>NW_024582061.1:2525946-2582206 GCF_017639235.1 Corvus kubaryi | reverse complement strand
ATGGGTTGAGTGACTTTGTGGCTTGCTGTGCCTCGCTGGAGCTGGTGGCAGGGCATTTTTATTTTTTTGTCTAACACTGCTGCATGTCACCATGGAGTCCAGCCTGCTTTCACAGGGGGATGTTAGAATAAACACACATTTCAACACTCCTTCAGCTCACCTCACAGACCCAATAACAACAGTGCAATATTTTAAACTGCTTTTGCAAGTCTCTTTTCTACAGGGCAGTTGAAAGGATATTAAAGCATTTTAACAATTTTATAGATCATCTCCGGCGCGCTATTGTGATGTGGGAGAACAGGAGTTTTGTTGCCATTTGCTCATGGACAGCTGCCAAGCTCACCTGTCTCCACTGAGCCTTCCAGGGCCGTATCACATCTCTCTGGAAACTCTTCGGCCAGCTCTGGATGGCTTCTCACTTTACTCATCTGAAAAACACGTTGCTCAGTTTAACCCTTTCCCAGCACTTGTTTGGGGGTGTTGCTCAAAACAAGCAACTTCTGTTTGGGCTTAGGGAAAGTAAGAGCTGTGAGGTAGATCTGGAGAAACCTGAAATCAGGACCCTCCTGTGGAAAAAAAAAACCTTCACCCACATGAAAATTCCTCTAACCCTGCAAGTCATCCTACTGACTTCAGGCAAAGTGTCCACAGCTCTTCTTTTGCCACTCCCTGATCACAGTTACCCAGCCTCCAAATCTGACCCTTCTTTAAAAAGCCCGAATTCAACAAGGTGCTTAAGAATTTGTCTTTCTGACTAAAGTTTTACCAGCCTGGTTGCTTGCTTACAAGTAAGGCATACTTTAGAGCATCTGAAGCCAGAAAAGGGTGGCCTGAGCCTGTGTATAAAATACAAAGCTAAGGATTAGAACAGATCTGCCACTAACTACATTTTCTTATGGGCCACTTAATTTTGCAGAGTCCTGCTTCTAATCTCAAAAATTATCAAGAAAACCCTCCTGTGTGTACGGTTGACACAGGAGAACTCTGCAGTTTTGTTTGCTGACGCTCAGGAAGTATTTACTGATCCTCATGTGGAAGGTGTGACAGAAGTGTAGTGTATTCTACTCCCCTATGCAAGAATTTCTCAGTTTCCATCCCTACAAATGAATATTCTCCACCCTCCTCTTCCCCTGGAAAGAAAAGTGCATAAAATTATTCCCCGTCACATTCTTTCACTGAGCTGGCAAAACACAGTGAAATACAGTGAGTTTAAATGATATGGAATATGCAGGCATAGCTTATCTAAGATAAAGCGTGCAGATCGAAATCAACAAAGCCTCACAAAAGAAAGCCCCAGAAAAGCTTTCATCTGCCTGATCCCATTTCCCTGCCTACACCTCTTTTTATCCTATTGCAATACATTAGTTCTGCTTTAGTTTGTGCTCTGCAGCAACATTTCTGCTTAAGAAAGATTCTGTTGAGTCATTACCAGCATCAGCCAAACAGGCTTTTCAAGAATGGAGGAGAAAATAAAGGCTGTGGTTTTTAAATTAATTCCATGCTGCTTAACCCTTAAACCACTAGTGACTTGCAGACTCTCAGCCAAGTTAATGCTGAGCAGTATTTGGGGCTGTTGTGCCTGAGACAGAGCAATGTCAGTGCTTTTTGTCAGTGATTGACCACTCAGGCAGTGCTGGCCATGTACCTGGAAGGCAGAAATTGTAGTGAAGGTCTCTGCTGTCCAGCCCACGTCCTAAACACTCCCTTCTTGCTTGTAAACTCTGCCTCAGATAACCCAGACCCACACCAAAACGGAGGCAGGGAGAAGGGCTTTTCTACCAGAAGCTAGCACTCGTAAATGTAGGAATGGAAGAGAGACCAGCACATCTCTCCCTCTATGCTGTAGGAGAGGTTTTCCACTCCTTCTTCCCCCAGCAGGTTGTATTTAGGAGAGAGTAGTGGTTGCCAAAAAGATAGAACTTGAATAAGCTCCTGGTACCTTGAGGTTTGAGGGGCCCCCAGGGAAGCCAACACTTGGAGTGAGAAGAGACAGAAGAGGCGAAAGCAGATAAGGTGATTTTCCTTGCCTTGGTTTTTAAAGCAATCTCAGCCTGCTAAGCTTTCAGTCCATGCTGCCAATGGCTATTTCCAAAGTTATCTTTGCACAGAAAAAGGCTGGAATCCTTCTCTCTCTCATTCTCTCTGCCTCACATTTTAATGCAAGCTCAGTTTAGATCTGATATCACTCTAAAAGGTTTGCTATCAAAGTTTATTAGACCCACTGGGACAGATCACAGTTTGCAGAGGCTCATAGTTTCACAGCAGATAACTGTAAAGTGAACCATTCAATGTTCTTCAAAATGCTCATTTTTCTTGGGCTCATCTGTAACACAAAGCTGCACTGTGTTCAAGCATCATTAGAAGTGGTCCCAGCTGATTACATGATGCTGGCCATAGTTCTGCCTTTGGAGCAAAGTCAAGCAGCCCCCGGCCCCCAGCCTGTCCCACTGGGTGATGCTAAGGTGAGTGGGAGCCATTTGCAGTGAAGGCAAGCCCTACCAGCACAGGGGGGGAAATACCTGCTGTGTGCTCCTAAAAAAAGGTCAGAACTTTAAAAAAAAATACAGGGAAGCATGAGTGAAGCTTCCATTTAACAATCCAGATTTGCCTTTCCCTGCTTAGTGGTAATAATAATAATAACAATTAGGAAAGACTCCTTTACCTAGGGACTACAGCTGAGAAATTTCAGCTAGAAAGCAAAGAAATGATAGAAGGAATTAGCATGTCAGTCTTCCTATAGAATGGTTGTTCTTTTTTTTTTTTTAATGAAGTCATTGGTGTTATTATGTGGTTTTTAGGAGGCTATCCTAAAAACGCATGGGAATAAACACCCTATCTGGTAGGATCTCTGACTGTAACGTATCACAGAGGCATCTATTTACAGTGTGAAGGGAGGGGAGGCTGTTTCATTTCCCAAGACACTAATGGAAAGCATGATGTCCTACAACCAAGGGTGGTGAAGGCTGGGAGAGGTACTGGGAAAAAAACATTCACAATAAACGGAAGAGTGAAGGGGAGTTTCGGGCAGATATTTGCAAGATGCATCATCATCATCAACCCTGGGAAAAGGCTGAGAGACAAAATGGTTGAGTTGAGTCCTTGGGCCAGCCATGTCCTGTCATTCTGCTGCCATTTACCCTGTTACTTTGTAGTGTCATCTGGTCTAGAGCAGTAGGCTGGGCAAAAGTCAGGAGCTGGTGGTTCTCAGATGCCCATGCTCCCTGCCAGGCCTTTTCCTTGCTTTTGGCCTCGGAATGCCTCTCACCAGAAGCATTTGCAACCATCTGACAGCTCGTCTGCTCTCTGATTCCTTAACAGGTCATGCAGATGGACCAGAAGCTGGATGACATCCTGAGCACGCTCCAGGCTCAGCTGGGGGATCAGTCCCAGGCACAGATGCCAGGGCCAGCCATCCCACCTGTCAGACCTCTGCAGACAACCACAGAGTCCCCCCCAGTGAACCAGAAAATGTGAAAGCCAGTGGACACTCACATGTGACCCTCTTGTTCTTTCACATCCGAGTACTTCTCAGTCTTGGTGTCTTCAGCTGTGTCGTGGGTGAAATTAAATATTCTGCAGTAGTAGGTTAATGAGGAAAAACAAAAATAGAGAAAAAAAAAAAAAAGAGAAGAAACAGCAAGAAGCCAGTCATGACCTTAGAAGAGCACATAAGTTTTGCACCTGTTTTATTTTAGCCATCGTTAGCTAAACTCTGCCAGCCCGCGGCGGTCCCATCCCCCCAGCCCCATTCGGGCTGAGCACACAGGCACCGGGCACGCCGTCGAGGGAAGCATCCCAGCCAGGGTTAGGATGACCCATTTGTGGGCACGGAAGGGGAAAAGAACTGTTCTTTTGGCATTTAATCACTAAGTTTAATGCTCACAGCATGCCCGAAAGGGGGAAAGGAGCCAGCATTTGAACATGAAACAAATGGAAATCAGTGAACAGGAAAATTAAACAGCATGTTTTGACTTCTACCAAGCAGTGAGGATCATAAGAAGGGCAGATTTATATGCTAGTGCGAATGACAAAGTAAAGACAACAGGCTACTGATTAAAAATATGGAAGTGTACACAGGCTGGTTGACATATGAAAGGCTGAAGCAAAGATTTCAGCTAATTAAAGCAAAGGGTTGCCAGTGAGATGAGATGCATGTTGGAACAGACAGGCAGGAGAGATAGGATCTGCGTAGGCTTACTGCACCAGAACACTGTAATAGCTATCAGCTACGCTGATGACTGTTATGCAAAATGTTCTCAAGCTTTTACCTTCATTCAGCAGCGGTTGTTGACTCCAGTTACCTTAATTTTAACGTAAGAAACCCGCATGGTAATTGGCTGTGACTGTCTGTGAAGCTGGGTTCTAGCCACCGAGTAGCAGGGTGCTGCAGGAGGGCTGCAGCTGTGACTGAGAGTGGCAGGGTTTCTTAAGGAAAACAGAAATGCACGCACTGTTGATGAAAGTTAATCGCTGTTTAAATAAACTGCTGTATATAATTTTAAATGCTAGATTTATTTTTTGCCTTGTAATCTGGCTGTAGATCGAGTGCATATGCTGGCTGATGTACTGCTGTTGAGGAACACATCTGGTGCAGTGTCATGGGTTATATGCAGGTAGCTGGGCTCGCAAGCTGCAGATGGAAATGCAGATTGAGATGCAGATTTAAATGCAGATTGAAGTACAGGTTGAGATCTGGGTGGGAGCCTGGGACAAGAGGATGAGCTGCCGACCTTTGGGATGACAAAAACACAAAGGCAGGTGATGCCAGCCAGGTGACTGGACACTGAGACACAGCAGCAGCCGGGAATTGCCGACCTTTTGGACAACAAGGGAGATGAAGACGGGTGATGCCTGCGAGGTGGATGGACACAGAGATGGGGGCAGGAGCCGAAGACTCGGGAGGAAGAGTGAGACTGGCCACGGGGAGGCTGTGATGAGATAAAATCCCAGGGGTTCCTTTGCTGGGGTCCCTCCTTGGAGGCACCAGCTCGGCTGTTTGTGTGTCACTGCCCCAGGAATAAAATGGAATGAGACATCTGGGACTCTGCCACCTCTGCCATGCAAACCTGGTGTGATGTGAGGGGGGTGTGTGGGGAGCCAGGCAGGGACCTGTCGGTCCCTGGAGCTGGGGAAGGGCCTTCGGTCCCAGAAAGTCCCTGACCTTGGGAGTGCCCCTGCCAGGGAGTCCTGGGAATGGTCCGACTGGGGAGTTTCCTTAACACTGTCACCATAAAATGGATCTTACCTGGCACTTCAGAAAAGGGACAATACAACACTGTTGCTAAAGACCTAAATAATAAACCAAGCTAAAATGGGTGCAGTGTTACTTACTCCAGTCTTTTTTAATATATTTACATAACCAACAATTTGAATGAGCAGAAGACTGCAGAGCAAAGACCTGAGTCCTGGGAAATCCTAAATATATTCTATTCCCACTCATATCCATGAAAGCCAAGCCTGCACTGCATTTAAAAGCAACCTGAAAGACTGGTCCCTTAATAAGCATTTATTTGGACAAATGAGTGGTCCATTTCAATGTAATCAAATTAGTTTCTAACTATTACCTGTCCCTTTAAAACTCTTTCCCAGGTTTGTGTGTCTGGGAATTCAAGCTTGGAAAGAGCACAATGAGACTGATTCCAATCTTTAGATTGCAGGCGCGTCTTAGACAGAATATTAATGATGTGTGAGAGGCAATAAAAAAAAAAAGAAACAATGTGGTTTTAATTAAATCAGCTGACAAGCCGCCGTTCCATCTTGTCTGATTACTACAGAGTTACTGAACATGACCAAATACAGCATGTAACATGGGAAAAACAGTAAATAATCATTGCCAGAGCATTGACTTGCTCCTGGCTTTCAGTCAGGGTCATGAGCTTCTGGTCCTTCATTAAATGTCCCTGACTCTGGCCAGCCAGAGCTAAATGGGCAACTGGACACCAAATTAGGGCTAACATCATTTCATCAGCCACAGCTAAAAGAAAATAAATCTGCCTGGAGATCCCTTTGTCGTGGAGGTTCATAAGAGGAGCAGTGCAGCTTTCAGCAGAAGAGCTCAGGGGCTGCTGTGGCCAACACAAGGCAATGCTTCCTCCTGCAACACTGCAGATATTTGTGTGAGGGATATCCTGATCACTTGGTGGAACAAGTAATGCAACAGTGTTTTACTTACTATTCAGCCTCAACAGAAGTGTTTAGGCACTATATATATAGCAACACCTACTACTCTGAAGTGCCTGGAAAATCCAGCCAAATAGAATACGAGTGGTCACAGCTATGGTGTCAGAAGGGATGAGTGGGTGGGAGGAAAAGACAAAGAGGCACACGGTGGTCCCTCCAAAAAAACAGAATGTGTCCCAGACTGTGTGTATGCATCTGTGTGTGCAAACATGTCTTTTTTAAACACAAGCCAGGGTTTCCCAGGCAAGTCTTGAGTGAGGCCAGAGCCAGAACTTCTCGAGTTTTAAAATCCAGCAGTGCTGGCCGTACATCTACTTTACAGCTGGTGCTGTGGACACCACAGTGTGGCAGAACCCGTGACCACAACACTCCCTGTTGCTAAAACAGAGAGATGAGGGTGCAGCCTGGGCAAATTGCAGTGAGGAAGGAAGAAGACTGGTGGGAGACACCCATTTTGACACCATATGAAGAGATTAATGGTAAAAAAATTCAAGCAACATAGATTAGCCATACTTAAGAAAATCTCCACACCCACAGCTAAGACAGGAGTTGCCATCCAGCAAAATCTTTCTGATTGCCCAGGGGGAAATGTACACAGAATTGGCACTGATGTGACCACCTGGTGACACTTCCTGACCCTTCTTCTGAGCAAAAATTGTTTGGTACAGGGAACAAACTGTATATTAATACACTTGCACTTGGTCTTGTTGAACTTCATGTGGTTCTTATGGGCTCACTCCCTGGGTCTGTCCAGGTCCCTCTGGATAGCATCCCTTCCCTCAAGCCCATCCATGCCCAACTCAGCTTGCTATCACATGCAAACCTGCTGAGGGGGCACTCCATCCCGCAGGCTGGGGCACTGAGGATTATATTAAATAGTGGTTTTCCCAGTACAGGCCCTTGAAGCACGTCACTCATTACTTGTTTCCGTTTTGACACTGATCTGTAAACTGAAACACTTTGGATGCAACCATCCAGAAAATTCCTTGTCCATCTAATTTTCCATCCATACCTCTCCAATTCTGAGCTAAGGCTGTCAAGGGGGAGTCTATCAAAGGCCTTAAAGAAGTCCAGGTAAATGATCTCAGTTGTCACTGTTGTAGTAAGTAAGTAGATTGGTCAGGCATGACTGCACCTGCTGAAGTCATGGTCACTCTCACTAATCTCCTCCTTGTCTTCCATATAATTCAATAGGACTTCCAGGAGGATCTGTCCCATGATCTTACTGGGCACTAGGGTGAGGCTGACTGGTCAACAGTCCCAGGGTCCTGCTTGTTCCCCCTTGTAAAAAAGTGTGATACCAAGTGTTCCCCCCGGCGGTAGCTCTAACACAAGCCAAAATTACAGAAAGCATTCCCAGGGAAGTCCGTGTGTGTGTTTTTATCTCCATTTGTGCTGACACTGGTGCACTGGTGTTCACCCTATTAATTTCTGCTGGATGGGAGTGCAGCTGCTGAGCAGGGAACACTCAGGAAGGTCACTCCCACAGCACCTCCTCTCACGCCAGTGAAATAGTGACAATGCCATGACTGGACATGGCCCATGAAGTTGTCAGCACTGTGCAGCCAGGTCTGCAGTGGTCCCACACTGCCTTTTGACTCAGAACAGAGGCACAGCCCAGGCAGTCAAGGTCTCCCAAGGCCACAGGATCAGTAGGGGTAGCTGTCAGGAGTGCAGTTTACCAGGGCATCAAAAGACAAGAGTGCAGGAGATCAAGTAAAGATGAGCTATTTTTTTCCCAAAAGATCACATGGTTTTCTGCCTGATCCAATTTCACTGTGGAAGATACATGGTGTCCTCCCTTACCAGAGAAATCGACACCAACTAAAACAAGATTTTCCACATTCCTTCTAATAATGCATGGCATCCTGAAGTCTGCTGTCTGCCTGCGATGATGCAAGATGCTCAGAAGTCATTACAACAAAGCCCGAGGGGATTATTTTCTCATTTCCATAATTACACAGTCAGTAATAATATCATGAACCAATCTTATCTGAAAACGAAAACGTGTACTCAGATCTTTGATGATGATATTTCTTAAGTGATGTGTACTCAGATCTTTGATGAGGATATTTCTTAAGTGATGTGTGGGATTAAAGTCCTGTGTATGATAAGGCCGCAGCAGTGGGGAGATGAATGTTCAGCTTCCATCAGCTGGGGGTTTTCATTCCTGAGAAAAGGTAACTGTGCCCCCAGAACAGATGATATGGGTGACAGATCACATATCTGCTGCCTCATCCGGAACACTCTCTTCATCTCTGGAGAGTAAAAAGTGAGAAAAGACTCTCAGACACAGCTGCCCATTTCAGAAGTGGGCCTGTCCAGCAGCCATGGATGTTTTCCATCCAGCTGTCTTGATGTGGTATCACCAGAGGAACCTGTGCTGGAAGCCCCTCCAATCTCTGTAGGACCAGGACAGCTAAATTCCCAGCTCAGTGAATGAGCAGGGTTCTTTGGATGCCTCTTTTCTCTGTAGCTCAAGAAGTTTTCTCTTCTCACTGATGCTTCCAAGCTAAGCCCTGAAGGGTCTGGAGTGACAATACATTTAGGATGTGCTGTATCTCGTGCAGCCCTAAACAGCAGAGCCCATTCAGCACTCTTTTGAACAATCTGAACAATGTGTCTAAAAAGAAAACCATGGTTTAGGGAGAAAAATGCCGCCGGGTAAAGAATCCCAAACATCAAAACTGCATTATTTAGTACTCGGAAGGAGTACATGCTAGAATCATTGCAATGGCCAAGGAAAGGCATGGTAAAGGGCCCAGGGTAGATCTTTCTCAGACATAATTTCTAGCTGCAGCAGAGCCCAGCCAGCAGAACTAGACAAGATGGTACTGTGCTACCTCCATGGTAGGAAAAGGTTTGAGTCCCTCTCAACCAGCCCGAAGAGCAACCTCTTTTCTCACTTAAAGCAACCTCTGCTCTTAGTCAAGAGACACTCCAAGGTAGCTGGAAATATTAGATACCAAAAGAGAGAAAAAAAGTCTAATTAACTAATGGTCATTATCCCTTTTCCCACATGCTTTTCTAACCTCCAGAGGACCCTGAGCTCCGGACTGGATTCATGTTACTGGTGCTGGGGATGTGCATGTGTTCCCTGCCTGTCAGACAGGAAAGAGAGAAACAGCAAAAGAGCATCCTCCCTACAAGGAGCTGCTTTGCCAAAACACTTACTACCTTGTGTTTAGCCCTCATTAAGGGTTACAGTGGCTCCCAAATGACTCTGTAAAAGTACAGTGCCTCTGCTTAGATTCCTGGCTGAACACCCATTCGTCTAAGGGCTTGGATTTGGCACACATGAGTTTGTGAACAGAATTTTAACTCATCTTCATTATGTTGTTTGATCTCCCCTTGGGGTGGGTGGAACTGCGTGCAAGGGACCGACCTGACATAAGCAGTGAGGGGAAGGGAATTTTTGAACTCTGTGATTAATGAAACTGCTGTATCTTGTCTGGCCAAACAGACAGGCAAAGGTTGTTCTTTGTTTAACCAAAGAATCATAATTTTCAAGAACAATGCCTTGAAGCATTTGCCTGAGACTCACCTCAGCCTTAGAGGGGAAAGAAAATTCACATTTCAAAAATACCTGTCGAGCATTACTTAGGCTTAGCTAAAATGCAGCTTTTCTCCTTTATTGCCACATACTTTGGGTTGTCATGTCTCTTGTTAGCAGAGTTACATGCAGCCAAACAGCCCAGCAGCATTTTACACCTACTTTACTTTACAGAGAAGCAATGACCTCCCCGGTGCTTCAAATGCAGCAACCTCTGGCCAGCTCACACCTTATAGATGACCCTCACCAAAAAGGGTGTTTTCTCTGTCAAAAGATTAAAGAAATGCTTCATAAATCAGGCCCTGAGAGATGGAAATGCTCACAGCAGGATAAGCACATGAGTTTCACTTGCTCCAAAGACATCCAGAGTCCTTGAGCAGCAGAAGAGGCAGGAATGGGCTCTGGCCACATCTCTCGGCCTCTGCTTTGTCAAGCAAGCAGTGGTTTGCTGAAGGGCAGCCCAGCTCATGGTTCAGCCATCTCTGGCACCATGGGTGCTGTGACAGCAGGCAAGGGCAGTGTGTGGGTCCCTCTGTGCCTACAGCTTCCCTCTGTCATCGTCCCGCAGTGCAACGTGAAGTCACTCTGCTCCTGAGGCTTGGTGACTTGGGACACTTCACCAGTTGGTTCTGAGATTTGATCCAAATTACCCCAGTCCTCCTTATGGACAGAAGCTCACACAATCTCTGGCACAGAGACAGATCCATCCTGGTCACCAAGGCCCTTCAAGCAGCCAGTGTTTGTGGTGGAGGGGCTGGGGTTTATATCCTCAACATGAGGGGGAAGGGGGACCACCTGTGCACTGTTCCTGTAGCAGAAGAACAACTGCCTGATTCAGTGTCCTCATTCCCTTTGTTTTCTTTGCTGAGAATTTCCCCCTTTCTGAAACACTAAACAGCTCATTTCTTCCAATCTAAACAAATGATCCTGCCAGCTACTGATTTTTCCCTCCTTTTTATTTCTAATGCTTGGTATTGTAAGTACAAGTTTCCATTTGTTTGATAGCAGGTCAGGAGGCCAAGAAGAGCGAGGGACAGCTCCTGTTACACATCAGTGCTGTGCCAAACTCTTCAGTTTGGCTACACCATGAGTGTCATCACTCTTGGACTCCACCAACCCCACTGGCCAACTCCCAGGGACTGCTGCTTTGGCTGGAGACAAGCAGAGTGCAGTAAGAGAGCAACAGAGTCTCCATCCTCAGAGCCACGTGTGTCCCTTTCACTGAGCTGGTGCATTCTCCCCTCTGTGTTATCATATTATTCCCCTCACCACAGTCCAGTTAAGCCAGTCCTCCAGATGAGGAAGGCTATTGCATTCGGAAAGCTGGCAATAAACTTCAGCATCAACCCAGAACTAGTCCAAAGGGCTGCAGCTGACAGGCTACAGTCATTCCTTTCCAGGGAAGAGCATCAGGGAGAAGAGTGGAAATTTCTGCAGACACGGACCACTGAGAGGTTGTGTACTTGATGGGTCTGTGCTCAAAGCAGGCAAAATTCAATGCAGACATGAACCTACCGGAGTCATGGGCTTACACCACAGATGAATTTGGCTTGATCTCTCTTACCACGTGTCTGAATAAGTAGTTGGGAGGCTTAAAAAAACCCCCCTGGTTTCACTAACCTTACTGGAGCTCTGAATTGGAGTAAAAATTTTCCAGTGGCCTTCAAACCCATGTATTACATGGCAAGACAGTAGTTTTCATTCCACAGAAAACCTGAGTTTGGACACAGAGACAGATACGATGGAGGTACCCAGGGACTGTGATTTATTTTGTGAATGGCACTACTTTGAGTGGGTTCTCAGATCCCTGAGCTTCCCTCTGAGTTTAATGTATGAATGAACCCAAAGCAAAAAAGTGGCAACTGCAGCAGAACCTGCACAGTCTGCCTGACTTGGATCAGTGTCTGAGAAGGTTGCTGCATGTTCAGGGCTGAATTAAAATGGCAAGTAATTGAAAATATCTCAGTGATGATCAGGTGGGGAAAAGCTCCCAAATTATTTGGGCCTTGCCCATGTACCCATTTTGCAAAAATAACATCATTTTCACTGGCAACATTTTGCGTGAGGCTAAAGATTAAGGTGACAGTGCAAGTGTTGAATAAGCATAAAGCCAGCTTATCCCTTCAAGCATAAATAGCTAAAGAAGGGGTTTGTGGCAAGGAATCACCTATGACAATCATGCTCTTTCATGTTCTGGAACGAAGCTGCTCTGTGTGTTCCCAGCCTACTCTCCAGTGTAGGTGAAATCATGTCTTTGGCCTTCAACAGGCAGCCCTGTTTGAAGTGACTGCTTTGGAGAACCTGGAGCCTGGAAATGAAAGAGCAGGCTGAGCTTGCACAGCTTCTTCTGGCTGCTCCTGGCATAACCTGGAGCAGGGAGTGAGGGGTATGAAGGCTGACTGCTCTGTGTGAGAAGGGGAGATGCCCACGGGGGGTAAGGAGGCCAGCAGAGGCCGTGGTGTCACTGACAGGGACCCACAGGACTAAAGCCAGGCTCAAGCTGTTCATATTGCCTGCAGGAAAGAAAAGCTTAAAACAAAAGGATTATAAAAGTATCTAAAAATTTGGAAAAATGCATACAAAAGAGTCAGGGGAATTGGATTAATAAAATGTCCCCCAACCCCAGGTGCCAGCAACGTAAACATTGGAAAGGCTGGAGCACTCAAATGGCTTTGCTTTCATAAAGTGCCTTTTTTTTTCCAGACTATTTTGGTTCTCTTTTCCTTCTTTATCTCTCCCCAGCAGTGGCTGACAGATGACCTTTAAAGCCCTGGAGAGCAGCCCCAGCAGGTGATTTACTAACAGCTGTGCCAGTCAGCAAACTGGAGGGGCAGAGGTCAGGGCTGCCTGGCCAATTCAGGGTGGGATTTAATTAAAGAAAGATGCATTACACTTTTTATTGATTTGTGTGCAGGCACACCCGAGCGTTTTCGTCTTTTCATCTTTCTTTTTTTTATGTTTTTGTCCCCACTCCTTGCACCTGGACATTTCATCCTGGCTGTGTCAGCCTCGCTGCCTCACCCCCCAAGGACACAGCTCCTTGAAATCCCATCTCACACTTCCAGAGGGGCTGGGGACAAGTGGGGAGGAGGAAAGCGGAGGGGAACCCAGCAACTGACAGCACACAGCGTCCCTGCTTTTCCCTCAGTATTCACGGGGTGCTGGATGGGTATCTGAGGGATGCTGGTTTTTCTTTCCGTCTCGCCCTGCGGAAAAACTCTGCCCTTCTTCTATCTTCCAGATGATCCTTTGGAACAAGGGAAAAAAAAGCATTAAAAGGACAAGTCTTTCCTTTTTGTCTAGGATTGAAGGCTTTTCCACTAAAGGCAGTGGGCACTTTTGGAGCAGCAAAATGCACAGTAAAAAGGCAAAATAAAAATTCCATGACTCTGTATTCACAAACCAGTGTAGTTCATTATTTTTACTCATGCACCTAATCCCCTTTTTTTGCTGACTTGGACTTTTACTATTATTATTATTCTGCTGTTATTTTTATCAGATGTTTAAAAATACAATATTCGCAGATAAACAAACCTTCACTCAACTTGTGAGTTGAAAAAGTGCAGTGATCATCATGCCTGGCTAAGGCCACAGCTTGGAGAAAAGCTTCACATTTGCTGTCAAGTCTTTCAGTGGTGGACAATCTGCTGTTCTAGCGGTGAAATTAATCCTTCACAAAGTAAATAAGATTTTGTGACCAAATTTGTCCAAAGGCATTTTTCAGTCACAGAGTCTTATAGGGAGGAGTCTGATAAATTAAGAGTAAATCATCTTGCCTCTTTTGAAAAATCACTGCCCTCCCAGATGTTTCTACCAAATCACTTTACAGTCTTCCCTTGAGTAAAACACATGGAGCTTCTCATGACTCCCAATGCAAGGCAGATTTCTCTGAACCCTTTCCAATTTTCCAAGCCCTTTTCTCAGCCCTGATGGTCTCTTTCCAAGACATGGTGGTTGTCATTGGCCTGGAAGTTCCTGTGACAGGTGAGGTTTCTATGGACCAAGATGCTCCAAGCACAGCTGCCAAATTCCCCTTAAAAGTGTTCACTACAGCTCACCAGCCTGGGCTCAGGTACCCAGATGTGACACATCCAAGCCTTGGTTGGGTTCACATGGCTTTTGAAAAGGCAAGAAGGAGCAGCCACCTGAACAAAAGACAAAGGATGATTCAGAGTAGTTGAGAATCTGAGGATTCCCCTTTCCCTCTCACTCTGGTTTCTACCCTTTTGGTTTTACACCCATGCACTGGCAGCAGCCATTGTCCATAGGTCAGAATTCTACAGCCCTAACTTGAGGCAAACTCCTTCCAAAAATGGATGTCTTTGGTGTAGTAGACTGGCCTGGAATGTCTAGATCTAAACTAATTACACATCTGTCACAGACTTCCCGTCATCCCGCCAAAACCGGGATGCCTGTGTTTGGCTGAGCCTTTCGACACCACCAAGGCATCTGTACGTCCAGTTCCCTTTAAAATGCACAGGAAATAAATATCCAGCATCACTATGGGGCTTTGAAAATCCCCCTGCAATCTCCAACCCTCACTTCCCATCTGTAAAACAGGAATAACAGCAATTCCTACCCCGTATCTGCTTTATCAGTCTTGTCTATGCAGACCACAAATTCTATGAGACATGAACTGGCTGCTACTAAATATAGGTACAATGTCTAGCACAGTTTTTATTAGAGCCCCTAGGCACTACAGCTCCATAAATATCCATGTTGACTTTTTCCAGATTAAGAACACATCAATGGGAGCTTTGCTCGAGTAAGAACTGCAGGATCTGGCACTGATGCTCTTAAACCCTAATAGGAGTGAGAGAGTCTGAAGCCTCTTCCAGGCTCATTCACTGGTATCAATGCTTTTAATACCAAGTCAGCTGTTGTGACATAAAGGGTATGTTTCTCTTGGTGCTGTTTCTTGGAACTGAAGAGCCCTCCTGAAGTTTTAATTTTCTTTACTGAAAAGCCCTGCTATGGTAAATCATCAACTCACCAAATTTATAGGAGGCACAGCACTTGGTATGTCACGTCTCTGAGCCCAGCCTACTGATTCACTTACTTATGCTTTTGTTCTTTTGCTTTGTAGTTCTCTTGATTTCAGCAACTGTCTATCATTTTCATGTGGCTTGCTGGCTAGAATGCCCCCTACTATTCCAGTAATCATTGCCCTGCTAGAGTGTTTATTACTGACTGAATGGCTGCACAGACTGGTAAAATGACCTGAGCTGTATGAATTTTCCCTCAAGTCTCTGGGGCCTCACAATTCTTGAAAGAATGTAAAGGAAGAAAAAAAAAAAAGAAGCTTAGTTATGGGGAAGGGTCAAAGTCAAGTTTCTCTGCAATAGCAGATTTCTTCACTGCCTTCGGTGCCTCTGACACTGAGCACTCACCGCATCACCTTCAATACTCAGGGAGCAGCTGCGAACTTGCCATGAGATGAGAACTGAGCCAGGTAACCTTTGGCAGCCCATCGTGCATCTGTGCATCAAGAGACTGCTGCTTGGATTGTATGTGCTCCTCCTCTACAAAACATTCCCCCTGGATGGGGTCCCGACACGCTGGGGACTGCCTGGGTGCTTGGGGTGTATTTGAGTTGAGGTTTGTGGTAGGTGCACTGTAAAAAAGCAAAACAAAACAAGAAAACACAAACAAACCACACATACACATACAAAAAAACAGTGACCAATACAAGATAATACACAGACATGTAAATAACTGTGGGTAGGTTTCCAAAACACAGACTCTGTCTAACTTTTATCAGTGGTTTGTTTCCCTTCTGGCTAAGATTCTCAAAAGTGGGTGCCTAAAATTAGTCTCTCCTGGGTAAAAGCTTCAAAAGCATCTTAATAACACAGGAATCTAAGTGCCTCGTATAGCACTTCTTAAAGGCTCTGGAAAATCTCAGCCCTCCATCCACATCTTTAGCGATAGGATTTTTAAATGCCCAGAGCTCACAGTAGCTGCTGTGGCAGCCAGGGGTGAGGATTCTTCCAAGGAAGTGGGGCATCCATCACACTTTGTCTGCTGGCCTGATCCTGCTCAAAGAATCACACCTAATATGGATTCCCATGTTCAACACGACTCTAAACTTAAACCAGTTTTTAAAGCCTGGAGTCAGCTTCTATGCCATGGATACCACACCAGAGCATTTGCAGTTATGAACCAGACCACAAATGCTGTTGTTTTGGGGAAGATTTCACAGCACTGTTATTCCCATATCCACAGCTCATCATTGCTGTCAGATGTGCTAGCTCTAGGCCACAGGGGGTATAAAGGGCACCAAATAAACAAGCACAATTTCTTCTCTCATGCAAACTTTATTACAGTTGTATGAGGGGACTGTAAAAGGTTTCTGTGTTTAGCTGCTTCTTATGGAAAGAGGACTTTTTCCATAGTATTAAAACAAAAACAAAGAAAACAAAAACCAAATTTCACCCTGGAAGAAAGGCCAAAGGACTCCTGGCACAGCTATTTCAGAGTAAGCCATTCCATACTTCTAATTCTGCAAGAGCTCCCCATGGAAAACATGGAACAAAAAGCAGTTTTTCCTTCTAGGAGAGTTTCACTTACTGAGCAAGCCAGCACAAGGAGCAGAAATCAATCAGCAAAGGAACACCAAGGTCTATGCTGTTTAACTCTGGGTATGTGTTGGAGGATGCTGATCTCTAGGATCTCATGGCACCTAGGGGAGCATCCCATCATGGAATACACACTTCAGGAACAGAGGGAGCAGCCTTTGCCGTTCCTAGCTGCCTCTCATGAGGACAGAGAGACACAGCTGAAGGAAACCCAGGCTAAAGACTGGAAGGGACTAACACAGCCACAGAATCCGGGGCAGATGCCAAGGGAGGAGTGTCTTCAGAAGCCCTCCTCAACAACACTCCCAAATCACTGCTGGTCATGAGAAGGGAAACATTGCTGCTGACCAGGAAATCAAAGAGAAGCATTAAAAAACAGCCAGGGCAAACATCAATTCAGTGCAAAACTTCTTTGTTTCAGCTAGATCTAAGCCAGCATCTTACTCACCAAATGTAGCCTTGCTCTTGTTTCCATATGGGTCACCTAGAGGTTATGGCTTCCTAATCTTATGTATCGATCTCATGTCAGAGCTGTTTTCAGGATATATCATATGTCTCTGCACTGCTTGTCAAGCATTTGTTATGATATCAGAATTCATGCAATGCCAGTCAGCTTCACCACATATGGGGTCACACACAGTACATCATCTGAAGTCTCCAAATGAGGTTTTCTGATTAAATAAAAATCTTTATTCACAAGGTGAAAATCCTCCATGCAAGTCATTTCTATCATTAACATTTTCTTTTGCTGTTAATATTGTTGCCAGTAAGCTATTCACTGGGGAGTAAGTACAATGACGAAGAGGCACTGGAAGGTCAGAAGGAATCAATATTAATGAAAAGTAAACATACAAGTCAGGGAGGAATCACAAACCCAGTTTGAAGCTAATTTGGTTTTTTATTCCAGCAAATATGCATGGTGGCTTTTGCATTGTATTCACAAAGTTCTTGTTTGGAAGCGTTGTTGGGAACTTCAGTTTCTAAGCTGCTGCACTGTCAGCCAAACATTTCTTGTTCAACCAGGACTCCGATGCAGGCCTAATTCAAGAAAACGGAAAATTTTCCTTTGGTGTCCATGGGGGAGCTCCTAACAACCAGTCCCCTAAGGCCCGTAGAAAAGACACCAGCCACGTTCCCAGCAGCATCATAAGCCCTTTTCCAAGCTCTCCTTCTGCTTGGATATAGAGCAAATCTTCCACGTACGGCTGTGCTTCATGCTAAATATGGAGCAGCAATCAAACATCTGTGGAGAGTTCATATTTGGCATGTTTACACGAGTATTTATTCCTCCTTTGTCTTCAGGCAGCAACTACTACATAATGTATTTTGGTATGATTAATTGTGGGAATGTTGCTCATCCCAGCATAGCATGACATCTCCAATTACATTACATCTTTCTCTCATTTGTAAGGGAAGAAGTGATTTCTGTATCTTGACATGTGTATCATTGTTAGGGTGAGCTAGTTATCTTATACGGGCCTGCTCCCTGGTTCGCAGGGCTGACAGATTATGGCTGCACATTAAAATCACATATGCCTTGTTATTGCAGCTGCATCTTGAAAGGAAAGCAAATAGAGGAGTCTCCACCACACAAGAGCTGTAAGATGATGTTTTGTTCAATGAGCCAGTGGTTTGCAAGGTTGTTCTAGGCTATTATCATTTCTACAGTTATTGGATATTTGATTTTCCCAGTATTTTTTTAAATCTCAACAATGGAAAATGTAACACCCATTCCCATAATCTTGCACAAGTTTCAACTGACCACAAACCTTCCCTGTGGGTGGGATTTCTGTCACCTATTTTGAGCCATCTATTTAAAAGCTGGGCATCTGCTCTAAATCAAGCACTCAGCCACCAGTGACAGACAGATGCTTCTTGAGAGACAATTTATCCCACCTGGTTTCAACATAAAATTTCAGATATGAGGGAAATCTAAGGATTCAGTACTTTTGCCCAATTGCTAGTTTTAAAAAAAAAAAAGCATAATACATCTTTATAGCTCTGCTTCAAAAGTTACAAAACCTTTTATCTCCAGCATTTTTCAAATGCGTTAATGCAAAGATGTCTTCAAAAATCTCTCAAAAAATGTGTGAGATCCAGGGTAAAATCCTTATGCTGGTGGACTCCACACAACTTTTTACAAAATTCAAGATACCAGGCAGCATGAGAAAACTGGGCATCTCTGGACTTCATGTTTTGAGTGGACAATTTAGCTACTGAAGCACTTGTGGTGCAGTTTTAGCTGGGGCCAAGCATCAGAAGGATGCAGAGGACTAACCACCCAGTCATGGAAAGACGGAAATAAGCCTCAATCATTTGATAAACAGAGCATTCATTTCCAGTTCCTTGCAGCAGGACGCCAGACAATATAACTGTTTTACTTAGAGCAAGGTGCTTCTTGCCCGCCCTGGAGTTTGCAAACTAAAGGGGTGAATGCAAAGGTCCATGTGCAGTTTAGCTCACACACCAGTGAAGTAAATGAAAATCAGAGCTGATGAAAACCTTCTCAGCAACTTGCATGCCAACCTAAATTGTCTCAGGAGCATAAAACCTAGTATTTTAAAGAAAACTTAAGAATCAGAGATTTGGGAAAACACCATAGGCCAACATGATGGTCTGAGAAAAGTTTCACCAATGTACAAGAGGGCTCCTGGTGTCCTGGTAATTTTGCTGTTTGTTGTAGATGTTCTTTTGCATCTGAGCAGAAGTTGCCCTTCACACATACTCATTCAAATAAGATACAAATGTGGGACTGCTTTCTTCTAGAGGTGCCTGAACAGGAAAACAGCTCCACATAGAAATTGAGGGGCTGGTGTTCTTATTTGCAAGCACATCAGCATTTTTCCTCACCCTACTCATTGCAAGGTTGCTTTTATTGGTGAAGGCAGAGCTGCAGAGGCCAAGATTAAGTGAACATTCACTTCAGTAATTGCTGAATTCCTCAGTCTAGAAACTGTATTCTGTAAGCCAGGGCAGCAGACCACACGAGATCTCTTTCCATCTCTCCAAAACACAATCTTCTGGAAGCAAGACCTTGTGTTTTTCATTAGAGTTATTGGTATGATAATTACTTGGTTATTAACACTTAATGCAAACTCTTGCAAACTGTTTCAGCTCCAGTGCTGCTGCTTTGTTTCTGCTGCTGTGAGAATGAGAGGGAAGAATTGGTAGTCCTTCCTTTCAAAAAGTGGGCCTGCATAAATTATATCCCGGTATATAATTCTTTGTTGAACTACTGTGGCGGGGGTTGGGAGACCAAGTCTCTAATTTTTCATTAACCTGCACTTGCCACTGGTAAGTGTGCAGTTTCTTGAGTTAATGATTTTTGTATAGACACAAAAAGGCAAGACACACACACACACAGAGCACTAATGTTCCAGGCAGCAGCAGCAATATAGATAAGTTTTCTCTTCCATAGCTCACAATTAAGGGTTATCATTAATGGACCTGGAGAACTTCCTAAAAGGACTAATTAGTGTTTTAATTGGTTCTCTCACCATCATATTTTTGTTTACCCATACCCAGAGGATCTCCAGCTGTGTTAAGCAGTTTTCCAATTAATAACGCATTTGAACTTAATGGCCCAGTTTTTCTGACTCAGCCATTTTTCCGCCTGGTTTATTTAGCTGACTTACAGCGTGTAATTTCCACATATTTCTCAGCAGCTGGAACCCACTGAATGCTGGCCACTGTCCCTGGGCAAGTGCTGCCTGGTACCCTCCACATCCTCTGTGGGAGCCCTTGTAGCCTTCCCTTAGCAGATGGAAGGATGCCTCTGTAAAGGTCCACTGCTGCATTTGTGGTTTCTCTCAAAGCTTCATGGCCAGCCCCTTCTAGTCCTCCCCTTTCCTGTAGGTTTTTGGTAGGTTTTTTTTGTTTGTTTTTTGGTTTTTTTTGCAGCAATGACTCAGCTGTTTATTTTCCTCTTCCTGCTTCTTCTTTCATTCTGTGACCGAGCCTTTTTCACCCACTGGGCAGTAAGAGGAAGGTGAGGGACTCCTTTTTCTTGTGCAAACAGGAGAGGCCAGGGAATGACTGATAACATTGGAGAGAGAAAGGTGAAAAAACAGCCTGTACCCTCAAGCTTCTTCCTTCTAGCCCTCAGAAGAGTCCTTCAGGAGAGTTGATCTCACTGGCCTTGCTGCGTTGCCTTCTAGTTCAGTGTTCCCTGTGCATCATCTGCTCTCAGCAGGTGGGGGAAGAAAAAACCAAAAATATCATGAAAGACGCAAGTCTCACGGCTGAAACTAGGAAGTATGCAACCCAAATTAAAGGATCAAACTGCTCAGTTACACTCCTGAACCTCCTAAACCAACCCTGCTGTCAAACCAGTCCTTCCCACTTAATTGGAAGAAGTTGCTAGGGATCTTTTACCAAGCACTTTGCATGTCCCGAGGAGATGAAGGTTACCCCAACCTGAAATAAGGAGTGTCATGAAGCAAAATAATGCATGGGAACATGAACCACAAAAAAAAAAAAAAATGCAGTGGCTCCGGCACACCTGTTTCATCTTCCACTGGAGTAGAACAGCACAGAGATGAGCTCTGCAAATCCCTGCACAAAAGCTGCTCTGTCCAATTCCATCACCTGGATCAAAATAACACATGAGGGAGCCTTGCAAGCGAGCACCAGGCAGATGGGCAGGTCTCAGCTCAGAGCCCACTGCCAGCCCAGCAAAGCACAGTTAAGAGATACCCTGTTTTCTTCTCTCCACTGTAGCTCTTGGCATGCCTAAGAAAAGAAGATGCTTTAACACAGCAGCAACAGTAGCACTAAAAAGAACTCTTGTGTGTTAAATCATCTGGAAAAAAACATTATTATCCTTTTCTTCTTTGTGTTCTTTTTGTTTTCCTGCCAAATACCAGAGAGAACAAAATAGCAGGTTTTTTGCTGTGCAAGGCAAACTTGTAAAATCAGAGGGAAAACAAATCCTGAGCAAATAACTCAAAGCAAACAGCTGGAGGAAGTGAAGGTGGGGAGGTAGGCAGCGGGAGGACCAGCTGAAACATTTTCAGTGTTTGCTGTATTAAGCCTTGAGGTAGGAAGACAAACAATGAATGGACATCTCCACAGTCAAGAAATGCCCCACTTTCCTTGGTGAGCAACAAAATGCTTCAAGCTCCATCCCAAGCCCAAACTGCCACCAGCAATCCACACTGCAGCTCCAGACACTCTGGGGGCTCTCACACCAAAACACCCACAGGACTGGCTCTGATGGAGAGGAGAACTTGTGCTTTCCGCTACAGTTCAGGATCTTAGGTTGCAAACCTTAAAGAGAGAGAAGCACGTGCGCCCACATGGCCAGAAGAGTCAGCTGTGGGACCAGACAGCCTGGGCACCCTCCTGAATCCCCAGGATTACCTGATGCTGCTGGTTTCTGAGTAGCAAAGCTGAGGGCTCCCCTGCAGGACTGCGACCATGCTAAGAGAGATAGAAGGAAAGTGGCAAGCAGCCCTTTTGGCACCAGTGCCTCATCCCCTCTGGCCAGGACAGTGCTCTGGGCAGTTCCCTGGCCCTCAGCATCATGCTGGGAGCAGAGGCGAGCTATGTTTTCTATCCCTGCTCACATTCCTCTGCAGGAACAACTCTGTGAGGCTGAGCCAAGCCAGCAGCTCTTGTTCTTGGACTCTCCCACCATATTGGACTCTATATCAGGGTATTGCTTTCTCTCCTTAGTAACTCTTAATTTGAAAACTGAGCTCCAATCCCCACCTATTGGCACACAAAGGAACCTTCCTCTTTCTCCTTAACCCTGCTGTGACCACAACAGCTCTTACAACGCAGAAGAACCTAAGTGTACATGCCATGTAAGTCTGTTTTCCTCCTCTTTCCTTAAAAAAGAGAGTGTCTTCCCATGCAGCAAACTGAAAATCCTGCCTGTTTAAAATACAAAGCAGCAGCAAACTGAAAGAGACCTGGAGAGGCCACTGCTTGCCATAATAGGATTAAAGGCTATATCTCAGGCAATGCTTTTGGAATCAGCTGTTGCTTATCTGAGCTTCTTTGTAGAAGCTACGATCTCTTTGTACCAGACTCTGTTACTGGGCTACCTAACAAATGCTTTTTCTTGGCTGAGTCTACAAAGTCCATATATAAAACCTGAGTTTCTTGTCACTGAATAGCCAAAATGCAGGTGCTTTAACTGGTGAAATAACTGCAATTCTCCTTCCCCAGCCTTTGCTAGGGAGGCTGTCTCAAAGAGCCAACTGCGCTTTCTTCCAGCTCCTCCACACCACGCACTGAAGATTACTTGTTTTTACCACAATTAAGTCTCTGAACTATTTTGAAATCCTACACAAAGACAGTCCTGTACAACAGGCATTATGCACACATGCTTCCACATGCCTCCTGTTTACTACCAGGCACAGCCACATAAACCAGTTCCCTGATGGTCTCTTGATACATCTCCTGTTTTCCATCTTCAGAAAATGACAGTTCTTACAGAAAATAAGCAAGTGGGCTAAAAAACAGTGGCCTAAAAATGACTTCTTAGTGTCCTCCTCCCTTGCTCTCCCAGAACAGCATTTCTCCTCCACCCAATAAAACATTCAGACAGCTAATGAGCTCCCTCTCATTCCTGCAGTTTTGCCCTACTGGGGTCTGTTGGTTTCCAGAAGGAGCAGCGGAGAGGACTCCTGGAAACATCCCTGCCTCTCCTGCTATCCAGAGCTGAGCATGCTCCCATTTTACAGTCATCAATCCCTGGAGCCCAGACCCAGTGCAGACCAGAAGAGATAACAATAAGAAAGCACCAAGTTTTTCAGTCCCCCTTTTCTCATCCTGCACTCCATGCTTAACCTAATTTTATCAGCTGAGCTGGGTGACTTTCATAGGCAAAAGCTGCCTGCGCAATGATTTCTAGTCCACTCACTCTCAGCCCTTTTCTTCCACAAGTGAGAGCCGATAACCATCACTTGCAATTCAATAGGTTTCACATCGTCTCCAGGAAATAATTGAACCCTTTGTGGCTTTCAGAGCAACATTTCAGTATTTTCCCTGGCATCAAAATACTGCTGGAATCTGTTTAAATGGAAGAGATGGCCAGTCTGCATTAGCTGGGCGAAGAGAAAGCCAAGAAGAAGACAAGTCAGCTTCCTGCAAATAAACAGGATGAGCAGGGCAAAACCAACTGCTCCCAACAGGAAGGACCAGTTCTTTCACCATGTGTTAACTGGCCTCCCTCTTTGCCTCACCCGAAAAGAATGGATGCACTGGGAGTCTGAGCCAAAATCTGTTATTTAAATGGGACCAGTCCCCCACTCCACCTGGTTCCAGAATAACCTGACATGTTTCTCTTCTGGCATGGGTTTCCCCCTGCCCCTATTCACTACAGAGCACCACCACCATTACACTCCTGCAAAATGAGTCACTCCAGCTGGTACAGAAATCCCAGATGATGTGCATTTTGTAAGGGGAAGCCAGAGGAAGGAACTGGCCGGGCTTACCATAGTCCATGCCCAAAGTAAAATCAGCTATTTATTTTGTGCACTTGTCTGGTGCTCTCCAGTGACAGTTTGTTGGGTACAGGAGATCCCTGGATACTGTCAGCCCTGTAAAATCTTTTGAGCAGACACAGCTCCTTACTTGAGGTGAAGTCCCTTCATCCGAGGAGTCTAATGGGACACAGTTCTAATGGGACAGCCCCACCACGGCTGTGTAGCATTACAACCACTGCAAAACCTCCAAACCCTTTCCTATGGTGGTATTCAAAGACATTCCTGCAGGGCTTTCACATGCCACATCCTTCTGCCTGTCTGCCATTGGTTTCGTGCCCTGTCTCCTCACTTAGTGCCCATAGACTTCTGCTGGAAGCGTTAATGAGAGCAATGTGCAAACAAATGTGGAAAATAATCTCTAATGCTGCAGGGGCAGAGGCCAGCGGAAACCAGAGGATGTTTTCTGGCAAAACAGCAGCAATAAGAGCTGTTCTCTAAATAAATAATGTCTCAATGCATACAAGCTTAGCATTAGCAAAGAGACCTTGGGCTGAAGGCTCTAACCAGTGTTTCTTACCCCTCTTCAGGGAGGCACTGGTGCACAAGCTCCTTTCATGAAGCCATACACCCAGGTGGGTACAGTCACCAAAGCTCACTCAACTCGCAAAATTCCAGGAGTCCTCACCCTTCCTGTTCTCCCTATGAAAAAGGCTTCATCTGGCTATAAAGTAATTAATTGCTATCACCTCCATTTTACACAGGAGAGAACAGTCCCTCAGAAAGGTCACAGCTGAGACCCCCTCACTGGGAATGCAGGAGCTCAGAAGTACTGCGAAGCTGCGAGCCTGGTAGGACTCTCCTCATGAACAAAATCCTACATAAACCTGACTTCCAGACCATTTCCTTGGATTACATGCCTGGGGGATGGTCCACAGGATGGCCCAAGAGTGTCCTGCCCCATAGAGACAGCTCCTGCCCACTGCCTGAGCACACTGTGCCCCACGGCCAGACCAAAGCCTGTCTGCACAAGGGCATCAGACCCCGCAGGCTTCTCCCTGTGCTCCGGCCCCTCAGCTCTGCCCAGAGCTCCTTATGAGGCACAGGGGTTGCTCAGGGGCTACCACACCTTGCACAGAAATGTTGTGACAGTTGTCTAGGGGTTGTTACCACTGTCTATCACACTCTCTGGGGCTGGAGAGTCAGAGGAAGCCAAGATCAGCGGCCCGTTTGTTGCCTGCCCTGATAGACATCCTATTGATAGCTCCATCTCACACTGGCAAAGCCCTTTGTACCACTCTGGGACAGCTGCTCCGATGCCAAGAATTCCTCACAGGCTGGCCAGCCCTCGTGGTGCTACCAGGGAAGCTCCAGTTTCAGCAAAGAATTTGATGGTTGTCTGGCAAGTGTATAAATCATAAAAGTAGCTTTGTTCTGCAACACTTCAAACCTTTTGAGCTCTCTCGTATGGCTGCAGTTTGCTGGCACTTGCTGTTCAATTTATATAAGCTAAGCTGTGCAAACTCATCCCTTTCCAGCCTGTAGGCAGCCTGTTACACCACACAGGGATGCCGCCCCACTATTCCGAGCTGCATTTCACTGACAGCAGGGCCTTTTCTTGAAAAGGTGCAGCCTGCTTTCAGGATTCAATTTCACAGGAAACCCAGTGGAATCCAGGATTTTAAAACCAATTCACTTCAATACAATCAGGAGGTCGCATCCAGGCGAGTCCTGTGCCCAGGAAAGGAGAGCAAAGCTCTTGGTTTTGCCCAAAACAACTGCAGTCCAGGATAAGTTGCATTACCCTGGAAGATGGGGAGGATGCAAGGCAGACAGGGACTGGGACTCTTCCAACCCGCAGGTTAAAAAATGGGTGTAAACAAAGAGGATTTCAGACACTTCGTGCTGGATTCCCACAAATCCGTAGGCAAAGTGCTACTGTCCAAATAGTCCCTGGAAAAGTGCATTCTGTGGCTACAGGAAAAGACCCCGCTGTGACTGTCTGCAGTGTGTGGCATTTCTTGCCAGGGAGGGCACTGCCAGGCCCGGGCCAAAGGCAGCATTTTGGGCTGTGGGTGCCTCCAGCAGAGAGGGAACGGGGTCAGAGGCTGCCCTGCTGAGCAGTGGTCCCACCCTTCCTCCCACCCCACAGCCAGGTGGAAAAGCAGCATTACGTGGGCAGGGAATGGGTGTATCCCACGAGGGCTGGGCCAGGCTTTTATCTGCTGTGAATCTGCACAAGGCCTTTGATGTTGGTGGGTCTGACTGGTAGGTTGGTGCGGGAGCCCTGTGATAATAAGGTGAAGCCAGTGGAACCTGCTCAGACACTCGGCTCGTTTGAAAATCAGGATTTTATGAGGCTGCTGAGCAAGGAGAGCATCTGTGCAATGCTACGTGGGGCTATGCAGGTACCCAAGCCAGAGGCAGCTAATAAATGAGAAAGGAAGGACTGGAGAGAAAAAAAGCTTCAGTTTTCAGCAAAACCTCCAAATTTCTTCCCAATGCAAAGCACTGTGTTCTGTGCTTCACTAGTCAAGCCTTTTACTCAATCTAGGTCAGGTATTTCCAAACTGTTCTTAAAAGAACCAGCTAAATATATGGGATCTCAGGATGAGGGCTGCCCTAAAAACAAAGGAGTAAACATCAGTCCAGGTTGCCCTTCTCACCTCAGTAGCTGCCCCACTGGACCCTCCCGAACGCACAGGTTGCCAGAGCTCCTTCCCTGGCTGTGATTTCCTCTTTGACACTCCCAAGAAGAGCAGGCTGTGGCACAGACCTGCCACAGCTTTCCCCATGATGCTGAGGTGAGCTCAGGGAATCAGTCAGCACAGCTGGGGCAGTCTCAGGCTCTGGTGGACAGACCAAGACCCTGGAGAACCCATGTGCTTGGCTCTCTGGCTGCTGGGAGAGACCCCAGGAGCAGCAGGACACGTGTTGGCTGTGAGTCTCTTTGCAAGTGATGGTTAAATGGCTTAACCAGACAAGAGTCCTGGGGAAGGATGATTTTATGAAGTCCTACCCTACGTCCTAAAAGCCAAGGGAATCTGTGAGTGGGAGTGAAATGAAAAAGGAGTATCTTTTGGGATCCCAGATGGAAAAATTTGGGTGGGAAGAGATACACTTCAAAGCTCAGACTATGTGTATGCATTTCTAGATGTGTCTGTATGTGTGTATGGATATGCATAGGCCTCTTTAAGCACTGGCATACACAACCATGCAGAGCACACACCTCACCCACGTGTCCATCCCTTGTCCCTTCGGTAAGCATGGAAGTTACAAGTTTTCATTTCACTTTCCTCCCCCATCCAGAGTCTCCCATACCAGACAGACCACTAAATGCTGTGTGCAAGGATGCACTGGTACTAAAAGTTTCCCAGTTGCAAATATCAGCATGGACAGGCTATTTTACGCTTGCCAAGGAAAAAGGGTTTTCCCTCATTTATCCAGTACGTGAATGAGCGCTAACACCACTGAAACCAGTCAAGTAACATCCTGGAGTAAATGAGATGCAAAGGGGCTTGGGATCTTAAAAGGGGCAGTTTAGGGACACAGAAAAGCTCTAAAGCTAAGGAAAAGCTTAATGGGGGAGGCAGGGGAGGGTGGAAAAAAAGCACCTACCTGCAGGCCATGAGACATGTTTCCCACAGGAAATTAAAACTCGTAAGTCATGCATGCCCACCTAAGCCCATGCCAGGAAAGACAAATAAAAGACTGGGGAAGGGGAGGGAAGCAGGGATGGGAAGCAGCTGTAGCAGGAACAGATTACAATAACCAATGGCTTGGACTCAGATTTCCAAGCCTCAGGACATTATCTGATGTGGAAAGGGATGGGAAGACAGCACTGTGGCAAGGCTTTGGCAGCTGGAGTTTATGCCAGCACTGTGGACCTGTGCAAACCCTCTGGATGGGTGATGTCCCAGCTCCGTGTCCAAATCCCAGGGCAGAGGAGAGGGACAAGGAGCTGTTGGCTTGCAGATGCTCCTGGCTGTGGCTAAAGACCCTCCTGCAAAGAGAGAGGGGAGGTGGTGCTGGTAGCAGTCATCAAAAGGAGAGGCTCAAGAGAAAACTGCAGAAAGGAGAGTGGCCAAAACCATGCAGAAGACTCTCTGTGCATGAGTGGAGCCCTGCAGGAGGGCAGGGAGAGGTCAGGGAGGGCGTCGAGAACGACAGACCCACTGCACTGCAGGAGATGGCATGGCCTGCAGTCAGTCAAGTCCACAAGGCTGTGGACAAGAAAGATGCTCATGTGCCTTAAAAGGGCCAAAGGGAGTTTCCCCAGGGGAAGCCCTGGTTTCTTCCTGCAACCTTTCTCACCAGGATTTTTTGCAGTTTTCTCCATTTTTTAAATTTTTTTTTTAACACCTTGCTGGAAGCCTCCCCTTTCCAACCAACACCACGTCACCACCAGCTCACAGGACAAGAGTTTCAGGGCCGAGCCCTGTCCGAGGCTGACAAAAGGCAGAAATGCCTTTGCCCAGTTTTGCCCAGCTGCTGCTGCTTCTCCAGGGGGGAAGGCCAGGCCTTTCAAGGAGCAGCCGTGTTAGGATGAGTGGCCACTCCATGGGATGGGTACATCAGGTCTGCCCCTCTTTCATCCATCTTTCTAGAGGCAGCCCTGGACTGGGAGACGGATGTCTTCCCTGGGTGGCACAGCCCAGCCAAGCCTGATTCCCCTGTCTGGGGACCATCTTTTCTCCATTTCCTCTGAAATTTTATAGCCTGCAGAGGTTATTTCTGGGCTTTCTTGTTGATGGGTGTAGTTTTGTCCCAAATGCAACGCCTGTCACTGAAGCTCTCAGAGAAGAGCCACACTGCTGTGGAGAGGAAAAGTACCAACATCACTATCACAAGGAAGGAGATAAAAATACACAAACTGCTTTGGGGTTTTCTGTTTTTCTAACTGTCTGGTTATTTAATTGATCTCCTGATCACTTTCTAATTTTTCCATGTATTTTTCTTCTGTGATTGTTTGGGTTTTTTTTTTCCCCTCACAGACATCCTCATGCTCCCAGCACACCTGCTGCCTTGGGCCTCACCTGGAGGGAAGGGAATTACATGCACCTTTGCATTGTTTATGGCAGTGTTCATATGTGCACTTCTCCAGATCAGGGGTGAAAGCTCTGCCCTAATCACTGCTAAGCCTCAAAAGGGGACAGAGGAAGCAGCATTTCTGCTGATCTTGACACAGCCAATTTCATCAGAAATCACAGAAAAACCTTTTCTTTTTTTTCCTCAAAACTTGAAAATGGGGAAGTTGGTGCACTGAAGTCCCCCTGAGGCTGATGTTTATTCATCTGACAAAGCAGGTTGGGGTCAGACAAAGGCAGACACAAGTGTGTGGTCTGATTCTGGGCTGGCACCACTGCTGCCTTCTGCATCGGAAAAGACATCCCTCAAGACACATAGAAAGTCACTTCTAATGAAAAGGTAACCCTTCCATTTAACAGGTACAGGAATAATATAGCCAGCAGAAGGTTTTAAAATACTTTTTCTGGCTCACCAGCAAGGGGGGATGTGTCTGGTTGAGAGCAACAAGGAGCATCTATAAGCAGTATTTATGTTGAAAGAAAGAACCTGACACAGCACTGGCCCTGAGCTCCTCTTTCAGCATTACTCACTCATGCACCAGAGAGCTAAAAAGAAATTTAAAAGGTTGTTTTGCTTGTGCTTTGGAAAATGCTTGAATAAAACAGAATAATAATTATTTTTTAATCGAAATAAAAAGAAACCACAACATATCACCACATCCCAAGGACTCTTAGACAACATTCTGCAGGGCCTCAGGAAGAAATAAGGCTGGTGAGCTGGACTCAGTGAGTTCACAAAGCAGGCCACCACACTCCAAATGTTTGCTGACTGATGGGATTCACAGCCCTGAGTTACAGCCCTCACCACATCCACATAGCTCAAAAGGATGGAGAGAGAGAGGGAAAAGTGAGAGGAGAAGAAAGCCAGTGCCAACAGTAGTCGAGTAGGATGGGCACTCATCTAGGACTAAGACAACTGGCATCCAGTTTCCATTCTGAAAACTGGCTAAGGCTGATGCACAAGTGCTTTGATTTCTGGGGCTGAGAAAAGCCAGGCTTGAGCCCCCAAAAGCCCAGGTGTCACCACAGCCACCTGGGAGAGACAGGCCAAAGTCCCTGAAGGCAGAAGGAGGACTCTCTGACAGCATCCATGAACACCCTCCCAGGGAGGCTCTGGGATAAAGCACAAGAGGGCACTTCATGTTGGCAAAAACATGCAAAAAAGGTCTGGCATGTCCTGAAAGCCAAGTCACAGCAAGTAATATGGGAGAAGGCTGCTTTAGTAGAAACAGGTAGGAATCCTCCCAGCCCTGCACTGTGGGTATTGCACATCTCTAGCCATAGGACAAGTCTGGGATGTTACCAGCACAGGCCTACTGTGGGTCTCCAAGCAAAACACAAGTGTGAGGTTAAAATGCACAAGTATCTGGGTCATTCTGCATTCTCTGTGCCCTGCTAGCAAACACCCAGCAAAAGAGATAGAAGAGCAGTAAAACCAAAGGTGGTGTACCACACACACTTATTTTTAAACATGGGAAAAGTTGTACATCTCATCTGAAAGTAATATTTTAAAAAGAAAACATCCTCTGACTTCATCATCACAACTATGTATTTTATGCAGGAGTTGCCACAGTGGGAAAGATTCAAGCTCCAGCCTGTTCAATATCCAGAGGCTTCATTATGAGCACATTATGAGTATTAGTCTAGTCTTGGCTCTGATTTGTTACTTTCAGGGCTTTCTGCATGGAGAACACCTTAAAATTCCTGCTTTTCCCAGGGTTGAGGTAATTTTCTGTATTCTGTGGGATTTACCTTAAGCATGGCTCAGAGTCTTGAGGGGTTTTTTACCTTACTGTATCTCAGCTTGGCTTTAGCCAGGACTCGTCTGAGTACAAGCTGTATTTTATTATGTATTTTTGCTGCTAACTAATTAGGAGTGCAGCTGTAAATAAGAGATACGGGGCTCGCTCTCTGCCAGATTAGTACTAAACCAAACAGCACTTTGTCAGCAGCCTGAAGCTCGTGCCTAAAAGGCTCAAAAGAAAGAGCAATAAACTTCTGTGCTCTTCTTCAACAGGTGAGCAGGTAGCAGATCTCTCCACTCACCTCAGATGTTTTGAGCTGAGTGGCCCTCTGCTCTCAGAAAAGCAGAATATGGCCCCTGAGAATTGAAATGTCTGGGGTTGTCAGGGCTTGGGCAGGAGCAGGATGGGCAATAACCTACTCTGGTGCAGCTGGGGCTGGAAGAAAGACTCCTGCATCCAGGCTGGAACAGGACGGGGGAGCAGAGAGACCAAGAAAACATGGACCATTTCTCCAGGGAAAAAGCAGTGATGGGAGGGGCAGAGCTGGAAGGCAACAAGTCTGAAGAGCTATAATTTTGAATAGCCAATTTTACTGAATCAGGCCAACATATGTAGGTTATTTATAAGTAAGCAACTAACAGCTGCTCACATGGTGAGGTATCTTACTACGGATGGAAGATGGCAACAGGCACTGCCAGGACCGGCTCACACTCACCTTCACAAGTAGTCTCCAATCAAGCCAGAAGGCCTATTCCCCCTGAAGTCAATGAAGACTTCTTTTCCCTTAGTCCTCTTTTCCCTTTACCCCTTCACCCACAAACCCAGGGAAAGGCTGAGCATTGAACAAGGCCCTGTTCACATCGTGCTTGAATGGGATGAGGGTTTGCACTGCACCCCTGCACAGGTGCAAGACGGAGACCTTTGTGTGAACACGAGCTGCAGGATCAAGCCCCACAGACCCCAGCTGGCACATCCCATTCCTGGGCCACAGGAGCAGAAGCCTTAACCCTTGCAGGAGTATCTTCGTGAACGTGTGGTTTCTAACAAACACAGCAAAATGCTCAGGGACAAGATTTTGAAGAAATTGGGAAACACTACTGAGGAGAAGGAGGGGAATTTTTTCCCCTAGAGTTATTTATTTTTTTAACAGCACAAACAGCCAGGACTGTTTAAAAGACTCTTCCTTCCCCCTTCCCCTAAGTGATGGATCCAGCCCTGCCTCATGGTTCAGCCATCCATCTCACACTTGGGACAACACACATAGTGAAGCAAAGTTCAGGCAGGCTCTGTAAAAGCTCTGTTGGCCCTCAAACAGGGCAGCAGTGCTCTCTTTCCCATCAAGACCTTCCTTCACTCCCAACTCTGTTACTAGAAGCAACCACCTCAAGCAGCCCCTATTGCAATTGGCACAAATTATCACACACAAGAACTGAAAGCCCCGTGGCTTGGAAATCTTATGTCTGTGTGTTGATGGCTTGAATAGTCAGACAGAATAAGAGCAATTTCCCATTGTGGCTATTTAGGCTATATTTGCACCAAAAGGTACTGGTTCAGATGTGGCTTGTCCTCCACAAACCAATGGAGAAATACTGGCTTGTACTGAAAAAGAGAGGGAAGTTCAGAAACAGAGACCTCCATGGAAATTGAACATTCTTCTGCCCTTTAAACACTCCTGCCCAGTGTGAGGTGTCTGCCACCCTACAAAGGCCATTCAGCCTGGCATGGCTGGATGCAACATAAAATGTTATTTCTGTAGCATGGCCAGCCACTCCTCCTGAAATGGAGCCACTCCCAAACTTGTGAATTAATTTAGCTGGGGTCCTTTAAACAGCACCTTCAGTTCTGTTTAGGAGAAAGGGAAAAGCAATAACAGAGGTAATTTTGCCCCCTACCTTTGCCCTTTAGCAGAGCCACACTGAAGTGTCAGCACTCTCATTACAATATTTCATTATCAGACAACTGGAAGCTGGGAAGAAAAGTGGCCAGCTGTTGACAGGCCAAGTGTGAGCCCTGGGTGAACTCTATTATCCTGCACCTTCAGGACAGAATTGGCATCTAAATCTGACTTCACCAAACCAAGCTGTGCCTGGGGGAAGGGCAGGGGTGAGGGGGGAAATGGCAAACCTGCACTGATTGCAGAGAGCAGCCTCACAGGTCTGGTGGCCAGACACACAGTGACCTGTCTTTGCTAGGGCTTTCCACGCTCTCGAAATGTGTTGTCCTCTTTCAGTGCACTCTGCAAGGGGGGCAGCCATGGCCCGAAATCCCTATTGTGGTGTCAGGATTTCATCTGCAGCAACAGCAGCTGTGTGAATTTTATTAGCAAAGGCTTTCGGTCCTTAATAGTTTCCACCGAGAGAATGAAAAAAACAGGCAAAAGAAAACAACAATGCTGTGAAGTGGTTTGGTGCATTCATGTTCTGCAGACCATATGCACACATGCTGGCAGGCAGCATGGCAGGCGGGACTTCACTGCTGACGCGAGTTGTGGTCAACAAAGGAAGCTAAAAAAGGAACTCGGGGTTTCTATTAATCGAATGGGGGCAGGGGGATGTCTGAGCTTACAGGAATCTAGGATGCGTTGCTGCAGATTTACACACAGCACAGGAGATGTGTGCCTCGGAGATAGGTGGCAGATCAGCCAGAACCAGCAGTTCTGGAAACTGAAAGCAGCTTCCAAGAAATGTTGAAGGTCCGAGCTGCTATTGCTCAACATTTCAAGGCAAAGGTGGCATTTGCCTTCTTGCCTCTCTGGGATGTTCTGGGTATCACACACGGTTCCTCCAAGAGGGAACAAAGATAAAATCAATCAGTTGTGAGCTGACAGTGTGGAGCAGTGGGGCCATGTGTCCACATGTGACAGGGATCCTGCAGCCCAACTCCCCTGATGGCTGAGGGGTTTCCTGATGCCCCTTTGAAGGTCTGAAGAGCTGAAAGAATGGGAAGTTCATTCCCTGGTTTAAGGAATGCCTTTCACCTCCCCCCAGCAGAATTGGGCTTTTCTTTAGGTACTAAGAAGACAGTCCATGGGGTTTTCCTGATTGTAAACATTGCATCATAAGAACTTCCTCTTAACCTTCTTGTGGGGGTTAATAGTTGTCTCACTAATAGCTGGGAGAAAACAGCACAATTTCTCTTGGGGATCACTGTGTTTGGAGACTGCTTGGAGCAGCCCCCATTCTTTACAGCCACAACTCTCCTCTTTGGAAATCCCCTTACATTTTCCTGAATTTGTTTGGGAAAAAAACTAGTAGAGCTGTTTCCAAGAGCTAGTGCCACTATCTGTAGGCTCCTCATGCTCTCTGAGCAATACAACACTTCCTCCTCCATCAGAAAAAGTCAGTGGCTCCTTCTCACAGCAGTTCTGTGGCTCATCCCAAACAAGCTGATTGTTTTCTTAGGGATGGCAGTGAGCCTCGAGGAGTTTTTCTTCTTTTTTTTTCTTCTTTTTTTTACTTAATAAAAGATAATTTGATGCTATTGTTCACCTCGAGAAGGAGTCCAGCGACAAGAATTAATGCTGTCAGGCACAGCTAATCCTGAAGCTGATCAAAGTGATGTCAAATTTGGGATCAATATAAGCTACATGCATTTATCATCTGTACTTTGATATGAGTCACATCCATGAGTTAGGTTACAGATTTCACCACCCCCTCAGGTTAGCCACTGCCAAAACACAACACAAAAATTTTTTTTTTCCTCTGTGATGATCTTATAATCTTCATCTCCAAGGGATCTTAAAATAACTGTGAAAGGTCAAAGATGGTCACCAAGGCAAAATTCTCCCCTCAGTTGGGTTTGGGACTGCTTATGGGTTAGGGATGATACAAATCAACAGAAAAACCAAAGAAGCTGTTCTCTTAACTTCAGTTTCAGGTTGACCAGGGCACCATCTTGTCCCACACCAAATCCACTAGAACTTCAGCATCTTGAGCACTACCACCTCAAAACCCAAACTCAGCCCCTCACCTCTTAGGGTCTCAGCTGGGGTAGGGTTGAAGAGACACAGTTGTAATGAAGAAACCCTTATTCCTCCATCCCTACTGTTTCAGGCTGTACAGATCCAAGATTCTGGTTTTGCCTTTATTTCTCTAATTATACGTGAAACCAAAGACCAGGAAACCAGAGTTATTTCAGAAGAACATACCAACAGCTTCCCCAAAGCCCCTACAAAAGTAGAGAGGACCACTACCTCTTTCTATGAGTTATGTAAGGGAAATGGCTGGCTCACACAATTGTCATGTACAAAGAATTAAAACCCATTCCCCGTGGATGGAGAGGGCAGAACATTCCTCACGACGCTGTGCATGCAGAAGAGTGACCTAACACTGACTGTGTACCCTTTCCTTTGCTGCAAATGATCATGTCACGGCACAAGTGCAGGTGTTTTATCCCAGTGTCCTGGCCGAACTCCAATAATTACATTCCCTCTCCCTAATTTTCCTCTGCAGATTCAGCCAAGCACAATCATTAGGTCTCTTTTACCAAAGTGTTCTCTTATGCAGTGTGGAGCAGCTGCCATACTTCTCACCAGAAGCAGCTGCAGTGAAGTGCAAGGAAACCAGATTGCCTTATGGGAGTGTGAGACTAAAGCGGGATCAGATCCTTTCAAAGCAAGAGGTGATTTTGAAATGCAAGACTTTGAGATGTGTGCCTCTTCCACCATGCTCAGTCCCCACTCAGTGCACCAAAATGGCTTGATGAGTGTTGAACACAGGCAGGTTCCTGTCAGCTGAGTCAGAGCTGGGCCAGAAAGCACAAGGGACAGGATCAGGATGGAGAAGTACCAAAGGCTGGACCCTCCACTGATGGACACCATAGATTTTTAGGTCTGAGCTGGCGTGGGTGGGAGGAGGAGCCATGCACAGAGCCCACCCTGTGAGCCTGGGTAGCAGGAGAGACAGCAGCAGCTGCAGGGAGCCGAGCCCGCTGAAGGTGATTTTCTAACAGCCGGCTCAGAAAACCACTATGACTTAACAGCCAATTGTACAAAATGGGCCTGAAGTGCCTTTAGCACAGCCCGAGTCCTAACAGCACCCGAGCTGTCCCTGAAGCCTCCCCTGACCCTGCTCTGCATTTAAAATGAATTCCAGGGAGCATTATATTCCGGACAAAGCGGAACAGAATTAGATTTAGGAGAGAGCAACTGAGGTGACTGCCCAGGGCCCAAAACTAGAGGGGAGCCCCACTAATCCATATCAGACAGCAGCAAAAGTCAGCCCTTCCAAGGGGGGCAGGGAAGAGGTGACCAAGCCCTGCCTTTGCCCTGTGCCCCAGAATTTAATGCCGACTGTGCAGCAAGAGAAGGTCAACTTAAGCAGGGGAGGCGAGGAACAAAGACCCCACACAGGATAACAGTGAGGTGACTTAAACATTTACAGGCTCCCTCCAAGCGGGGGGTGAGGAGAAGTCAAGTTTTGTGCAAGAAGGCTGTAAATTTCCTGTTCAAATCTGTACATCAGGCTTCCCAGAAGCAAAGGCAGTGTTTTCAGAGCCGTCCGGACTGGGGTGCAGGGCAGTGTCTCGGCGATTGCATCCGGGTGCTGTGGGGCTGCTTTCTGTGTTTGCAGGCGCTGCTCGGGGTGTCAGCCCTGCAAGGTTTTGGTGTGAGCAACTCTGATTGAACGAAACCGCTCTTCGAAACCTCACAGCATCAGAGCACGCCCGTGAGTGCCTGGGCACATCCCCCCAAAGAGCCACCTGCGAGGGGGAGAGGGGCGTGGTGACCTCCCGGCTCCCTGAGGTCGCCGATATCCTCCATGGAACGGCACCGCTCCGGGGATACAGACGCCTTGTCGCAAAACAAGCTCTGGGATCGTGAGAGAGGAGAGCTGTGAGCAAAAGTGAAAACGTGCTGGTTTCAGTTCCAGCCACAAGAACTGGGTGAACCTGAATGTGACCCAAATTACATGAAGAGATTTGCATCACAATGAAAACACGCTGCTACTGCAGCAAGGGTGGCTGGTGCCCTGCCTTCCCCGCCCCGCCCCCTTCCCGCTTTTCTGGAAGACAGATTTCTATAGCGCAAGGGTTTTGCTCAGCCCACCGCTTCCTCATTTGCCCCCGACTACTTCTCCATCCACGGCTGTAAGGACTCAGCCTGAGCCACGGGTCCAGGATCCCAGCCCCGAGAAGAAAGGGAGGGCCCCAGCTTCCCACTTCCACTCTGGGAGGGGAAGCTAAGGAGGGAACTACTTCTCCTCCCAGTTAACCAGCGATGTAAACTGGCCGGACGATGAGGGAGAGCGTGAACTGCCCACAGGGAAAGGGCAAAATCCCGAGCCAGAGGCACGGCTGCAAAAACTGGCTAACCCCAAACAGCTTCCCAGGAAGTTCGGCACCTTGTTCAGAGCAGCTTGTAAAGGCACCAGCCGCCCCCCCGCTTCCTCCCAATCAGACAATCTTCTGGTCCTGCTATTTGTTACTTTCTATGTAAAAGCCTTTTCTTCCTGCATTCTCCCCTTTCTCCAGAAAAAAAATACAGGTTAGGTTTTTCCAAACCTGGTATCCTGGGCTCTCTTGGCATGCACTTAACTTCCGTGTCCTTCAAGGACTTGTCACTGTGACCTCCCGGGGAAAAAAAGTAACCTCATTATGCTCCTTTTCCATATATAACACTTCACCCTCTTGCCCCCACCAAAGCGAGAAAGGAAATTAATACTCAAAAGTACTGGGCTTTCAGCAGTATAGGAAACAAAATTCTCCCACAAACCTGGCTGATTTCCATCACTGCCCAGGTGGTCTTCACTGCTGGGTGCTACTCTAGTGACAGCAACCCCAAGCCCATCAAGGACGCTCTTGTGGCAGTCCCTGTCTAGTACTGCTCCCTTATTGAAAGGAAAATGGTGAGTGTTTTCACCTTCACTGGACCTGAAGGTGGAACATACCTATTGCCCCTGCAGAGCCTGGCAGGGAGCATCTGCTGAGGAGAGCCAGTTCCCAAGGGCAGAGCAGAAGAAACGTGAGGTAAAAGTTCTCTTTGATTTCCTGCTTTCAGGTGTGTCAGTGGTGGAGTTACTAAATCAGATCACACCAGACCATGTCTGAGACCTGTGCTTATACCCCCTTTGTCAGACCCCACTGCATGTCCAGCTTCTTGCATGTATGAAAGAACACAGAAGGGACTATGCATAAAACACCAGCCTAGAGCAGGTGGGGCCTGCCTTCAAATCCTTGTCCAGCAGCATACTTCTTCCATGGCCTCAAAAATAACCTACAGGCAACAGGTCTTTGGCCATCAGAGCGGGTCCCACAGCACTGTGGCAGGTGCCTGCCTTCCTCATCCTACATAGGACCACAGAGCACCACTGAGTGCAGGCCACTCAAAGAACATCACATATGGAGACATCTTAAATGCCTACACAGCCCTTGACACAGGTTTCACAGTTCCATACACACTTGGAGACCCACGTTCAACATCTTCATAAATGACTTGGGTGCAGGATCGGAAGGGATATTGAGCAAGTTCACAGATGATACGGAACTGGGAGGAGCTGTCAACTCCCTCGATGGCAGGGGGGCCCTGCAGAGAGACCTCCACAAATGACGGGGCTGGGCAATCACCAACCATGTGAAGTTCAAAAGGGACAGTGCTGGATTCTCCACCTGGGATGGGGCACCCCTGGATGTACAGACAGACTGGGAATGAGAGGCTGGAAAGCAGTGCCAGGGAAAGGGACCTGGGGGTCCCGGTCGATGGCCAGTTGGACATGAGGCAGCAGTGCCCTGGAGCCAGGAGGGACATCCCTGTCCTGGGGGCACCAGGCCCAGCATGGCTGGCCAGGCCAGGGAGGGAATGTCCGGCTCTGCTCTGGGCTGGGGCAGCCTCACCTCGAATACTGTGTGAAGTTTTGGGTGCCACAATGGAAGAAAGACATAAAGCCATTAGAGAGTGTGCAAAGGAGGGCACCAGGATGGTGAAGGGCCTTGAGGGGAAGCGTGTGAGGAGCAGCTGAGGACACTTGCTCTGTTCAGCTGGAGGAGACTGAGGGGAGACAGCGCAGTTCCAGCTTCTTGTGAGGGGAAGAGGAGGGGCAGGCTCTGAGCTCTGCTCTCTGGGACCAGGGACAGGACCCAGGGAACGGCTGGAGCTGTGTCAGGGAGGGTGAGGCTGGGTATCAGGGAAAGGTTCTTCCCCCAGAGGGTGCTGGGGCACTGAACAGGCTCCCTGGGGAATGGGCACGGCCCCAAGGCTGCCAGAGCTCCAGGGGTGTTTGGACACCGCTCTCAGGGATGCACAGGGTGGGATTGTTGGGGTGTCTGTGCAGGGCCGGGAGTTGCACTCAGTGATCCTGGTGGGTCCCTCCCAACTCAGCGTATTCCATGATTCTGTGACATTAGGCAACACATGCCACATGCAGGCCTGTACCTCCTGCCCCAGCTCCCCTGCTCAGTCTTCCACACAGACAGATTTTAGCTGAGTGCCAACACCGATAGTGGATCACAGTGATCTTGCTCTCTCAAATTTGCAAAAACAGCAAAATGTCCCTTCCTTGCCACCAGTTTCACAGGCTTTGCTGACCAACATTCCCACAGCATTTGCTCCTTCCACTCTTCTTTCAAGGAAAGTATAACAGGGTAGATTTCTTACTGGGCTTGGCAAAGACTGTTGGACATAAGGTCTCAGTAAAGTTTTTGAAAAATAACTTCCAGTGAGTCAGAGCCATATGACTTTGCCTGGTCTCCCATCCCCACCCCAGTGTTGTCCTCCAGCCTTCTGTATGCCACAGTGTCATCTCCCAGGCCACAAGAAATGTCTAGAGAAACAGTAGTGGTGGCAGCAGCAGCAGCTATTTCCTAGCTCAGGAAGCACAAACTTGTGGGCTTTTTTTCATGGTAAACAGCTGCTTCCTCACTTGTGCTGAGAGAAAGTCCTTCCAAAGCTTTTCTTCTTAACTTCTGTAGCAAAACAAAATGAAAAACAGAGACAAATGTGTGAGGCTGCCTTTGATTTTCTGCAGTGGCAGCAACCAACCAGGGGAAAAAAAAAAAAAAAGAAAAAGAAAAAATATAAAACCCAGCGTGGACTATACTGTTCCTCTGGGCAGAGAAGAGTGCTGGAGGTGGTATATGCCAGGATGACATCAGGGGAGTGATGCAATGATCTGGAGCCAGGAATCCTGTGCAGCAGGGAGCTGTGCAGCTCTATGTATACAGAGAAGGGTGTACATTTTTATACGTAAGACCTGCAGTTCAGAGCACACAGACCCAATGTGAGGAGCACAGAGAGCGAGCTGCACTCTTTGCCTGTCTGTCTCACTTAGGTGGAGCAGGGAACTCTGCACATCAGAGGTCACCCAACACTTTTCCATGAGAAGAATGTGTTTCAGTTTGTGTTCAACTTTGCCAGATTTCAGCTGTTTGGGCTGGATTTTTTCCACGTTTGCTGCCTGCCCCAGGCTAAGTGGTTTTTGGGAAAGCTTCAGCAAAATGGCTCAGTTGCTTCTCAGCACAAGGCTAGGGAAAAAAACACATTTTGACCCTGTTATACAGACTATGTGTATGAAAAGAGCTGTTTGGGGGATTCTGTGATGGGTCCACACACTGGAAAAGGAATATGGCATTTGTGCCATCAATACCTGACCTCCTGCTGCCCTTGTGTGATTTTCCCCAAATCAGCCACATTATAAGCTTTCCAGAAACCTCAGTCTGTGCAGGCTCAGGGGAGAGTTTTTAGGGTTGGAAAACTCCACCTGTGTGCTTTAACCAAGAGCCTGGATCATGGTGGAATGAAGGACGATGTCTCATTTGAATAAGGGGCTGCAGGGAAGCAATGGACAAACTATGAGGGGCCTGTCTTCCCAAGCTCTGGGCTCTCCAAAAGCTTCTGGCTCACAAAAGGTGAGTTGCTGCCAACCAGTCACTCCCCAGAAGAGAAGCAATGCCCTCTCATATGCTCAGCCTCTGCATTTGCCAAGCACTGCACAGCAGATCTTCCATTAATGGTGGTTAACCATTGCCACAAGAAAACAAAAGGATGGGACTGTCCCTCTGGAGCAGGAACTGGTTCCTTGAGTCTCATCTCAACTGAGAGCAAAACCTACCAGAGCATGGGCTTCCTCCAAGGGATCTCTCCAGAGAGAGGCTAGCCAAGAGAAATGTGCCCCTGATGCCTCTGGCTGCCTTAGGAAAGATGTTCTGGGAAACATGCTGAGTCTGGGACTCAGGAAATCCTCCACACAACACAAATGCAGAGACAGTTTGCTTTGGGGAGTTTGGTTTCTCTCTAGTTTTTCCTCATTTAAGAACACTAACTCTATATCCACAAAATCCTAAGCAAAAAGTGAAGGTGAAAAAGCCAAGCCTGGAACAGTTAAGAAAACCAGCAGGAAAATGAGCTTGTGTTTGTCTCTCTTCCCTATGCACATTTAAAAATTTCACATGACATGATCAGGTATCAATATCATGAAATATTGCGCTGCTCTGGATGGTTTTTGCAAGCAAACAAGAATTAAGCCAAGCTGAACTGGTAAGTATGATTATGGGACTATCCTTACAAGTGACAGTGAGTTTCACAGTTCAGTCCCAAATACCTCTACTTCAGTAAGTAAATCAATAGGAAGAAAAACTAGTGCAAAGAGCTGAGTGAGGCAAAAACTCCCATTACCTTGACAAAGAAATACCTAATTTATACAAAAACATCATGGTAACAACAGGAAACATCCTATCACTTGATATAAATCACTCATTATCTTATCCTAATCCCATTCAAAATTAGAGGAATGCTCTAATCAGAATCTGCAAGAAGAACTGAAGAGGTAAAGAATAATGAGATGGTTCTGTGAGGAGAAGTCTTTTGGCATGGAAACATTACAAATCTGAGATGAAACTTAAAAATTTGAGTATCTTCTGGTAGTACATGCGTTCATTTTTGTGAAGAATCAATAAAATTGTCAGAAGGCAGGAAGCAGAATTGGAAGTACAGCTGGTGCTCCTGTGCATATGCTGAAGAAAGAATTTATGTGAACACCATAAACACCAGCTTTTTTCCTTCTGAATCCTCCATCTGAAGCGTTTCCCCATACAGCATGGTTGGAAAAATATAAGACAAGCTCTCTACCTCAAAAATCCATTAATTGGTAGAGAAAGGGGGAAAACATGTGCTATTGATTATGTAATTTATGTGTTATGATATCCCGGTGGGCTGACATGTTTGGTGGTGACCTTAGCCTTTGAAATGGTGGATTATATAGTATAAATCTCCCTCTAGGAGTAGTGGACATTTTTAAGAGAAAATCTTTCTATTAATGTGCCACAGCTTATGACTGCTGAATGTATTCTTGGTCTAACCTCGAAGGAGGAGAAAATGGGAGGACTTCTGTAATTCTCTAACTAAAACAACAAGCCAGAATACCTCAGTGGCATTTCTGCAGATGTGTCAGGCAGGGAAAATGTGGCCACCTTGTCTTGACTCAAATTAAAGTAAGTGAGCATCTGGATTCCTTTCTGGAAGAAAAGATTTACACATTTGCAGCTATGAAAGGTGTGCAAGGTGGAGAAGACTGTGTTTGATATATCTAAGAGAGACACTGTTTTTCACTGACAAAAAATGCCTCAGGTTCTCCTTTCCAGCTAACCATTTCTCTGGCCATGGCGCTGCTGTTATCTACCTTTCCCTGCCTTTTGGGAAGATCTGGGTAACCAATGCCAGTGTTAATAATATCAGAGTAATAAATCTCCTACAAACGGGTCCAATCCTCTGTGAAACTTCAGGCTGGTTTCCTGCAGAAATGAGCAATTATACAGCCTGTGGGTGGGTCCATACTACTGGTTTCTGCCCTTCCCCTTCACACTTCCAGGAGCTTTTCAGCAGCCCAGGAAATTGCCATCAAATGTGCCAGAGGGGCAGTTGTATCCAAGGTTGTAGGAACCCTCACACTTTGTTCAAGTGGATGACAAAGGAAAGAAACACCAATGATGGACTCACTAAAATAGCAAAAAAACCCACCTTGCCCCTAATTAGACATCAGAGACTCTACACAACAGAGGGCAGGCTGGCTTATCTCCACCCATGGCAGAACAGCTTGCTCAGCAGAACATTTCTATTTTTATTTTTACTATAAGGAAACCTGCAGTGAATGTTCTGATGGACACAGATCAAGAAAAAAACCCCACACAGAAATGTGTGTGTGCTCCTTCAGCAACACCTGCACAGTTATCTAAGAAACAGCAATCTTTTTTGCTCTTCATTCCACCCTCTCCTCAACTAATTTTGTTCTTTAATTATGACTCCTGGCAACCTGAAGTACAAATGAGGATTTTCCTCCTTTAGGTAATGCATGTTCTTGGCTCTGAGGAGAAAGCTCGTCTGTCAAAACATTAGCTGTCTCTTTTATATGTTAAGTATTAATTCTATTTATCTTCGAATTATTTTCAAATACTGGAGGCATTCTTCCCTGTATTGGAATGCAACAAGTGCTTAATTTCAGGTTTTCATGTTATTCTTGCTCAGATACAAGGCCAAAAGCGAGTAATTAAGTTCTCATTTAAACCCCATTTCCTTAAATACCTGTTCTCTTACCACACACAGCCTCTTTACCAGCCCCACAGTCTTCCACAGGAGGCAGGGGCAGGCAGCCCATGGGGACAGCTACAGCCACAACCTCATTTCAGATGGCCTGTAACCACATTATTATTATTCCACCGTTTACTGGGTAACACTAAGGCACGTGTTAATGTGCAGCAGAACAAAGGACTTATTGGTCCCTGAGCAGGGAAAGAATTTCTTGTCCCTGATGTAAAGGAAGGAGTTAACAGCTCACCACCACCTGGCACAGAGGTCCTTTTCCCCTGCTAGGCAAGGCCAGTGACAGCCTGTACCCACACCTGGAGCCATGGCAGGTCTGTGCTTCCTTTCCAGCAGGAATAAAATCAAGGGTTGAATCTGGACTGGTACAAGGAAAACCAAGAGTCATAGGTGATTTGTGTGCTCTGTGCGCTCAGGGCCAGAACTAGCGCTGGTATTTTGACAGTGTAGGACCACACTGACCCCATGCTGGCCCTCCAACAGCTGCTGGCACTATTCTTCTCTTCTACTGAGGGCTTCTCCCTGTGAGCCAAAGAAAGGGAGTTCTAGCATCTCTTTCTGACAAAGGCATCTCTCCTTTATAAACTAGATGAAACCACCACTTGGTTTCGTTCTGCCAAAGGAACAGACAGCAGAGGGAATGTGGTCACGACGAACCTTCTCAAAACTCCCACACAGACCACAGAAGATCCAACTTCAATGCTTTGAGCTACCCAGGTCCCTAAACCATAAAAATGCATTTAAAGCACGGCAAGATGCAGGTAAAACTTAGGCAAGAGGCACAAAAATAGAGCCCTGTATCCACAGCAACACAAAGACACAAGAACTCCAGCACGTCCCTTTTTCAAGGCCACAGCAAAGCTCTCCCCAGAACTAAGGATGGATGCCCAAAGGGAAAAAAGCATTTCAGAAACACTTTCCTACACCCTTTGGAGGGAAGGCCTCCACGCCTCCTGCCTTGTGCCACCTTCCCGTTTTCCCAAGGGGCTGTCCGCCCTGCCAGGAGCGCAGCACCACGGCGATGAATCCGTGTTTTCCATTGCAAGGAGGAACATGACTCACAGTCCCCACCAGGACCCAGTGACTTGTGGTATCCAAAGCAAACACAGCCAGTGAGGCTTTTCAACAAACAGTCAACAATCTCCTGCTAGCTGTTCACCCCATGAAATGCCACAGTTTAAGGTTTTTTCCTCACTTTGTCCCTCAACATTGCCTTCCCTCATTCATTCTCAAAGAGGACTGTTATAAGCAGAGCCTGAGCATAACCTCACTTTCCCACCCAAGCTAAGCCTAGAAAAGTCTGTGGAGGCCTGAACAACATCCTCCTCAGTTTCCATCACATGTCCCAGTGCCCGTTGGATGATGCTGCTAGGAATACCCAGAAAGAAACTAAATCCTCACCTCCTTCAGGAAACTGCTTCGATTTTAGTGGTTTTAGTAACCCCATCTCCCCTGTAGAGCTGGGGAGGGAAACAGCTTTGCACAAGGACCATGCTGAGCAGTACAGGAGCTCCCTGCTGTGCCAAAGAGGAGACTTAGAGCCTCAGCTCCAGCATCTGGAAGCTACAAGCCCACAGCCACCAGCTTCATCACATAGCCTAACAGTCTCCATTGTCACTTGTCCTGAGTGACTCAGGAGTTTGGGAGAAGGAGGAGGAGGAGAGCAGGCAGTGACAGTCCTCTGGGCTGCAACACCAGGGATGGCAGCCAGGTGAGTTCAGCATCCTCAGGCATCATTGGGAAGGGCACTGACATGCAACCATCACTGACACGAAAGGACTTCAGGCCTTTCCCTCATCCCCACCAGCTCACCCACATGGCCAGCAGGCTGCCACACACAGATTGTGGACAGCTGGTATCAGCAAAGAACAATCTGCAATGAGTTTTTAACCTTTGCTGACATGATCTTCAAGAGTAGCAATTCACTTTGCAGTATCTGCAAAAGGAGGTAGGGAGAAGGTCTGAAACTGCTTCATTCTGGCCATCAAACAGCAATCACATGTTAATGACTTTCAGTTTATTCCCTGTGGTACCTGGTTCAGATTTGTGAAACCTGGAATGCTTGCTAATATGTTTTCAGATTAAATGGACCTTTTCTTTTCTTAATGTATGTGCCTAAAAATAACAGGACTTGCACAGTCATGTCAAGAGATTAAATTACCCTAAAGTCTGCAGAGGGATTACAGCTGTCTGCAAACAGTAGGTGCATACTTTATTCAGCAGTGGTGTGCTTAGTCAAGACAAATTTGAGTGGTCATGAAGACTGCTTTGTTTCTCTATTAGTGCTTGTGAAAAGCTGCATAAAAACACAGTGCTGTGACTGGCCTGATGTCCACGAACAAGTCTTGTTTCTGAAAACGCCCTGCACAAAGCAAACCCAAAAATCAATAAAGCCACGCAGCAGGTTCCAGGTTTGACTTTCCAAAGGGCAAGTCCTGCACAGAAAAGTGTGTGATGTACAGCCATATACACCCACACCCACACCTGCCTCACAGTTTGTATTACAGAGCCATTATCCCACCAAACTAGGTTATAGAGTGACATTTTCCCTTACTGAATTCTCAGTCTTTGCCCTCCTGGTAATATTTGCAAAGTCTGAACCCAGTGCCAGCATCCCAGGAGTGACAGAGGGATACCTTCAGGAGGATCTCACGGGAGCAAGCCAGCCATGCTCAGGACTCCTGACCCTGACACCTCAGCAGCATCACATGTAAAGCAGGTACCAAGGAACTTGAGGCACCTTCAGATTCAGGCAACAGACAACAGAGTTTTAAGGACAGACATTTGGGTTTTAAGCACCTAACATGAAAAGTCAGGCTCTGGCTCCAGTCTCTAATACATTAACCTGCCACCTCCCTCACAGCCAGAGGCAGCCACTCAGGGTTGGGGCACGTACCAGATGCTCAGGAGAAACAGGGAATAGCCCTGAATATGAGCACAAGCCACCAGCATGACTGGGTTTGGATTCAGAGGTCAGGGGCAGGTCGGATGAGAAGTGTAGAGAAAACAAGGACATCTTGCAGAGAATAAAGACATAACTGGATATGGAAAAAACCACTAGGAACAAAAGGGGGCAGAAGGGTAATACAAAGGCATTTGGGCATTTGCAGGACTCGGTGCTTCTCTGGAATGACTCAACCCTGCCCAGTAAGGCCTCTGTAACACAGACAAAATGTATGCAACACAGCACTCCATCCTGCTCTGGAGGCAGGTTAGCCTGGACTTCAAACTCTGCATTTACCTGAGCTCCAGGTCAGCTCAGAAATGCAGCAAAAAGACTGAGGGGTTGGAGCTACACAGGACAGCGAGCTCCCTCCTTCCCAAGGACTTCAGGCCAGGAGGAGATTCACACACAGCAGCTCTGTTGTGCCTCTGCTTCATCCCCACTTGTTGTGTATTCCCAGTGAGAAGGGGCTGGTGGAGCAGCTGAACCTCAATCTTGCAAGGCTTCTGCCAGCAGAGTCCCCTCTGGGAAGGGAATTTTCTGCCGTCCATCTCCAGCCAAAATCTCACCCTCTCTGATAGTCATCTGCTCAGAAAAGTTCACTTGAAACTTCACTTCAAACTTAGGCAACAGCTGCTCTTCAAAGAGGCAACAAACTGTAGGGAAGTGGAGAATCAGTGGTCTCCCCAGCCTTGGCCACAGTTCCTGCAAGTCCTTGGAAGGGTTTTGGCCCAGACTGCAGAACAATTGCAGAGCAAAGAGGGAAGAGATGGAGGGGATAGGTTGTTTGCAAATTTTCTTAAAGAAGGAAAACCTTTACCCTTTCTTTGGACAGGCCCATTTGTCATTTTTAATCTGTTTCAGGGCAGATTAAAGATGCAGTGTTACCTACCTCCACTGAGATCCCACAAAAAACACCAATGGCCATCTGTCAATTCTGAGTATTCCTGTAAAATTACAGACATCCAGCCTCTGGTGGGATACTAATGAAAAAGTGAAAAATGGATATTTGCCCCTCATTTGACCAAAGAAATGCTGTAATTCTTTGTGGCTGGTGCAAAAAGCAGGAAAAAAAGTTCCAATTCTTCAGCATAATCCTGGTGTCCTCAGTTTCTTTTGGTCTTTTGAGATTGCCACCCTGGGGTACCATCAGATATTAGTGAAAGGTCATATATGACAATAAATTATCTATCTCCAGACAGAGGGAGACTGGCAGCCTGAAAGAACTCCATCATCCTGTGTGCTATTTTATGTGTCATATAGGAGAAAACTTTACACTTATCAGGCTTCAAAACCAATGCAAGCAAACAAAAAACCCCAAAAATATTCATGCATCATGGCTTCTTACAGCTTTTCTGCCCTGTTTCTGTTCACTGACCTCTCAAAAAATTTGCATTTGATCAAAGACTTCAAATTCAGATGGTCTCCCCATGTCTCTCCCTGTACTCTCCCACCCTTTTCTTACAGTGTACCTAGAGCAGTGGCTACTTTCCCATATGTTACTCAAGTCCCAGGTTCTGCAAGCAAATGCCCTAATGAAAGTCCCATCACCACAGAGGTTCACAGGCTCAGTTCAAAGTACAGATCATCAGGGGGCCAAGAGGAACGTACCTGGTTTTGGTTTACAGAGCTTTTCCAAGGAGCACGGCAGCATCCTCAGCACTGAGATTTGTACTGGGAAAGGTCTAATAATGGCCCTGGGATTTCTGAATCACAGTTTCTCATCTCCTCAGACAAAACACTAACTTGTATATCAGTTTTAGCCTCCGTAATTTCTCCACAGTTACAAAACATTGTTTCACCAAACAATATTTTTAGTCTTTTTTAGAAGGCACACAGAATCTAAGAAAGAGCAATTCACTGCACTGAACTCTTCAGCCAGCGAAGAGACAAACTGAAGAGCAAGCACAAAGCACTCTTACTCAAAGCAAGTACTCACAACAAGCCCTTCATTCGGGGCTTCTTGCAAAACCCATGCAGGACATCCAGGAACTGGGAAAAAAACCCTCTCAGAAGTCTCTGGATGTTTGGAAAGAAGCAAACCCAGTCTGAAGCCAAGATACAGCAGCTCTGTCTCTCGTGTTTCCTGCCTCAGCAGCACTGCCACGAGCACATCTGGTACCTCCTAACTCTGAAGCGATGGGTTGCTTGCTTATAAAGCACCACAATGATGCAGCTTTACCCCAAAAGGGCTTCTGCTGCATGTTTGTTACCTCTCAGTGCTCTGCCCACCAGATAGTTTTCATTTTCTAGAACAAATGTTTCTCTTTTCTAGCCCAGATACGTTTGTAATACCCACCCACCTGACCACAGCATCTAAGCAGCTTCCAGAGTTGCATTCAGTGACATGCCTAACACTCGTCACATGTGGTTTGCTTGCTCACTCCCATCCTCTTGCCCAGGGAAGGTCCGTGTGTTCAGTGCCCTGTTTCATTTGGCATTTTATTTTTAAGGTTCTTCTGGATCTTTTCTAGCAAAGAGAAATCAGCACCAGGAAGCATACCTTAAACAGAGAGCAGAAAGATGGAAGTCTGTGATTCTCCTTGGTGCAATTTCCACCATTTGGTCTTAGCCTGGTCCTTGAGAAAGTGTCTGTCTCCCAGACAGGTAAGTTTAACAGTTCCCCTTGATCTGGAATTGTTTATGATGATTGTGGAACAGGTTGCAAAAGCCCCATCCCTGGAAACATTCGAGGCCAGGTTGAACTGGGCTCTAAGCAACCCAACCAAGCTGAAAACGTCCCTGCTCATTGCAGGGGGAGGTGTTGAACTAGATGATCTTTAAAGGTCTTCTCCAACCAAAACCATCCTGTGATTCTACAATCCCTTCTGAAAGGCAGGGGTTTGAAATTCAGATTTTTCATTTAGGAGATGTTCAAGCCACCAAACATCTGGAACATAAAGACAGAAGACACAAGCTTGATGCAACTCTTCCATTCCAAGCCATTGCAGTCAGAAACAGAGGGCAGGTTTCTGTAAGAAGCAACAGTGATTCCTTAAGTCCCAGTAAACCACCAGCCAGCAAAGCCCCCTGCAACACCCTTGCTAACCACTGGGTATGAACGAGGGCAATGCAAACTGCTCCACTGCTCTTCAGGAGAAGAACCAGAGACCCTCTTACTTTTTTGTGCTGAACACGATAGCTAAATAAAATACCCTCAGGATCTTTTTTTTCGGACAAGAACTACACTTTAAGGTGAGAGTGGCAGGTAGGACATGGTCCTATGGATGTGGTGGCACCAAGAGCAATTTCAAACAAACAGGCCAGTACAAATGCAGATTAGATGGAGCAGCAAATGGCCTTGGGAGTGATCAGTAAGGTGTAGAAATTAGAGGTATGCTTTTAGTTAGATTTTAAGTGAGTACGGCAGAGGAGTTCACCTGCTGCAGTGAGCTTAGCTGGTCTTGGAGACTTTCACATGCTAGGACCTGATCAGGTCTGTCAAGCTTTTCTTCTCACAAGGGCCTCAAAGATCTGAAAGGAGAGAGGAAGGATGAAAGGAAAGGGGGGAAAAAAAAAAACAAAACAGGCTCAGTACTTAGCATCTGGGACACTCATCTCAGAACAATGCTCTAGCTCCTCCCCAAAAGATTTCTACTCAATACACCTTTTTTTTTTTTTTTTTTTTTTAGTATGAAGCAGCTCACAAGGACAGCAGGACCCAGGCAAGCCAAGAATACAGCACCCAAAATGCTCTCCAGAGAGAAAAGAAATTTGGTAAGAAGAGGTAATTAATGTCTGCAAATTAGTGGGTGCTCTCACCACTCAGTGACTGGAAAAGGGGTACAGATGAGAGAGGTGAAAGGAAAAGGTATAAAAGGTGGCTGCAGAGCAACTTTTTCTTTTGAAATAAAGCAAGTGCTTTAGCTACAGAGATCTGTCAGGAAAGGCACAGTGAGAGTACCTACTCCACCAGCCTACAGCTCCAGAAACCACTGCTGCATGTTCCTCTATCTTTGCATCCAGTGCACCAGGCCACTATCCCACAAAAAATTAACAACTGTGACTCAGCAGATCTCTCTGGAACAGCTCTGTGATGGGGATCCCCTGGCAAACAACACAGAAACTCCAGGCTATCGACACCAACCTCTGTTTCCCCAGCTAAGCAGCTCTCAGGTCATTTGTGGAGCAGATTTTGATGGCCAGAGACGTGAGGAGAAAGCTGGTAGGCAGAGCCCTGGGCTGCAGTACCAGAGGTTGCCCAGCACCTTCCAGCAAGCCTCATAGCCATAAGATGGGCAGCAGCTGTCCCACACAAGGCTTTAATTTTTGCTTTACTGCAAGGAACAAGCAAGACACACCAGCTCCAAGGCTGTGACTTCATGGAAGTGCAGCCAGCTTGCTCCTTCCCACCCACTGTGGCCAAGGTCTCAGTGCCAGCTCCGTGAGGAGTGAGACCAGAAATGGATCCAGCTGGCGAGAAAAAAATATCAACACACAAACCAACAACAAAGAAGGGAAGGTGGGAAATCTTTGCAAGATCCATTCCCTACTCCAGTGCCTGAACTAACTTCACCAGCAGTGCCAGGGGCAGGAATGAGTGGGCTGGATGAGGAAGGAAGGGGATGCCTAAACCAGCATTTCAGCAGTACTGAGAATCACAGAATCCCAGGGTGTGTCAGGCTGGAAGGGACCACAGTGGCTCATCTGATCCCACCTCCCTGCTCCAGCAGGGCCATCCCAGAGCACACAGCACAGGATGTGTCCAGAGGGGTCTGGAATATTTCCAGTGAGGAGACCCCACACCCTCTCTGGACAATCTGTTCAGGGCTCGGGCACTGGCCAGGGAAGAAGTTCTGCCTCCTGTCCAGGTGGAACTTCCTGGGATCAGTCCCTGCCCGTTCCTCTGGTGCCATGGCTGGGCCCCCCGGAGCAGAGCCTGAGCCCTGCTCGGAGCCCTCCCTGCACACAGGGACACCCAGGGCTGAGGGCCCCTCTCAGCTGGGGCTCCTCTCCAGGCTGGACAGCCCCAGCTCCCTCAGCCTTTCCCTGTCAGGGATGCTCCAGGCCCCTGATCAACTTTGTGGAACTACTGCCTCTGTTGCTTTCAGCCTGACTGGCAGCTCAGGACCTACAGGCCTTACACGACTGGCTCACCCAGCTCCACCTGTTTGCAAGCACCAAGCCCTGTTTTGCATTACTTGTGCTCAGATAAAGATAGCTTTGCTAGAAAAACACACTATATATTAACTCTTCCCCAACCCAGGAAGAGAAGCACACAACTGATCATCAACTCCAGGTACAGCCCAGGTAGGAGTCAACACCTATCCACCTGATAGCAGAGGCAAGATGCTAAAGAGCCCTGACCCACAAGAGATGGTTTCTGAAGCCACCCTCATCACAGCGCTACAGAACCAGCTTGGAGGAAGAACATAAAGAGAATAAAAGGCGACTGAAACCAATGGAGCAGATGAAAACACCCTGCTGACTTGTCCTCCGGCACCAATAACACTCTAATCCTCTGCTCTGCATCAGTGCCCAAGATTCATCCCCTCCTAAAGGAAATAAGCTACTTGATTTACTACACCAAGGGCCCTCACAAATTCACGTGCTAGCAATCGCAATTGAGGGACTCCCCACATGCTGGATCTTTCAATGAGAAAACATGAAAGGTTGTTGCTTCTTAGCTTCCCTTGGCAGATGGCTGTGATGCAGGAGGAGATTTCCCAAGTAGGGGAAGAGAAGGTGAGAGAGAGCTCGGCTGTGGTCAGTCAAGTGGCTCTGTGAGCTGAGCCAGTAGAGGTCTCTCTTCCACTAATAAAAATAAATAAATATCTTTATTCTTCTGTATATGCATGTGTCCTCACTTGGGATCCCCAGTCTCAAACTAGAATAAAATATATACATCCAGCAGCCAGCAGCTCAGATGGGAACACTTTGTTCCAGAAAAAAAAGTGTAAAAAAAGGAAGTTGGTGTGGTGTACCAGGTTACCAAGTTCGTGATTATCAACTTCAGGCTTCACATCTGGCAGGAAAAATTTACAGTACATCCAGTCCCAGACCTCCAGCTTCTCTCCCCAAAGAAAGCGAGGACCATAGCTGCAACTGTGCTTGCTGGGACACAGCCACCTGCTTGCAGAGCTTTTCCAGCCTGCCCAGGTAGCAGGGGATAGGAGCCCTTTCTGCACTTGTAGGTGCCCGGTTTCACTCTGGATAGAGCCAGTCATGACAGAAGGGCTTTATCAGGCAACAGCTGGATTTTTGGCCATCATGTAAAGGACTTGCTGGGTCTTTGTGGGAGTAGCGTCTGGAGCACACAAAATGGGGTGTCTGCCCACGACTGGAATCCTTGCTTGAAGCCTCAGATGTGAGGCCAAGGATAAAACCGGAATGAAACTAATGTTCCCGCCTGCTGTCTCCTCCAAACAGCTGCAGGCACAGTAGGATGGCCAGGTATAAAAGCTTGAGCTGGCACAGCCTGTCTTTGCAGATGGGGAACGCTGAACCACAAGGTGTGCTGCTCCCTGCTTCCACCCAGAGCCGGCTGGCAGGTGCCAAAGCTGCTGGGAGGAGCGGGGCAGCCCCTGCCAGCACAGCACAGAAAAACACAGCACAGCACAGCACAGAAAAACACACCACAGCACAGCACAGAAAAACACACCACAGCACAGAAAAACACACCACAGCACAGAACAGCCTGCCACAAGCAACCATCCAGGTCATTCTGGTCCAGCTGGGCCATGGACTGGTGTCCTCCACTCCAGTGATATCCCTCAATGTGTCAGCTGCAGCAACAACTTTTCCAAAACGCAGAGCCAGGGAACTGCCCCCAGAGGCCTGAGAGCGGATCCCCACAGGATCCTCAAAAGCAAACAAAATGCTTTTGCCCAGGGCTCGTGGAGAACCTGTGGATCTGCAGGTTAATTAAAATGGGGAGGGCACACACAGCCAGGCACAGCTGGGAAATGGGGGGATTCCAGAGAGGTTACCCCCAATCCCACTCCTCAGTGCCAGCAGAGTGCAGGAGCAGTGGGGAGCAGGCAGGAGCTGCCCCATCTCACAGGACAGACACTCCACTGATGCAGAGCTGCACCCCTGGCTGGGGTGGGAGCACAAAAAAGAAAAGGCAAAGCAGCTGTGTCTGTTTAACTCGAGTACATCCCAATGGCAGACAGACTTGTGTGAACACAAGCTGGCCCCTCTGGAAGCAGAGAAGTTCCATTATCTCACAGCTCCTGTGTGGATGAGGTGCACACAGTGGCAGTGTCCCACGAAAGGACAGGCATCACCCTGCTCTTCTCCACCTGTCCTGTGAAGCCATCACATCCCATACTGCTGCTCCTAAGCAGGGAGATGCAGCTCGAAACCCTCCGAGGCCTGTTCACCCGCAGCAGTGGCAGCTTTGTTTTCTCCAGGGAGAAGCAGAGAGTGCAATGCTGGCTTGTTTTTAGGCAGTTGCACTTTGTATATTATCATTATATATTAACATGTTATTTTCATATTTTTCTCATCATTATTAATTTTATATTACAGGAAAAGATACCTTTGCTTGCTTTTTTGAGTGAAGTGAATTGGGAATTATTTTTATTAAAAAGAAAAAAAAACAGAGAAAAAAACCACATTCCCTCTATTTTTTGGCCTAATTTTGAGTCTTGCAGTGACTGATGAGGGCAAGACAGAAAGCAAGCAGGGAGAGGAAGGGCATGCAAGCTGCCTGGATGGAGGAGGTGGCTGAGCCTGGATGAAGCACAGCAAACCACAAGTGCAGATACAACTCGTCCAGCAGGAAAAAAAATGCCTTTTTTCAGCTCCGTAAGTAAATGAAACATCAGAGATGGGGCAAAAAAAATCGGTATTAAAAAAGTACAGAAAGTCTCCAAAGTTTTTCCAGCAAAATGAAAGCAGAAAACATCTAATTTAGGGACAGAGCAAAACAATTCATACAGTATAATCTTATTATTTTACTGCAGATCACACATTTTGTTAAATCCACTATATTGTGGTCTTTTTATTTTGGACAGTATTTATAACAATAATAAATGAGGGTAGTAAACTACTTTTCAATGCTTTTTTAAAAAAAACAGACAAAATGCTGTAAGATGTTGAAACAAAACATGTTGGCATTTCTGAAGTGGAATTTTCTTCTGAAAATGAAATTCGGTTTCGGTTTTTTTCAGCTGAAGCTACTGTTAGAGTGTAACTAACTTTCAGATACAAATGAATGGGGACAAAGTTGTCTAAGCAAAACAAAGCTGTTTATTAGTAACGATTCCGCTCAGCCGACTGGACATCTCCCTGCCCTGAGAGCCGAACACACACACCTTCCCACAAAATGGCCACACTTTATGCCCTGTCCCGGCCGGGGCGGTCCCTGTCCCCTTGCCCATTGGCTGGGTACTCGGGAACTTACATTCTCTCCCGACCGCCTACCCTTCTCTCCCCTCCCCTCTTGTCCCACCTCTCTCTCAGTCAGGTCTCCAGCCCCGCCCCCCTCCCAGCGCTCAGCAACACCCAACAAACCAACCGGAGCAAATCCAAACCAAAAACATCACCACATATAACCAACAACTTTCATTCTTTAACTTAATAACCTTTTGGCTTCAGCCAGTATACTGTGGCCTTTTTATTTTGGAGAGTATTTAAAAACAAAAATAAATGAGGATAGTAAATTACTTTTCAACTTAAAAAAAAAAAATGCTGTAAAATGTTGAAACAAAACATGTTGACATTTCTGAAGTGGAATGTTTTCTTTTGAAATTCGGTTTCGGTTTTTTTCAGCTGAAGCTACTGAGTACAGATGGGTATGGATGTCGGAAAACACCGTTTTGCAGCTAATTTCCCCATCTGAGGAAGAAGGAGGCTGGCTCTGCAGCTGAAAAGCAATGGGTGTTAATACTGACTTTAAGGACACATAGTACTTTTTCTTCCAGTCAAACGTCTCCAGTGAAAAACGGTCAGATCTACGTCCAAAATATTCCTGCTAAGGAAGGGGTCATATCCCTCTTCTCTGGCACGGGAACACGCGGTTTTATGGAAGGGAAAGTCAACCCTTCCTGCATCACGGCCCCGCATGGAAGCCCCGAGAGGAGAAGCCGCGCTCCCACAGTGGGCAGACCGGGAGCGACGCGGGACGGGAACCCGAGCGCGGCGCATGGCGGGGCGCGCGTCGGGCCGTGCCTCCACCCGGGGGAGCGCCGCAGCCCCGCGGCGGCAGCGGCCCCGGCACAGCAGGGACGCGCAGCCGTGTGCGCGCAGGTACGTGCGTGTGCCCACGCGGGGGGTGCGCGCAGCTGCGCGTACGTGTGTCCGCGGAGCGACGGAGGGAGAAAGGGAGGGAGGGGAAAAGCAGAGGGGGAGTGCGGAGGCTGCGCGCGCGCCCTGCGGGGCGGCCGCGCGGTTGCATCAGACGGGGCGGGCCGGGCCGCGGCCGCGTTCCGCCCTTCCCCTCCCCCGTCGCGGCCTTTGCCCGGCCCCGCCCGGCCCGGGGAGAGCTGCCAGGCGCAGGAAAGCAGCGAGGCAAGGTTGCCTCCAGCCGCCCGAGGAGGAAACGTTGCGGCGAGGAGCGGAAAGGGAGGGGGGAAATAAAAATTTAAAAATTTGCCCCCGCCGCGCGGTTCCGACCCCGTCTCTAGTTCTCCGCGGGGCTGCGGCCGTGCGGGTCGCGGGCTCCGCCGCCACAAGCAGCCCCTGAGGGACGGGGCGCGGGGCGGGCCCGAGCCTTTGCCGCCCTGCCCCCCTCGCTGCGGGTGGGGCGGCGGGGGATGTTCCCCCCGCTGGCTCCGGCCCCGCGCATGCCCTGGGGGGTCACCGGGGGAGGAGGAGGAGGCGGTGGAGGCCGCACGGCGCTACCCCCGCGGTGTTGCGATAGCGGCGGGCGCGGCCCCCGGTGGAAGCGGCGGCCGGGGCGGCCCTCGGTCGCCGCGCAGGGAGAGAAGCGGCATCGATCGGCCGCGGCAACGACGACAGCAGCAACGAAAAAAATACCAAAAATAATAGCGGGGGGGCGGTCAGAGGGCACATCCAAACCCTACGTGACGGAGAAGCGGGCTAGACCCCCCCCCCCGCCCCCCCCCCCGGCCCGGGGGCCGGCCGCCCGGCCCCCCCCCCCCCGCCCTGCCCCCGTCCCCCGCCCGGGGGGGTTTGGCTTGCGCCGGCCGCGGGGATAGGCCGGCTCGGGAAGGCGCCGCTATTTATTTTCCACCGAGATCACTTTGTTCGTGCTGGGGCAAAAAAAAACAAAAAAAAAAAAAAAAAAAAAAAAAAAAAAAAAAAAA
>NW_024582061.1:2512898-2525846 GCF_017639235.1 Corvus kubaryi | reverse complement strand
ACCACGTAACTTTTTTTTTTTTTTTACTTTTGTTTTTCTAAATCTTCGCGAGTGTTGTCCACGTTCAGCGGGCTGAGTTGCGCACACGGCGCGCAGCCCCGCCGGGGCGGCTGCAGTCGCTGCGCGTGGGGCAGGAGGCCGGGACACGGAGCGCGCCGGCGGCGGGCGGCAGCGTGTCCAGCGATCCCTCGCAGCCGGCGGAGCCGGGGAAGGGCAGCGCCAGCGCCGGCCGTGCCCGCTCCGGCCCCTCCCTGGCCGACTCGGGGCCGACACTGAAGTGGGGCTGGCGGCCGCGGGCTCGCCCCCTCTCCCCGTCCCTCGCCAGCGCCAGCCCGGCACAGCCCCGCGTTCTCGGGGAGGTTTCGGAGCGAGGGCGAGCCGGGGCGCGGCCGGGATAAACAACAGGATCGCGTTGCACCGGGGAGGGGGGGAAGACCCTGGCGAGCCTCGCAGAGAGCTGTGCTCCCCCCCGCGCCCCCGTTCTGTTCATTTACGTGTTTATTTATTTCTCGCAAGCCCTGGGGATGAGAACGCTGCTCCCCCGCATCCCCGGGCGGAGGGGGCCGCTCGCACCTTGGCGGGCGTGGCGGGCAGGGCCGGGCAGCCCCCGCCATCCCCCGCACCTCGGGCATCCCCTCGTCCACCCTGCGGTGCCATCCCTCGCCTCTGTCCGGCGGAGCCCGGCCCTGAGCAATGCCGGCGTTGCTGCGGGGCCGGGGGAGCGGGGCCGGTGCCTCCGCCAGCATCTGCCGGGACCGGGGCGTGCGAGGCGCCATCTTTGATAGCCACGAGCGACCGCCCGGGGAAGATGCCCCGGGGCTCCGGTCACCGGTGCTGGCCCCGGGAGCGAGGGACGGAGGGACGATCCCGGGAATCCCGAGGATGCGCTGGCTCTCCGGTCCCGGCCCAGGAGGTGCGCTTTTTGGGCTCGAGTTTGAAGCCCTAGGAGTCACAGGACTATGTGCAAGAAGTACCTCGAAATACCTCTTCTCTTTCAAAAAAAAACCAAAACCCCACCCCAAACCCAAAAAGCGTTATAACACAGGAAATTCCACTCTTTTGCACTAAGAGGGCACATCATTCCCAATTATCACAGAGGAACTCAGAAGCATTAATGTTGGGAAAGCCCTCTTTTGAATCCAACTGTTAACCCAGCCTAAACGCTGTCCCCAAGTGCCACATCTACACATCTTTGAAATCTCTCCTGGGATGGGGACTCCACCGCTGCCCGAGGCAGCTCGTTCCAATGCCTGAGCACCCTTCCATGAAGAAATGGCATCCCTGCACTAAGGGTGCCGCATCCCTTACTTTCACCTGCGCCACAGACCCGTGAAGAAATGGATACCCAAAGGAAAAGTGCTGTTATTTCTTGCAGTCTTATTTCCTCCTGTGCCAGGCTGAGGGAGGTTGAAACACACACTAATGAAGACCATATTTCTTATATATGGCAGTTTTCTTTATTGATTGCTTGATGTGAAACAATATCAATCTGGATTTTTTTTTTCCCCACACATTACAAAAAAAAAAAATTTAATTGGCTCAGTCTGCAATCTCTTAAGCACAGCCATATTAATTATGAGAAAAAGAAAAAAAAAAGAAAAAAAAAGGAAGAAAAAAAAAACCCAAACGGAAAAAAACCCTCTAAAAAGTCTACCAAATAGAGCATTTACAAATGCACAAAAACATGCCACTTTGGCTTTATGGGGAAAAAATATTGTCTTCTAGATTAAAAAAAATCTTTAACATAAATAAGTTAGTATAATTTCTCAGTGTCTTTACAGAGTTATGTACACAGGTACACTTCAAACTTTTTTTTTTTATTTTTACATACAGGTACACAGGCAACGTAGAAATACTGTTTAAAGATGTAGTATCCCTTTTTCCCAAGCACTTTGGGAAGTGGGTCAGATGAGAAAACAACAATATTCCAGATTCAGAGCAAAAGCCTTCCAGATTAGGCTAAAAAAAAAAAAAAAAAACCAAGAAAATCAGGCAATGTAATCAGGTGGGATGATTTTACACAACTTTTTACAGGCATTCAGTTTTGGTATATGGATTTGGGGGGGAACTTTTGCTACTACATAACATAACGGAATCATCACAGCTCCCACCTCTTCAGCTTAATGCAGTAGGAAGAAATTTGACAAAAATCTGCTCTGAACAGTTACCACAATTATACATTTTTAAAAATACTAAAAAATTTTTTTTTAAATTAAAAAAGAAAAACACTGCGGACCCACTTAAAGGGACAATACATCTTTAAGTAATAAAAAACCTACACTGCTTCTCTTCATAGATTTCTTTGCTTGCTAGATTGTGAAAGCAAGTTCCAATCGGTCACCCTCTTCCAGTCCCTCCCCCCTCCCAACAAGTTTTATGTGCTACATAAGGTAAAAACTATATACACAGGTAGTACAATAAAGCAAATAAGGAAACACCTAATTGCACAATGCTACATCCAATGCTTTTAGAGGCAGGTCTTTTAAGAGTGCCTAAAATTTAGTGTTATTGTTTGCTTTTTGTTGCTGTTCTTTTTTTTTTTTTTTCAGTGCTTGTACAGGACCTCCATCCCACAGAGATCGGCGATATGTGTTTTTTCTTTCCCACTACAACTTTACATCTTCCTCGCTTCATCGCCGCCCGCCGCACTCGACGAACGAGGACGCACATCCTCCGCTCTGCAACGGGAATAATGAAGGAAAAAAAAAAAAAAGGACGGGGAGGGGGAACGCGATTAGAAAACATCGACAAGAAACGCGATCCGCGGCACAACCGGTTCAAACCGACACCGCATCCCCGGGGCGGGCGGGCCCAGCCCGGGCGGGGCCCCCGCCGCCCCCCCGCCCCCGCCGGGCCGGGCCGTATTCCCCGCACCTCTGCAGCGGCCCCGGCCCCTCCGGGCAGCGCGGGGGGCCCCTCCCGTGCCCCCACCCCCAAAAGCGGGCGGGAGTAGCGGCATTCGCATGGCCGCGCTCGGCTACGGCTCACCCCAGCGGGACTAATTTGTTGCAACTTCTGCTTTACAGCTTAATCTCTCTCTGCACAATCGCAAATCGTTTTTGTAAACCTCGCTCCTAACCTCGGCTCCCAAACCGCCGGCGCAATTTTTACCAACTCTCCCCGCCCCAGCCCTCGCCTTAAAACAAAACAAGAAGGGGGTAGGGGAGAAGGGGGAAAAAAAAAAAAAAAAAAGCTGCAGAACCCAACCTCCCATTAACCCGCTCCCTTCCCCCTGCCAGCCTCTAAAACCAAACCAAAACAACAGAAACAAAAAAGGGGGGAGAGGGAAAAAAAAAAACAACCCAAACCAAACAAAAACAAAACAACCTTTCATCGCTCGGATTTTGAGAAAGTGCCCGGATTCCCCTTAAACCCAACTTCTTGACTTATTTCTCCCGCAGTGGGAAGTGGCCGCGACATGCGACGGCAAGGCTGACACTGGAGGTGAAAAAGCCCCGGGGGCGGGGTACAGGGGAAGCCCCCCGAAATCCTCTAGCATCTAACATGATGCACCAGCCGCGTCTCCGTCCCTCCACCCGCACGGTCCTTAGGAAAGGGCCCTCCCTGCCCCCGGTGCCCATCCCGGAGGAAGGCAGGGTCAGTCCCACTACAGCCCCTGCCCCAGCCCCTGACGCTGCCGAGCCCAGGCTGGGCTTCGCTCCTTGTTTTGTTCTTTTCAAGCCCTACGCCTCCCACTCCCCACCCTCCAACGCACACCCATTCCCGAGCGGTCGGGGGAAGCTACCCTTCCTCGAAGAAAACACCCCTCAGCGAGCCCACAGAGGCACGAAGCCCCCTCCCCACCCCCTCAGAGACGCGGGATAGACACTCGGTTACCCCTTCTTTTCCTTCTTTGCATCCTAATGCCAGACCCTAAAGGGCACTGACCTAAACGCTTTACGTTTGGTGTCTTCCCGGGCTTGATTTCTTGGGTGTTTGCTCCACTGAACTGGCACTGGGGGAGTCTTCTGAAACCTCTTCTTCTGTTGTGTTGGCTCTTTTATTTTGAGGAGAGGAATCTAGGAGGGGAAAATTAAAAACGAGGAGAGGGATGGGGGAAAGATATTAAAATATTTTCTTTCCAGATGTTTGCTCGGCATCCAGGGGGGATAGATGGAGCCGAGGGGGGAACATTCCCGGATCCCCGTGTCAGGTATCGGCTACGTGAAGCGAGCAGGGAGTGGGGAGATGGGCTTCTCCCTAGGCAGGAGATCCGAGTTCCCTCTTTTCGGCTAAAATCCATATTCGTCTTTTGCTGAGCGCTGTGAACCTCCTCCCAGCTGGGCAGGAGGCCGGGTCCCCGCGGAGGGGCGGCGAGGGGTCGAGGGGGATGACCCGCGTCTAAGGGCTCTTCCTTGCAAATCATCTACTGGCTCCCACTCTAGGCGGGCCCCCCGGGACTGCAAACACTACCCGGGCTTTTTTAGGGGGAAAGGGGCGGGGGGGGGGGGGCACGCCGAGCCGGTGCCCGGCGGGGCACAGCCCGCCGCGGCGGGGCCACGCGTGGCAGGGGCGGAAGGGCCGGAGCCCCGGCGCTGACACGAATGGGGCGCGGGGCAGAGCCATGGGGTACATTACCATCGGCCGCGGGTCTTTTCCTCTGGCCAGTGCACTGCTCTGCTAAGTCCGTCTGATTTTCTGAAACATCAGTCTTTTGAGCTACACAGTGAGTGTCCTCTGAGATTCCCTGAGAACCGACAAAAACCACGGTTTGGCAATTCCCGTTTACATCCAAGCTCTGGCGGCCGGCGGACTTGCAGACGGCTTTCCGTAGCCGGGGGGGTCTGAAGTAGAAGTCGGGCGAGCTTCCCTTCTCCACGGCTTGCCACTCGTACCTGCCTTCCAGCGGCCTGTGATTCTGGAAATCGAAATTCCACTTCCTCTGGTACGCCTCCTCCATCTCCTGCAGGTGTTTCTTGAACTCCCTGCTGAGCTCTTCGTGGTTCACCGGCCCGAAGAGGTTCCTGCACGCTGACGGCTTCGGGTACTCCGACTGCCTGGCCTCCATGCGCTCCAGGGTAGGGCTCCCATTAGAAATGCGGACGTTTGACATCTCCCCGCACCGTGTGGCTCCAGGCGGCGGTTGTTGCGCTCGCTGCTCTCTCTCCGCGGCCGCCGCCGCCTCTCCGCCGCCCTTTATTGCCCGGCGCCCGGCGGCTCCGCTCCGCGCCTCCGCTCCGCGCTGCCCCGCGCTGCGGCCCCGCCTCGGCCCCGCTCGCCCTCGGCCCGCGGAGAAGGGGCGAGGAGGCGCCCTTGCATAAGCGCCGGCCCGGGGATGAGCCCCGAGAGCCGCCGCTGCCGCCGCCGGGGAGCCCCGGGCGGGTGAGGAGCGGAGCGCGGCGCTGCCTCCGCGGTGCCGGCCCGCCGCCGATGGCGCTGGTGATGCCCCTGCCGCTCGCACCGCCGCCGCGTAGTAAAAGTGAGACGAAAAAAAACAAGAGCAGACGAGCCCTTTTCTCGGTTGCCCAATATGGCGATTGAAGGGAGGCTGACGAAGAAGAAAATGATTGACAGGACGAGTCTATTTAAACAGCCCGGCCGAACCATTGGTTACGGCGGCGGGCGCCGCCCCGTTCGCCCGGCCCTTCCCCGCCCTGCCCCGCCGCCGCCACCGGCTCTAAAGGTGGGACGGGACGGGGCGAGCTGGGTGCTGCCCAGCGGGACCGAGCCCGGGAGCGAAGGAGAAAACGAGAGGGGTGGGACGGCACCGCGGGGCCCGCTCTCCTCAGCCCCCCGCAAAGCCCCGCGGGGTTTGTGCCACCCCACAAAAACACCCGCCCCATCCCGCCGCTCGCCCGAGCGGCCTGAGAAATGGTGACGGCTGGCTTTGATTCTGGGCTGTGACAGGAGTGTCCCACCGCTCTGGTTTGCCCGGGTTGGGCTCTGGCGACACATCGCCGCCGAAGTCCGGGCTTGGGGGCAAGCTCGGGGCTAATGGGCAGAATGGCCACCCCAGGGCATGCAGCGGCGACCAGCACCCTGACCCCACTGCCTGCGCAGATGGGCTGGCGGCTCCTGGTGCCGAGACGATCATCTCCTGCCCTCTCGGCAGAGAAAGGACTAGGTTAAGAAATATCTCTGTAATAACCTCTGCTGAGATTTCAGATATCAGCAACCCGTGGAAAGAAAAAAAAAAAACATACCATTGGGGTTTGTCCTGTTTGTGTACTCAAAAGATTAGATGAGCAAAGAGTCACAGCCAGGGATTTTCTAAGCAACTTCCTCGGTTAGTTAGAGCAGGTGTGGTGGACATGAGAGCAATTGTGCCCTCCTCTCTGGCCCCCTTTTCTCCAGCCCCTTTCCACAGCCATATTCCCTTACCAGGTAGGGCAGGCCCCTCAGTGTGTTGTGTGACACTGCGGGTTCTCCCAGGCACTAAAGGCTATGACATTCCCAGGTGCCCAGATCCTGTGCCTGAATCTTTGGAGGGCCCTGAAAGCTCTTCACACCAGTCCATCTGGCCAGGTCTTCTTTGCAAGCAGAGCAACCCTGTGCAAACTTTGCTTCGGGGTGGGAGGGTGAGGAGGGGTTGAGATCGCTTGCTACACAAGTAGCAAGCTATCTCAACAAGGCAGGGGTCAACACAATTGGGTTTAACTGGCTGAAACGAGAGTCAGCACGTTTGGCCTTGAAGATGTGGAGATTTTACACACTGGAGAGAGGACACAACCTTTACACAGTGCTCAAGCCCAGAGCACTTTGCTGACCATCATCAGACTCAAGGCCTCCAGCTTCTGCTCATACCACTCAGCAGAGTAATCTCGTATCATCAGCATGCTCAAAAAAATTATGTGTACAAGAAAAAAAAAAAAAAAAGAGATTAGTTTAAAAACCACAAGGTTGAAATACAATATTAGCCATGTTATTTTTATTTATATGCTGGGCATTTTAGTACTTGGAATTGTTTTCCAGCTCTTCTCAGAAACCACAAGTTCTAGCAATTCACTTGCAGAAAATTAAAGCTAATATTCACATGTTTGCAGGACATGAGATGTTTTTTTGAAGTTGCAAGTCCATGATAAAACTCCATCAGGTGGAAAAAGTGGGGCCTGCATCTGCTGTATTTGCAGGATTTCATCTTCATTTCTCTAGGCTTTCCTGTCTTTGACTTCCATTGCCACCAGCAAGGAAGCTTCATTTCACACTTCATTTTCTCTGTCAGGTGGAGGGACACTGAGCTTGTTTTGTTGATCCACACAAGGGCATTGTAACAAAGGGATGTGCAGAATATTTCTGAGGTTGCCCAGGGCTCATCCTGATGATGGGGGCTTGCCTGCTGGTAACCTGCTGAGTGTCCCACCCCTGACTCCTTAGGTGAGGAGCTCCCATTCTCTGCTCCCTGGGAGACACTTCTTCTCTCCCTAATCCACGAGGGAAAGGCAACCCTCTTGTGTGTAGGATTATGACAGTGTACCAGAGTATAAGCACAAACTAGGAAAGAGAAAAAAGAAGTGGGGAGTGTGGGTTTCCAAATACTGGAATAGCTTCTGTGCCCCACGAGTAAAGCAGCAGCAACATGATGGCAGTGCAACAGAGAGCACTGATTTATCTGAAGCCTTTGGAAAAGGAAAAAAACCAAGTTACTGCAGGACAAGTACCTTCTGGGGGTTTTTTGCTGTTGTTCTGTTTATACCTCCCTTAGCACAAGGACCTGAGACTGAGTCCCTGGATGCTGTACAAGTATATTGAGCACGAATAATTAAATCCAAAGGGGCGGAGGAGGGGGGATGGGGGTGGGGGAGGAGAAGAGGGGCGCGAATAATTTAAGCCACTGATGGAAGCAATGGAAAAAATGAAAGAGGAGCGGTCTGCCCCTTGGTTTATCCCTCTATCCCTTCTCCTCTATCACCCTGCCTTGCTCTCCGAGGGGCTGGGGAAAGGGAAAAGGGGCGGGGGTATACCCCCGCAGCCGCGGTAGCTGCGCGTCTTTCCGCGGGCAGCGCAGCCCCCAGCCCACGCAGCCGGAAACGCTGGGGTCGCGCTGGGACAAATCATCAGGAAAGGGGGTAAAATTAAAGAGAAAAATAATTAAAAAAAAAAAAATCAGAGTGTCTGCCCCGGGGTGGGAGCATCCGCGGCCATGCTCGGGGATCGGGGCTGGTCCCCGCCGCTCTTTCGGCTCGTCCTCCCCCCTCTTCCAGGCGATCTCGGCAATCCACCTTAAATCGCTGCGGCTGCAAAGGGAAAAAAAAAAAAAAAAAAAAAAAAAAAAAAAAAAAAAAAAAAAAAAAGACTGTGTCTGCAGCGACCTTGCCATGATCTAAAGTGTTTTGTTTACAGTCAGGCACCCCCGATGGCTGCAGCAAATCGGGACAGAGGCAGGCGCCCGCCCGTAGTAGCAGTGAAGCGTGGAAAAAAAAAAAAGAATACAGGAAAAAAATATACTCGAAAGTCCCGGCGTGAAGCTGTGGAAAGATCAGAGCGCCATCGTCTTGCAAAAGAGGGGCACAACAGTGGGGCTGCGGGGGAGGCGGTGCGGGGTGGGGACGGGGGCGAGAGCTTAGCCTCCCCCGCAGAGCTCCGGCCTCCCTCAGCCGGCTCTGCCCCGCTCTGCGGCCGCTTCGGCTGGAGATGCAGCCAGTCAAAGATCGGAGGAGAGGATTAGAGAAAGAAAGGAAAACAAACAACAGCAAAAAACCCCAAGCTCAACAAAACTTGGAGGAGTGAACCAGGAAGGAGGGAGGAGTGTTTACAGGGAGGTCTGGGCGAAGAATGTCCTGGCTTCTCTAACAGGCTCTGGACACCCTGTCCCCTCTCTTCCCAGTACCCCTCTCCTCGCTCTTGTTTGGGCTTTTCCACTGGCAAAGCTGCTCGCTGTTTTTCTTTCCTCCAGAATCGCTTAGGCAAGCTTCCCGTCTTCTTTTTGGCCACCCTCCTTCCCCAGCACTTTATAAGGCTGTCCAGGGAACCAGCAAAGCCCATCTGAACCACACACATAAAGCATCTGGGTTGCTTGGGATTTTATACATTCCCTTGCAAATAGCAGGGAAATTGGGAATAATACTGGAGCTCCTCCACGGGATGTGTCTTCCAGAGTTGAGGATGAAGAAGGCAGGGATGTGGCATGACCCATTTGGAGGCTTGAGATTTGCTCCTAACCCACCTCAGCTGTTACTGAGCCAGTGCTGCTTCTCCACCTCTCCAGTTCTCAGGCCAAGTGCCAATTTCTTCAAGAAATGTGGGGCGAGCCTGCCATGAGATTCGAGGTGCAGGCCCCAAGTATTCCCCATATAACATTTACTTAACAGGAGCCCTTTCCTCCTGGCAGGATTAGGACCCCGTGAGGTTCAGCAGCAGGGGCTGTCAAGAAGGAAAGAGCCATTTGAGTGTACAAAGGCCCTGGGATACAATCCAGCAGTGCCCAGGACCAGAGAGCACTCACTGCCTAGGGGGGGCGAGGAGCTGCTACCCTCCTGTGCAAGCGGCGTTTGAGACCTTTTGCTCCTTTGCTGTGAACTCTAGAGGGAGCCTAAGGACAGAGATCAGGCCAGCGCCAGGACCTGGCCTCGCAGCTGGCAGCTTCCCCGCTGCCCGCCCGGGCTGTCCCCGGGCTGTCCCCGCTGCCGTCCCCGCTGCCATCCCCGCTGCCATCCCCGCTGCCATCCCTGCTGCCGGCGCGTCGGGGGGCTCTGCTCCCGCTCCCCTCCCGGCAGGCGGGGAGCAGCGGTGCCCAGGGATACCGGCCCCGTCACCACCTGCAGCAGCCTTGGGAGGGCTCAGGTGTGAGGACCGACCCAGGGCATTTTGAGTCCTTGAGAGGGTGCTGGCTGCAGGTACAGCTTGGGATGTCCTTAATGGGGTTTGGGGTGTCCTTAATGGGCTTTGAGGGTGTCCTTAATGGGATTTGTTTTAAGAAGCGGGTGATGTGTCAGAAACGCCTTCTCTGTGCTATAACTGTTGGGCAGGTTACACAAACAGTTATGTCTGCAGAAGATACAAATTGAATTACTAGCACTGGAAGTACTCATTCTTCTCTCTTTGGAGCTCTCTGCTTGTCATCAGCCTTCCCTTGACTTGCTAAAGGAGCAGCCCTTCCAAAGTGCCCTGATTTGGTCTCAGGGAAGACTTTTCTGGTATGGCTCAGACAATTTTATCTTTGTTTTTCATTTTGTTTGAAGTGCAAAATAGGAGCAAGCTTAAACTGCTCTTAAAGCAGGTGAAGCCAGGAGTGTCCTAAAGCCAGCAGTGATGGATGCACCATTCTCAGTAACCAGCTTCTCCTTTTTCAAATCAGGAACAAGAAAGAGGATGTTAATATACAGTCCCTAAAAATAAACGCACACACTCACACATGATTATGTTGAGTTATCCCAGCAAACACTACTGTTGTAGAGGTGAGGCCTAAATTGATTACTTGCTGTGAACTGACCTAATTTCTTGGAAGAAAACACAACATATTAAAAAAAAAAAAGTCATTTTCAGGCCAGTCTAACTCCGTGTCTGTAAGACTTCCCATTCAATACATCACATAACTCACACCACTTTGTTAGAATAGCAAATTTTTGACATAAGAGTTAACTAGAGGTTTCTTATGGCAACTAAACTTCCTTTGCCTTTCCATGTCCATTCCCCTCCCCTCCTCTTCCTTTTGCTCCCCTTCCCCTTCTCTTTCCCTTTCCTTCTCCCTCTCTCCCTCTCCCTCCCCCTTTTCAGGGTGTGTAGAGGATTAACCTGCTCCATGTTTGTAGAGTTCTGAATATTAAAAGCCCAAAGCAAGAGCTGATTACCAACAAAAACCAGGAACTGTTACTGTCACTACGAAATTAAACAGTTTTCCAGCCCCTTGCTCCACCACCTATGCCTTTAAGAAAGTTTCCCAACAGAAGAATTATGTGCAGTGGAAATGAGTTGTCCTGTTTTTCTACAAAGCCTGAAGTGAACCTTTCTGGGAAGGGGATGATATTTTGTAGCAATGTTTTCTCAAGTACAATTCTTTAGGTTCCCGAGTGATGACACATTGTACAGCAACGCTCTTGGCACAAGGCGTTCATCTGTGAGAAGGGATGCTGGCCCCATTTCTTACAGCCATTCATTAAATAAAAACACCCTGTGTCATATGTTATGTTCCTCTGAAATGCTGAAAGTTTTTAGTGCATGAAATTCTATGGTGCCTGGATAATTTTTTTTCCCAGAACACAGCACTAACCTCTAAGTCAGTTACTGAACATTGTTGGAAGAGCTTGTTATTTTTTGTTGGTGTGTTTTGTTTTCATTTGGTAGGTTCCCAACTTCATGCAATAGGCTTTTTCAGAAATACAGAACTATGTAAATGTGATGCTTACAGCTGACCACAAAGAGGCCGCTCACAAAAAAAGTACCCCGACATAAAAACATTTGCATCTGTTAGAATTTTAGGCATTCTGGGTGCTGTTTACATGAGAATCTCAGCCCAGTTCTCTTTTTTACTTTTATTTTTCTTTTTCCTTTCCTTTTTATTATTTTTCATTGTTTTTTTCTTTTTTCTTTCTTTTTCTTTTTTTTCCCCCTTTTTTATTTTTTTCTTTCACCAATGGGCTGTATTAATTGCCTTAGGATAAAGAGATCTACAAACATCTTCCTTATATAAACAGAGGAACTGGTCTGGCTACTTTCTAAACCCTTTAAGGAAGATGACCCATCTCACATACCAAAATGATGGCATTAAGTAACAGATTACTATCAGGGCTTGGGATCTGAGTTCTGGTTCTGGCTTCCCTTGGCCGTGTCACTGCACATTGCTGTAACTCTTGGCACCTACATTTCTTCCCTCATCCTCTTCCTAATCTATTTAGACTTTTAGCTGTTGGAAACACTCTCTTTGTACAGTACCACATCTTGTTTGTGTTAACCAACCTAGCAAGGGAATTGTACAGCTCCAGGATGCAAAAGCCAGGGCATTAACCTACAGTAATGGGATGTTATTACAGAGGAAGATTGAAAGTGGATTCTGCAAGCATCTGGCAATGAGAAAATTGTAGTGAGGCAGGTGACAGGCATTTCAGAGAATCACAGAATCACAGAATGGCTTGGGTTGGAAGGGACCTTAAAGCCCATCTAGTCCCACCCCCCACCATGGTAAGGGACACCTTTCACTATCCTGGGTTGCTCCAAGCCCCATCCAGCCTGGCCTGGAACACTTCCAGGGATGGGGCAGCCACAGCTTCTCTGGGCAACCTGTGCCAGGGCCTCACCACCCTCACAGGGAAGAATTTCTTCCTAAAATCCAATCTAAATCTCCTCTCTGTCAGTGTGAAGCCATTCCCTCTTGTCCTATCACTCCATGCCCTTGTAAAAAGAAGTGCTCTATCACCATCCCTCCAGCTGTGCCCATCAGGATGGTCCTGCCAGGCCAAGAGCCTCCTGAGCCCAGTTACCAAAGGGCTGCATCAGTGCTCCTGAGCCTGTTCATGGCTGACCTAAACCAGCCAAGCCTAAAAAAGTAGAGCAAGCTGGCAAGTCAAAAAGCAAACATTATTTCACTGAAGCCAGTCTATTGCAAAATGCACTGCGGCCATGATTTCAGTGGCTTATGAGAAAGACGGAAAAAGAGAGGACTTTTATTTACCAGCATGTGTTCTGGGTTTCCCTCCTAAGGAGTTAAGGTTTCTCTGAGCAGAGGCCTAATCTGCTGTGATTTTGAGTCTCTAAAGCTGCCTGGTTACTCCCTTTGTTCTGGCTGCCAGCAGCTAAACTGGGACATCTATTCAAAGAGGAGTACCTGAAAGCATCACTTTAAAGGATTTGTCACCTTGTTATCTCTAGTTTGAACGGCTTTTTGAGAACAACTTCCACTCAAAATGTTTTCAAAGGGCAAAGTTAGCATTGCAAATATCACGGTTTATATTTAATAACTGTCTTTACTGACAACAATGAAACATGGCTAATACTATGAGAGGCCCTGGCAATTCTCCTTTTCTTCTGTTGTGGGGGGGGGGGGGGGGGGGGGGGGGGGGGGGGGGGGGGGGGGGG
>NW_024582061.1:2399847-2512798 GCF_017639235.1 Corvus kubaryi | reverse complement strand
GGTCTGACTCAAAAATTGCTCCTTGGATCTCTGTAACAAGGTCCTAAAATAAGTTCTTCTATTCCTGGTGGTCTCCAGCACTCTGAAGCCATTGCCAACCTCTCAGAACTCCTCTGCCCTTCAAAAGCAATGAAAACTACCAAAAATTAACCCAAGCCCTCATCTGGCCCTGTGGGTGTCTTTTTGAGCCTACAGCACCCTGTCGTTTCAAAGGGGACTGAAGAACCTGAGCGCAGCCGGAGCTTCCCAGGCCAGTGGGGAGCCCTTTCTTGCAAGTCTTCAGAGCAAACAATGAGACCTTGCTAGACCCTGCCTTGGGATTGCCTTGCTCTAGTGTGGTTGGTTTGCTCAGCCCCAGAGTTAGAAACAAAAACCCCAACTCTGAACACACAGAAGAGGCTGGTCAGCCCCCCACCAGGCCAGGTTAAGCCTGCTGAGAAGTCAGGGCCAACTCCTCCAAGGCATTCAGGTGTCTAAGCACCTTTGAAAACCTGTTTCTAATGCTCTAGAGGGTGGTTGGCAAGAAACCTTCTCAGGGTGCCTGGTGGGAAGGGGGAGGTTGGGATCTAATGGCTCTGAGAGTGCAAAGTCACTTCAGGGACTTCATAATGCTGAATTTTCAAAAAAATAAATGTTGGGGCTCTTTATCATTTCTTCTGTTTTTTTGAGGCTTCCTCCTTACCCACAAGAACCAGAAGCTCATTTTTCTGTGAAGGAAAGATTCAAAGATTCTGGCAGTAGCATGGCTTCAGGACCATGAGCTTTAAGACAAAAGCTAATTGACACAGCAAAACAGTGAGAAGTGCTCGCACCAGGAGCTGAGGTCCACTTTGTCTACTCAAAGGAAAGGTACTTCAGCTCTGGACATATGATCTGGAGTAGTATTTGGGAAGACTTTCCAAAGCCAACTTGGTTACGTTCAAAGCTACTGAAGTTCTGTGTTCAGGAGTGACTTTAGCACCAGGGCACTTTGACTTCATTACAGCCGTGCAGACCTCCAAGGTCACGTTCTCAGAAGTAGTTACACCAAGATCAAGTAACTACATCATTTTGCTGCCTGTGAAAAATGTTTTGATTAAAAAATGTTTTATTTGAAATGATTTTAAGTTGGTCCTACCGCTTCTGTGAATGTTCCTAACAATATTGTAAAATAGCCATTTATTTCTTCTTAGAAATTGCGGATTTTTGTAAGGGTAATTTAGTGGACCCTCTCAGAGAGAACAGCAGCATCTTCTACAGCTTTCTTGTCTCCCTGTGAATTCTTGGTAGAAAAAGCTGATGATAATGCTAATCAACTGTTTTTCTTTTGTACACTCAGATATTAGACATCTGTAGCTTGGGCCCTGGGGCTAGTTCCTTCTGAGCAATTTTACAGAGTTTGTATTTAATTAATAAGTAATTTGATTCTTTTCCTTTTCAGCCTCTAACAAGCAATACCAGCCTATCTTTCAGAAAGTCAAGTACGAGGCTTTCTTTTCCCCAGTAGGTACTGAGCTCTAGGCCTGGAAAAGGGCCAGAGCACACAGGGACAATGTTCCACAGTAACATTTTGTACCTCATTAAAAAAAATAACAACAACAGCCAACTCGCACATGAAATAAAACGTCTTTCTTTTCCTCCTCCTCTTGTTTTACAAATATTCATTTATTCATTATGCTTCCTGTAAAAGTGCCTGCACACATACACATTTACACTGGATTTTTCTGCTGAACAAATGATGTGTTAGGATGTCTTGTATTATTTTTATGAATTTAGTTTGGCTTACATCAAGCTACTGTGAAAGATCCCCCATCTCAAGGTCTCTGTGGCAAGGGATATCTGTGTTATTGATGGTTTGGATTATTTCAGTTTGGGGGTGCTTCTCTTAAAAAAAAGCTGCAGAAACCCATTGCTTCTATGTTCTCTCATATTGAGTACCTTAAAGCTGAGAGACTGCTAAGTCACTCTGGAAAATATTGGCCTGGAAGACTTCACCCATCTGTGCAAATACACCACAATCCAATTAAACTGGCAGACTTCGCAATTATTTGCAGATTTCCACAATCTGGCAGCAGCAAGCAGATACAGCCTGTGTTGCGTAAGCGAGTTGTCGCAAGCCTGTGTGCCCCTGACAGAGCTCCCCAAAATCCTGGAGGAGGAGTGGGCAGCATGGAGTGTCCTGCAGATGGGCACACACCAAAGGGATGGGCTCCAGTGCCAAAAGCAGCCCCTAGCTGAGCTCCTGGCCCCAGCAGGGCAGGGTTGAACAATTCAATTTGCTGCACCATCCCCTCCAGAACTACAATATCACAAAGCCAATTTAAGAGGCTTCCATCCTTTGCCACTTATTCTCACCTCAGCTTTAAACAAGGCCTTTAAAATGAAACTGAAAAGTAAGAAAAGAAATTAACAAAAATAAAAGGATTGTGAGGGAGGAATAATCCAGATAATTTTGCAGCACTGCTACAAACTGTTGCACTTTCACTGCTGAGGAAGAGGGAGGTCAAAAAGTGGCCTTTTCTGAGGCAGGAAAGAAGATGCTAAACTCAGTAGTAACCACAGGACTATTTCCCCGACCTGTGTCAGCACACAGCCATGCTAATGTTTGTGACAGCAGAGGGAATGAGGGTTTGGAGAAGAGGGAAGGTGAGCTGGATGATTTCTGTGGCAGTGTCCCATCAGAGTGTTTGTAGCAGAGGGAATGAGGGTTTGGAGAAGAGGGAAGGTGAGCTGGATGATTTCTGTGGCAGTGTCCCATCAGAGTGTTTGTAGGGGATGGGATTCCCTCTGCCAGACAGATTGAGATACTCAAAGGCTCAGAAGTACTTAAAGTACTTTGAGTACTCAAAGATACTTTCAATTCAAAGAAGCAGTGTGTTTGTCCCTAACAGCTGATATGAAACTAATCATGTTAGTCCAAACTTCAGGCTAACTTCTTAATATCTAGGCCTAGACTCTTACAAAAAGCCCACCAAAATAAAACTCTTAAGATCTGCTTCAAAGTTGCTTTTTTTCCACCATCACCATTTCCAGCTGCACGTTTTCACCCTGGTTTCACCTTCTCCCTCAGTGGAGTGGATGCCCATCTTCGGCAAGGTTTTAGCTAGGCCTGGGAAGTGCCTTGGGTTAAACTAGCAATAAAGGAGGGACAGAGTGGGGGTGTGTTTAATATTCAGTGTAGCTCCCAGGTCTGGTTCACACCACAACCCCACCAACAGCAGTGTTGGCAGGGCCCACGGGTCAGTAGGTGGTAGGCACTGAACTTTGGCCACAGGTGCTCAGCCACGGAGGGGATTCCCAGTCCTCGGCTGGTCCCTGCCAGCTGGTATTTCCATGCAACGTGAGGGGGAGATCCCCCAAAGCAAATGAGATGTTTTCACAAGCTGTGAGGTCGCTGGATCACACTGCCCTCCACAATGTGAGTGGACGTGTGAGGAGCTGAAGCAGCACTTTGAGCAAGGATCCAAGTAGGTGAGAAATAGCAAAGGCTGAGGTGGGAAGCTCTGGCCTAAGACCTGCTGCTCTCAAGACCTGCTCTAGTCACCACCCGTGCCTGCTGCAGGCTCTTCTGGAAACCATGGAACTGCAAGGAGGACCCAGCTCTGCACAAGCCCCAAAACCCGCAGGAGGAGGGGATGAGGGAAGTGAAACCTCGTTAAATTGTGGTTCCCAGCCTGTTTGGGAGACCCATCTCGGTTGGGTGAGTCTGCACCATTTCAGCAGCCTGTCCTCTTAAGACCTGCAGCCATGAAGAGGCCCAAACTCTTCCTTTCCAGAAACAAGGAATCAATCCCTTCAAAGCACGGCTGTGTGCGGAGCACAGAGCTCATCCAGCACCCCCATTTCAGATCCCACCTGCACCCCAACCAACAAGCTCTCCCAAGTCACCCAGCCTGGGGCTTCCTCCTTGTCTTTTGGGGTTGTTTCATGTTCAGGGCCTGAAACATAGGTCTTTTTAAAATGAATATATATGTTATTAATTCTCTCTGTTTCTTTTGTTCTCATATTTACGCAAAATGAAAATATTTCATCAGAGAGACTCTAAGATAAACAGTTCAATAGTCTTCTCTGAACATCCATTTAAAAATGGATTCAAGCAGGATGATTGCCTAGCCATGTGGTGTAGGCATCTTCATAGAAATAAGGGAGAAAATGGATGAAAAAGCAGCAAAGTTAAAAGAAATAGTTCCCAGAGCATTGTTCTCTACACAGCTAAGGCTTTTAATCTTAAGGCTGGGATTTGTCTTCATCACTGCTGATATATCCCTCTTTCTCCTTATTCCCATAGAGTATCTTCTTGCCAGCTCCTGCATCACTTTGTGGGAAACTGAGCTCTTCTGGCAAGCAGAAGATCTCCTAGTTTGTCAGCTTACAAGTCCATGGCAGTGAAATAGCATTGGCTCATCATTTCTGGGGCAGTTTCCAGTGGTCTGTGAAAATCACAGCAATCACGGAGGACAGGGTACAAGTTACCTCATTTTAGCTGCCTAAAATGGGATTCCTCATCTAAACTACTCATTTTCCCACAGGATGGAGCATCATCAGAAGACAAGTCATCCCTCTTCTCTGGGACATCAGCTGGGATAGGTGAATCACCCTCTGGAGGTGCCCGTGTCTGTTCGTGGGCTTTGGAGAGTACCTACATGTCGAGATCAGACTGGATGTGAACTTCCAGTCAGCCAAATCTAAGCGAGTCTTGCCCACAGTGCTGGCATCTCCCCGAGGTTTCCATTTGCAGCAGCACTGTAACAGATGCTGAGAATACATTAAATGCTTTCCTAATGTCACATTCCCATGTCTGCAATCATGGTAATTGCCTCAGTGGAGTTTTGCAATTGCAAACGAGCAGGAAGCCATCTGCAAAGGAATCTGTCTATTAAGACATGGCCCCTACTCTGGAAGTGCTTGAAAAGCCCCAGCACATTTCTTGGACTAAAGATAAAAAATAAAAAAATTAATTTAAAAAAAAGGTCATACTCCTGCAGCAATATGGAAGGTATCCAGAATGCACTCCAGTGATCCAAGGAATAGACTGACTTTTGCTTTAGGACTGTGCTAATTAAATACTGCTAACTACATCTGAATAGAATTAAGTCTAATTTAAGGCCCTTTCTAAGCTCCAGGGCAATGTAGGCTGGTCCTAAAAAAAGAAATTACCGACTGCTGACAACAGGTGTCAGCAACAGGAGCGGCTGAACCAGGGCTGAATGTGAATTAGCCGCAAGTGTAGACAAGGACAAGCTAAGTTCAGCAGTGTTGCTGCAGCCACGATGAGACCTGTCTGGAAGCAGGGATAAACCTGGGGAGCAGAGCAGGTACGAACCAGAACAGTCACAGTGCAGCTGCCTTCGTCAGTGTGTGCAGATAATCAGTGCTGATCTAATTTTCTGTGGCGTAGATAAGGTTTGTTTTAGCACCACACATGCCAAAAACACCTTAGGTTCCCATAGGAATTCTTGGGTGGCAGCCAAGGGGAATATTTTGCAATGAGTACTGTGCTCCCTTTCTCTTACTTCTCCCCCCCGCCCTTCAGTCCACAGGAATTCCCCCAAAGAGGGATCAGGTGTTTTACTTCTCTTTTCCATGTGCATCCATATAAAATCGAGCAGGAAAGGTACTACAAAGCCTTGGACAAACCAGGGCAGCAGAGCACCATTGGCCCCACCAGTCCTTTGCTGGCAGCTCTTTTGCTACCATTTCCTGCTGGCTCCTACACTGTCTTTCTCATCGTATTTCTTTAGCAACATCCCGTGTCTCTTCTTCTCCCCCCCTTGCTCTTTTGCTTTTAAATATATATTTAAGATGGGCTTTTTTTTCCCTGCCCTTTCTCTGTAATTTATCCCATATGTGTCTATGACTCTTCCAATAAAAAGCTTTTGCCCAAGTCTGTCTTTGTAGCCAGTTTTTCCTGTTTTGGCTTTATTTTTAATACTTTTTGCTGTCATGCTCTTTTTCTCCACTGCTTTCAAACCCAGGCCTGTTTAACCCTTTCAGCCTTCCTGACCTCCACAAGCACAAACATCAGTTCCATCTCCATATGCTGTCATTCCCTCTCCATCAAGGAAGCAAGAAAAACAGGTTTGTGGCTGGTATTTGTTAACAGAACAAAAACAGCAGGTTAAAATTCCTCTGGGCTTGTTTTTGACTTGGTAAAAAGACGGGGTAAGGGCAGGACTGAGAGCTGAGGATGCACACCCAGGCTCCCACCTGAGCTGAGTGGCACACCTGCTCTTCCACAGGTATGGGGAGGGGAAAGGCAGCAAATCCAGACTCCGTGAAAGGAAGGGCAGTTTCAGCCATTTCAAAAGAGTCACACCCACCCCAAATTAACACCCCTGTTTTCGTTTGCCTTCCTACCTCCTATTAGAGTATTTATCTTCCAAGACACATTACAAAATGAAAGCTTTGCCAGGGGTTAAGGGTGTTGGACCAAGCTCACAGGCTTTCCCCACTTGTAAGTATTCGGCACTTCCACCTCGGTTAGATTTCCTGCAAAGAAAGAAAAGACAATTTCTGCTCCGGATTTGTGACAAGGCTGCACAGTGGATCCACACTTGTGCTCAGAATAAAAGCCTTTAATACTGTATCAAGAAAAACAATTGTGTATATGCCCAGCTTTCCACTGTAGCAAAGTAGACTTATTGTATTTGAAGGATGCGTGGGCTAAACACTGCCTTCAGAAAGCTTAAAAGATTAAATGAGAATTGCTGACAGTGGGCAGGAATTGGGACAGTCATTGGTGTCATTGTGGAACTGCTGCAGCCATTTTTGGGACATCCCACCTCAGGAAGGCTTAACTACTGGACCTTTTCCATCTCCCCTTTTAGGAGCTGGGGGTATCTAAGTAAGGAGCATCAGAAAGATCCACTGAGGGAACCAGGCTGTTGCTACAAGACCACTAGATCCTCCTGCTTTCCAATAGCATTTGCCAGGATATGCAGATGAAAAGCCCTCATTTGGAAATGATGAGTCTGAACTCATTTGGGTCTGAAGTCATGCAAATTGACCAAATGTGTTTGTTGACTGTAAGTCTAACAGCAGAAAACTTTTCTGAGGGAAGTCGAGCCCCTTGGACCTGAGAGATCGCCTTCCATGCCATATTTTACTCTAGATTGTTGCTTTTTTGTCGGTTTTGTTGGTTTTTAGAAGAAATAACAGCACCTCAGATAAATGAGGGTGATTTTCAGAGGGAATTCCACTGGAAACATGTACCTTTGGGAACTGGGAAAAACTGCTCACCTTTGTTTATTCTCAACTGCTGCCTTGACAGCTCTTTGCTTTGTCCTGCAAGAGAAAGTGGCCAAGACATTCATGATTTTATTGGCATCTATCATAGATGTCCTCAATCAATCCTCTCCAGGCCGAAGAATTAGGGAAGGTTCCAAGAAAAAGCCCAATTAATGTTTGCATATTGGCAAGCCATTCCATACTTTGGATCACATTTGTCATCTTCTGAATGTTTCCCATTTCCACAAGTCTTTTCCAAGCTGAGAAGAGCAGAACTACTCATGGAGGTAGGCATACCACAGATTTGCATAGGGGCAGGGTGAAGAGTTCTGATTTCTGACAAGATTTCATTTCTAAAATGAGTCAAGGTCTTTGACCCCTGCTGATCCCTGTTCCTGCATTACAGCCCACGACTGTTCCTCCATGACAGCGGTGAGCACTCAGCCCATTGTTTCCATGGGAGGCTTTTTCCCATATGCATCACTCTGTGTTTATCCACAGTGACACTAATAATGTATCCATGCTGCCTGTTCCCACTGAGCTGCTCTTCAGCTCGTTCATGTGCTGTTGTTCAGAGCCCAGTGCTCCTGCACAGCTCCCTGTCCCTCTTGCCACAGAGCAAGCTGCAGCTTCAAGGGCTGGCTGTCATCCAGGTACCAAGCCAGAGGCAAGGAGGCAGCATGCCCACCCCAGGGGTAATAGTGGGGGCGACTATCAGGTACAGACAGAACCTCGGGCTCACCACCCCCCCCTTACCTGACCCTCTACACCCATCCCTGCTCTTCACAGCCCAGCCAGAATGAACCCCTTCTGACCAAAGCCTGTAAAGGCAACTGGCTGCTCTTGGACTTCTCTCTCTGACAGATGCTCTCAGAAACAAATGGCCATGGTTACAAACATCACATTTCCACCTTTATCCCATTACTCTGCCTACTCGAGTCACCAATTTACTTGAATGGTTTTTATTACACACTAGTAACTTTTCTTGCGATTTGCACCTCTTGTTGTCTCTTTGGGTCAAATGGAAAATCCATGAAAATCAGACTGACCAGCTCCTGGTAGGGTCCTACAACCCCTGCTCAGCACTGCTCAGCTACTGCTGTATCCTTCAGCACAGCCCAGGACCAGTGCTTCCATTGGAAAGACGGAGCTGTTTTTCTTTCCCCTGCTCTGGAGCATTGGGGCTGGGGGATATCTCTGGCCACATTTAGATATCCAGGCTTGTATAGAGAAACCAGAGTTACCAGACACATGGCAAATCCAATAAGTTAAAAAAGGCTTTTCATGGCTAGGCATGCCAAAAAGAGATGCTAAGATAGGACATGAAGTATTTGGGGTGTTTTTAATTTGTGTCGTAGGCACATGCTTTATTTATGTGTAGAGTGACTACTCAGTTAATTTTACAGCACACATAAATGGGAACTACTTGGTACAAGATCCATTTTTCTGTGAATGAAACATGACTAATGAAAGAAAAGCCATATGTTGTAAGATATTTCATCTGTATCGTTTCAAAGTGAATCTGATAAAAGCCAAACAGGACACAAATCTTTATTAAATTAAATCACCCCCACCAATCCCTCCCCCCATACTCATGAAGTCATTAAAGTGATTTGGTGGGTAAATGTAAGCTTGGAAAATCAGTTTATTGATAAACTGCAGGATTAAAAAAAAAAAAAAAAGCAGTGGCAAGGAGTAGTAGCACATTTTAAAAGTTACTGTGATACCAATTGCAAGGCCAGGGTAGAAATGTGTGTTGGTTAAATTATCCTGCAGATTTCAAAATATTTCAGACCATGTCAGCAAGGAAGCAGAAGAGTTCAGAGTTAAGTTCCCAGGGAGGGCACACAAACAATGACTCAAAAAGGAAGCTTGGGAAATGTGGGGAAATGCTCAGTAATTACTTTTTCATTTGTTTTGCTTCATTTAAAACAATTCAACAAGGGAACACAAAACACAAAAATTAGAGCAAACAACAGAAAATTAGCTTAGCCCAGACTACGCTGATTATTTATGAACACCTACTACCTCTGCAAAATAAAACCAATGGATTTCGTGCAGACACATGGAATTTCTCTGGTGAAACACAGGATGATGCACCTTAAAAACTAGGAGCAAAAGGAAGAGGAAATAATGGGGCTTTTTAAGTGGTAGCCTGACATATTAAAATCAAGGAATTTTCACTTCACAGGGAGATGGATGGAGAACTGCAGATTAGAAGGAGATGCAAGCCGAGGTTCTCCTTCAACTTCTCTGGATAAATTCCTCCAGCCCAAGGCCTACATTTCTTTATATAAAGCAAGTGTTTTGGCATGAGAGAAGGAGCAGAGCCCTGCAGAAGTTGTCCCAGGTAGTAGGTGTCAATCCAAACTGTGAGGAACAGGAAGGAAAAGACTGGGAGGAAAATGAAGACCACCAAGAAAAAATTTCCCACATAAAGGTGGGGTGGGGGCAAGCAACCGCCCTCCACATCAGGAGCTTTATGGTGCACAGGTACTATTATAAAACCAGAGGTGCTGTGGAAGTGACAGCTCAAAATGTGAAAAAAAGGGATTTTATGAAACAGAGGAAAGAGGTTACAGGGAGCAGTGCAGTCTGTATTCCTGAAGCACCAGGCAAGAATTGGCCCAGCCAACTCTTCCCTTCTGTGGGGCTGAGGGTCAGACCAGTGGCAAAGTTCAAACCAGTCTTAGGACACAGCTCTTGGCAGAAATGCTCTTGGAACAGTGCAGGTTAAAAGTTGATAGTGGTTTCCTTGCTTCAGCCAAGCCAGGGAACCAAATGAAAATACCTTTTCAAATTTATTTGCTACCTCCCTCCCCATTTCTCCCCAAACAGTAGCAGGAGGATCTTGCCACCCACATTTGCACTGTCCTTAGGAATGCGTGTGCTTATTTTAGGACAATTTGGAAACCCTTGGGAACATTCCTAATTAATAAACATACTTTCTATTTTCTTTTCCTGTATTCCCCTGTGGATTTCCATCATCTTCCTTTGCCAGCTATTGTGTACAGAGCCATTCATGATCCAACAGCAAGTCAATCCCTGGAACTCTGGGAATCCTAACCTGGTATTACCATTCAAGGGGGGAATTATTCTTTAGGCCTCAAAAGCACTTGCCTCTCCAATCAGCTCTAGACCTGCTGTAACAATCCAGCTGTTTTGCCTGGAAGGCAGAAATAGGAGAACCTCAAAAGATTCTGCCCAGAAAACTCTCCAATCTGTTGTCTGTAAAAGGGACAAGGACAAGGAGGAACAAGTTCACATGAGTCTCTGGCTGTTTACTAAAAATACTGCCAACATGATGCTTCTGATAATTTTCTTTGCGGTACTGGTTCAGAAAGAAGAAGTACAGATGGGTGAGGAGATAAAAAAAGACTTTGTTTTTCTTCTCCTCGTGACATGTTGTGTAACTACAACCCTGGAGAGAGCTGCCAGAGAGGAGAAGCAACAGGGTCAGCTCTGCTTTGCCCAGGTGGGTATCCAGGGAGAAAGCAATGCTGCTCACCTCAATATCCCTCCCACCTGCCATCCTCTCTGAGTCTAGGACAAAGTTAAAATTTATTTTTCTGTCCCTGGATTGCACCCCACCTAGTCAGTTAACAGACTACACTCACTCAGTAGTCTCTTGTCAGATATCAAAACTGTTTTGTCCACTATGGTCTTGTGCTGAATGTAAATTTAAAAGATAGGGCTTCACTGCATAAGTAGCTCAGGTGATCTGATTTTGTTTTGCTTGAGAGTTAAAGTTTATACTTCCCCCCCCCCAAAAGTCAGAAGGCTTTATCATTTTGAGGTATTCAAACCAAAGAGGATGAGGCCCTGTGCAACCTGCTTGAGCTGACCCTGCTCTGATATCATCTGCTGGGACCAGATGGTCTCCCTCTGTAAGCAAAGAGCAGGTTCAGGACCATCTGATGAAATTGGACAGGCACAAGTCTATGGGGCCTGATGACATGCATCCCAGGATCCCCAGGGAGCTGGCTATGTTGGATCCAAGTCACTCTCCGCCACATTTGAAAAGGCATGGCAGTCAGGCAAAGTCTCTAGTGAATGGAGTTCTTCCTCCAGAGGGTGGTGGGGCACTGAGCAGGCTCCCAAGGGAATGGTCACAGCAGTGAGCCTGTCTGAGTTCAAGAAGTGTTTGGACAATGCTCTCGGGGACAGCATGGGATTGTTGGTGTGTCCTGTGCAGGGCCAGGAGTTGGACTCGATGATCCTGCTGCGTCCCATCCAGCTTGACATATTCTGTTGATTCTATGAATGGAAGAGGGGAAACACCACTCCTATTTTCAGAGATGGCAGAAAGGAAGACCTGGGGAACTACAGAGTCTCACCTCTGTGCCTGGGAAGGTCATGGAGCAGATCCACAGTAAGGGCAAACTGTGCCTGACCAGTCTGGTGGCCCTCTGTGAGGGAGTGACTGCAATGCTCAACAAGGGAAGACCAGCTGGTGTCACCTAAGCAGACTCTCCTTAGGTGTAAGGCTTACTAAGGCCTCTGACATGGTCCCGCATGACATCCCGATCCCCAAACTGGAGAGGCATGGATTTGAAGGATAGACATTCAGTGGATAAGGAATTGGCTGGATGGGCTCAGCCAGAGAGCTGTGGTCAAGGGCTCTGTGTCCAGGTGGAGGCTGGTGACAAGTGGTGGCTCTCAGGGCTCTGGCTCAAGACCGGTGCTCTTCAATATTTGCATCAATGGCACAGACAGTGCAAGTGCATCCTCAGCTTCTGACTGGGCTGCTTCCCCTCTCCTCAAAGGTATAAGCAAAAAATACCCCAACAACCAAAAATAACAACAATGGCAACAAAAAAATCCCAACATCTAAACACCAAAGAGACTTACTGAAGGAGTTTAAGCAAGTGGTGTCTGGTAGGTCATTTGGAATTCATACAAGAAAGCTGTTAAACTGTGCGATGCACTCAGGGTTTGTGTGGATTTTAGGCCTTTGTAATGATGTTGTCAGGGTAAATGTGCTGTGCCACCCACACATCTCTGCTATATTTATCCTGAAAACACTCCTGGGAGGCAGGGCAGTCCTGTTTACCCATTAACTCACAGGGAACAGAAACTCAGATGTCCAAGTGACTTGTCCAAGATGACCCAGTGACTCTCCAGATCTAATGCTCATGTAACTATGCCTTCCTTCCTCTTGCCTACGCAAGAGATTTGTGCCTGTCCTGTCCACTGCACTAGGGCAACTTTGGAAGGCAGACAAGCAGAGAGGCCCCTGTCATGTAACCCTCCAAGCAATGGGACCTCTGTGACTCTGCCAGTGGAAATTCCCAGTATGGATACTGACTCCATATCAATCAGTTCATACAGAAGCCTATGCCAACCCTGTTGTCTCCCTTCAGGTTTTAGGCTCCTGTTCTACAAGTAGGTGATAACAGGGGCAAAGTACAGCACTGTGTGTGACTGAGGCACTCACCAGGGTAAGGCCTGAACAGAGATGACTGGTTTGAGAACTTGTGCCTTGCCAGAAGGTTCTTCTGGGCTTGCATTTATTATTATTATTGGGATTGCTATTCCTATGGGATCCCCAGGGGACTGACAAGATCATGAAATAGGAGATATAAGGCAAGTGCCATGCAAAGGATTTCTGGAGGAAACATCAGTGGGCCTGAGGAGGGCTCGGAAATGGGTGGTCAGTCCCTCCCTCAGTTAATCCCCTACTCTCCATGAGGTCAGGATCTGTCCATGAGAGACTTCCTTTCATGGTGGAAGCTGCACCTTGGTGCATAAGTGAGACTCTGGAATCATCTCTTGGTCAAACTGGTGCTTCAGCAGCCCCACAACATCCCCGAACCCAGCCCTGAGCACTTTGGTCCCATGGCTTGCCCTGCTTTTGCACCTCGCTATGGGGGAGGGAGAGGAGAATACTGGCAGTGAAACAAGGGCAGGGAGTCCTCCATCAGCTGAGTCCAGTGATTGCAAGGTGGCTCACTCCGCTTTGGAAGCTCTCAGGCATCACCATTGAAATGATCCACCCTCGGGAGAGGAGTTGAGGAAGGCAAGAAAAGCTCAGTGGAGGCACGGAATGGGTTGTCATACACATGGCCTGAAGGTCTGAGTGCCCTGGGGAGCTCTCAAGGCTTTCTGTGTGACAAGTGGAGGCACAGCATCATCAGTATTTGTGTGATCCTTCTGTGAATCCTGAGGCCACAGGTGTGCTTGTGGAAACTGAGCTGCAGTCAGCTCCCAATGCAGACTGTTCTCAATACAGGACAGAGAAGGGATGGGTCAGCAAAGGAGGATTTTTTTAACAACAGAAATATTTGTAGTTTGACAGGCTTGTAGTAAACTTAAGTTATCAAGCAGGTCATGGCTCAGATCCTGAAACTTTACAGCAGCAGCTACTAAAAAGTAATGGTGGGGATTCCCCTAGGATGCTAAACTGGAGCTATAATTAGTCCATTTAGATATTATCTTCCTAACAGACAAAATTGCTCAGCTCCACAATGCCCGCTGCTTCTGCTGGTTCTGGAAGTTCCCCCACATATTTATTTACACTAAAGGAAAGATCTGAACTCTGTTTTCTTTGCTGCAGCAAAAATCCCCCTTACGTCATGGGATCCCTTCCCCAAGTACCCCAAGTAGCTCAGGATTAGCCTTGCAGACCCTGGGAATGAGAAGATACCTAGTTATTTACAGTGTTCTCCTCTTACCTTCCCCCTCTGCTTCCATCCCTCAGGGAGTTGCTCCCTTTTGGGTGATGAGTTGTAAACAATACAATACACATTACAAATTGTGTGTGCAGAGAGGATGGGTAATTGTTTTGAAAATAAAAACTACTACATAACCACTCCCTTCATGGGTACCAAGAATTCCCTTCAACTCCCAGACAAGCTGCTAGTTACTGCATTTACACATAACATGGATGGACCAGACCTTCCTCCAAGCTCCTTTGCCATCCCACTCTCAGTGAAACTGGGTTAATCTGTTTCAGGACAGTTCTGAAAAATCTCATGCATGTAACAGCCTGAACTCACTTTCAAGCAAAATTCAGTTTGCATGGCGTTTAGGCATCATCCTGGCAGCTACACTCCCAACTTGTTATTCCATCTGCCAACAGAGAAATATAGATGTCCATTTTGATCTGATTTTCATATCAGATCAAGGAGCTTCAGTATCACTGTCTTGTAAAGTAAAAACGTCAAAATTATTTAAAGTGGTTGTTAATTAACACCTTGCATCCCCTCTAATCTCATCACAGTAACGTGAAAGGAGACTTTACCCCACCTCCCTGGATAGAAATGCAAGCTGAACTCATGCAGATTGCTTCAGGCCATTCTCACCCACCTTGCAGCCCTGTTCCACTGCAGGCAGCAGGGTCTGTATCTTCTTGGCAAGTTCACTCCTTTCAGAGTTGGGAAAATAGAAGGAAAGAAAGAAGCATCTTGTTTGATAGCTGATGACAAGGGAATTTGAATTCTTTTGTCTTGCTGTTGTCAAAACCAGGAGTGTTTGCAGAGACTTACTCTACAGGGTAAATCTTGAGCTCATTGCAGGATAGGAAGCCTAAAATTAATGCTTTTTCTTACATCCTTGTTACCCTTGTTGAGGGTGTAATTTTTTACTTTTGCAGGACAGAGGCAACCTGAGGTGAGAAAGCCAGGAAGAGAAGGGTATGGGCAGTCAAAAAAAATTGTAAAAAAAAGATCAGGATATTCCCACCATGGAACAATTCCTGTGTAAAACAATTATGAAAGAGTTGAGATTTCAGGTCTCTGACAGACATTTGCAGTGGAGCTTTAAGACAAAGGGTATGCCCAGCTGGGCAGGGAAGGAACCTGTGGGCTGCTGCTTTGAGGAAGATGTTTTATTTTGAGGTTTCCTCTGTAGTAAGAGACAGAAAAAAAAAACAACCAGAGAGAAGTGGGCTCTCTCTTGACTCTCCCATGGCCTGGCTCATGGCTGTACCATCACTCTGGCTCTTGTTTTGGTTGCCCCTGACCTCTTGGTGAGGGTCACAAACCACAGGGGAAGTTTCTCCTCATTTGACATCTTCTGCCCCCTAACAAACACCTCCCGAGGAGCCTCCCAAGGTGTCTGCAGGAGTAGAAATGACTTACACCTTACCTGTGGATGGCAAGAGTAACTTCAAACCTCTTTTCTGACTTTATTTAGTCATCCGAATTGTCCAGCTAGATGTACAGCAATGGTATCATCTACATAGCTGGACACTTGTTAAAGACACTGGACTTACTGGACACTTGCTTGTTAAAGAGATGCCAAAGCTGCCAGCCCCAAGGTGAGCCCGATTACCTATCCATGAGCAGCTCCAAATGTTTTCCAGCCTGAAGGAGAGGGACCAGGAAGGACTCACTGCTTAGACCACTTCCATTAACCTGGTTTATGCCAAAGCAATCCAAAGCTTTGTTCACAACTCTGACCAAACCTGAATTTCTTTGGTATTTGGAGAAAGCTACCACTGTTAAATCTACCTCAGCACTTGGTGTAAAACAGTAGACCTCTGAGCTAAACTCTGCTAAATGAATCTGGTTTTAAACACAGAGAGGTTGAGCCATTCTCACTGGTAAACTAGGAACTTGGTTTATAAATGCTAGGAAAGTTTGTATCATGGTGTTTCCAGGCTGACTGCAGTTATCATGTTTTCCTAAAATTTTCTGCCCTTAGATGGATGAGTGAACCAATTTTACCCACTTTTACAGTAGTGTAAACCAGTATTTACTACACTGGAAGGATATGAGGGTGGGTCCAGCACACAGGATCCCAGACATGACATTCAAAGGCTGGCACAGATTCCCCAGAGACATGACCTGTGCAATGAGGATGTCATTTCCACGCAGTAAAACTGTGTGTGAGAACTGCAGGTGACAATGGCACTTACAGATAATGCTGGGAAGGGTCATCCAAGAAGGTAAAATTCACAGCTACCCACTAGTGACACATCACATCTTGTGTCACACAGCTGGAGGCACCAGACATCCTCTGCCATGAGATCTTACAGTGTTTCCTTGCTGCTCTGGAAGGTAACTGAGGAGTCTGATTTAATGAAACACAGGAAAACCAAGTCAACTTGATTCTCCACAGCTTTGCATTGTAGGACTCTTCCACCTTTGTACGAAGCAGATGTAAAACAGCTTTTCCTTGTTATTAACTCTGGTTTGAATGTCTTTCCATGCACCAATTCCATTCCTTATGGGAAATGATTCAGCTCCAGGTTTGCCAACACTTGCACTGCTTGTGGTTAATTTATAAGCACACGATTGGTTCCACTGAAATTCAAAAGACACTGGGGTAAAATTAAGAGCTCAAAATCAGGCCTTTCAGGATGATCTGCCAGTAGAGTGCTTGGAGTATCACAACAGTCCAGCCTGGATGCAACACCATCATTGTATGATTTTATCTCACATTCAGCATTGGAAGATGGGTATTTGCAGATGAATATACAAATGCACACCACCAGACTACCTGGTGACCATGGCTTCAATTTTAATGCATTTTTAGGATGTTCAGATAATACCATTTGGCATTTTTTTTCCCCTGATATTGCCTTTAGTTTCTCCAGAGTTTAAGACTCTGCATTTTTTTGTTGTCCATGCTATTTCTGCTTGTTATGCTTTTTAGTACACAGCCAGGCACTCAAAGGAAATTGATGCAGGCTTGGATGTTCACTCCATTTTACCTCAGCTTTACACCACTGTCAGTCTATTACCTTCAGGTCAGTTTTCCTCCCTGACTTGCAAAACAGACTTGAGAGGCAAATCCTCTATGCATATGTAAGGACAGATTCATTTAGCCACAAACTCCTAACACAAGTTAACATTTCCAAACAATCTCTCCGTGATTTAGGAGCCCATGTCCCACTTTCAGAAGGGATTTGGGTCCACATTTTAAAGGGATTTAGGTAAGGATGCAACAAGGAGAAAAGGCTCTGTTTGAGCTCTTGAGGCTTGATATTTGACGGTCCAAAACATCTGTCAGTGAGCTCCACAGCCACAGCTGCCTTTGAACCAGGGGCAGAGGAACCAGCCTGCTCATTCAGGATGTTTAGTGGGATATAACTGAGCTGTTTAAAAGCTCCAAGACTGGTAAAATAGAGTAGGAAGGAGATCAAACATGACAGCCCACAGGGCAGAGCTGGGAGTGTTACAGGGGAAGCTCAGGTGAAGGTGATGATGATGGTATGGTGTGGATGGGTATGAAGGTCTGGCATGAGAAGAGCACCACAGCTGAGTTGTAGGACTGGGGATGCTTTGGAGATGTCAGCTGTGATGGCATGGCATAGAAAGGAGATGAGGAGCAGGATCCAGGTTTGTGGGAAGAGCCAAGGGACTGCTGTGCGTAGTTCAGTGTTAGGACTGTGCCTGCACTGCAGCACAGACCCCTGGTGTGTCCCAGTCCCCAGACCCTCTAGAGGAGGCAGCAGCCCCTCCCGACCCAGGCATCCTTTGCCTGGATAGCAGGGTTCAGGAAATACCCACAGGCATTCCCAGGTCCTGCAGTGAAATGAAGGCAGGCTGCAGATTGGAGTTTGCCTTGTTTAACCAGCTCTGATGGCACAGTGAAATTCCTTCCTCCATATGAACTGAAATTCCTTCAAGGGGCAGAAAAGAGTGATTCAACCAGAGAATGTCTGAACAGAGCTGCAGACAGTGTTTTTGTCTGGGTATATTCCTTTGCTCAGGTGACAGTAATGCCACCATGGCCAGGGAAGCTAAGTGTCCCACCAGTCAGAGGAGCTCGAGAAAGCGCTCTGCCATTGTGTAAATGCCCTTTGCCAGCACACTGTGAGATACCCCTCATCAGATTTCATAATTAAAAATGAATTAGAAAAGCACCAGCTGTACACATCAGTCTGCAGTGAGGATTGAGGAGAGACATGTTCTGGTTAACACCCAAGGGGATGTTCTTCCCACTCCCATAGCAAAGTCATTCATGCAGGCGACTCCTGTTAGAGTTAACAAGACTTAACTATTACAATGGCCTTTGCTTGCCACCTATCCTGGGAAAAGGATAGTAGAAAATAAGATTTGGGACTGTCAGACAGAAAGAGCAGGCAGAGAGATGTAACAGGACAGAAGGCACCTCATGTCCCTCATCAGCATCTGCTATGGAACACGTTAATGAAATACTGACTGAAAGACACGAAACCCCAACTGGAACTGGGAAAGCGCCTTGTGTTTCATTCCAAACAGCTTTAATGCTCTCCTGCCTAAAGGAAGCCCAGCCCATACCGTGAGGGAATGTGCTGAGGCTGAGCCAGGGCAAAAGCATCTCTCCTTGCTCCTCCCTTCTCCTGCTCAGATATCAGACTTGGCAGCACAGGGGACAGGACTCCAGTCAGTCAAGCTCCAGCAAAAAACCCTCTCTCCATGGAAAAAAACCCAAACAACAACCCAAAAAATTTGACATCAATTTCTAAGTAAAACCAAAGACAGACAAATACAAGCTGGGACACCAAACTTCATAAGACATCTCCTTGCTTCCAAACATGCGTCTGGCTAAGCCTACTGTGAAATCACAACTCCACTCACAAATCACTTCTCCTGCATGCACGCACACATGCACAACACTCTTTGTAAAAATCCTCTGCTCCGGGAGCTCCTGAGAGCAGCAGAAACAGTGACATAAGGACTACTGCTGTCTTCCCCTTCCTAATATTTTCGGTGTGTTCCTCCCACTTTTCCTCCATTCCTTCAAAGACATCTGTGGTGGTGTTGAAAACCGGTGGCTTTGCTGCTCCCCTCCCAGCTCTCCAGACGTGGTTGTGCCTGCTGAGCCACTGCTATCAATCCTCTCTTTCCAGCTGCAAGCCTTGTGACTCAGATTCTCCAGAAAACCCTTGGCTCAGCATCATAAGCAGGAGGGATTAAAACTCATGAAAAATGAGCTCGTACCAGCCCTTTTTATAAGTCTGTAATGGAGGGTCATATGAGCTGGTCAGACCCCCTGCCTTCCCCTTTTCCCCCCCTCCCCCTTCTCTGATCTTCCTGTTATTCTTGGCCACAAACTGCTGGGCGTTTCAGCCGGGGCACTTGGATCAGGAGAGGATATCCCATTCAAAAGCACAAATCCCAGTGTGGCCTTTTCCTGCTGGAAGCAGTTGTAAATTTTTTTTTTTCTTTCTTTTCTCGGTACAGTTTTCCTGACCTACATATTCCAGCATGCTGTAACTTCTGCTCTATCAATGACCCACATTCTCAAACTGAAAAAGAAAAACCCCAGGAAGACATGGCAGTAGATGAGTATGGGAAGCAGGAACCCAGCCCTGTGGGGAGATCTCCAAGCAGCTGCCCAAAAGTAAGGCTGATTTAGTAGTTTCTTTTTATTCCCCCTCCCCAGCCCTTCAACCCAGCTGCTTCTACTTAAGAACCAAAACAAAGCACAGATCTCCCACTAATTCAGTTTCAGACTAGAAGAGGTTTTGAACAAATCACTCAGGCTGCTCTAGACTGTTCCCCTGCACCCACAGCACACCCAGAAGGGGAGACCCAGCACCCTCAAAGGGATCTGTGCTCCTGACACTCCCCAGTAATTAGACAATTCCAGGATCTGAACCCCCGTGTGGAAGCAGAGCGCCCTGAAAAGCATCAAACTTGCTGGGAAAACACCTCCATTGCAGATGGTGGGATGGCCAGTGGCAGAGGTGGTGGAAACCAAGCCAAAGGCTGCAGAGGGGGCACCAGGAGCGATTCACTGGGCTGGAGGAGATGGACACGAGGGCAGAAAAGGGAGCTGGAGGAGCACGGCCCTGCCGTGGAGCTTCACTGTCCCTCAGGATCACCCTCTTTAGCTGCACCCCTGGAGCTGATGGGCCACAGATGCACAGGCCTCCCCATCCCACCTCCATCTCTTAGTGCCAGCCCCCTGTCTCTGTCTATCCTTCATATGCTTCTCCTTGACAGATCAGGGTTAATACAGCCAAGACCAAATGCATTTTCCTTCCTCCAAACCCATCCTGTCTTTACTCACCTCTTCCTCCGCTCTCCGTTGCTGCTGCCCACCCTAACCCCACCTCTGTCATGCAAACTCATCCTCCAGGAGCTAACAGATTCCTCCTCCCTGCTTGATCTGCATTTAGCAAAAGCTTTTTCCATAACACATACCAAACCCAGCCTTGTCCTCGCTGCTGCAGTGGCAGACATGCCCAAGCCATTGCTTTTTGTGCCAGGATGAAGAGCGTGTTCACTTGGCACCTACAAACCACCGCCTCCAGCACTGCAGTTCTCAAATCTGGTCCCTTTTCTTTAGAATTGAGGGAATATAGTCCACAGTGGCTTCCTCCACAGGCTCCTCACTGGCATTCACAGCCATGATACCAGTTTCAGGTGATGGGGTGTTCTAGTTCACCACAGATTTCTAACAGTAATTAAAGGATAGCCAGCTATCTGTTTAAGTATTCTAATTTATTGTTGTTATTTAATTCTGTGCAAATCAATTTAGATGTTCAGAGATCAGCAGCTGTAAAAGTGTTCAATTCAATGGACTCCCATGTCAGAAAGATGATTTCTGCTGGCTGAACATCTGTACCTTGGGCTCTGTAACTCATTCTCCTGGTTTTTTTATTTAAAGCTATTTCTAAGCAGCTCTGTGCTAGAATAGTACTCAGTAGTGTCATTTACTAAGACACTAAATGCAATTCCAGACTGAAGATGGCTTTAAATGGAAAATTAGCTTTCCTTCCAGGCTTTGATACTATCTTCCTTCTTTCCTTCTGAGGCTCCAGCCTGTCCTAGAGCAGTTACCCACAAGTGGAAAGGGTTCTGACCCAGAACTTGGGGAGATGCCCTCAGTGTATGTAGGGCACAGAGAGGGACACAGGCACAGCTGCCCAGCAGGTTGCAGGGGAGCCAGGACTGGGCAAAGGCACACGTGCAGGGATGTGGAAATATGAGTTTTAGAAACAGCCCTTAGATACCTTAGGCCTTAAAAAAAAAACCTTGTTGAATTGGGGTATTGAATTACCTCTCCTTCCACCCCTGCCCTATCTGGTCTTAGGCAGTGAGAAGAAAGGGGATCCTTTTTTCCTGTGTGTTCAGTGAAGGATGTCAGAGTCTCACATGAGAGGCTTGGTTTGGAAACACAAGTGTGCTCCAACACACCACAACTGCAAAACACCCACCTCACAGGAGGATAAAGGAATTCACCTCCAGCAAAAAAGCTGTGCCATGGGGATGACAGGCTTTCACTCATGGGCATATTTCTAAGGAAAAACCAGGGAGGGCTGGGTTTCCTTTTTGTTCTGTCCTTACATCACACTAGCCAGGTTTCCTGCTGAGACACGCTCTTCTGCCTTTTACTTCCTGCACCAGCTACTCAAATCCTTGTGTGATCCCAAGTGTTTAATGGGGACTTTCCTGCTGATTATTTGGTGGTGTTATGGCTTAGCAGGGCGAGGGGGTCAGTACTGGTGGTCTTCTTTCCCTCTCTCTGCTCACAACACGCCCCATTTTCAGAGACAATGAGCACCTTCCTCCCAGTCATCACTGAATCATATGGGCAATGAGAGGGAATGGTGGGGATGATGTGGGGCAATGGTGATGCTGGAGGGAAACACCTCCATGGTGGGGCCACCATCCTCCTATGACAAAGAGTACATGTCCCCCAAAGAGGGGACAAAGGCACGAGTTGGGCCACTTTATGAAATCTTTCCCTAAACAAAAACCTGAAACAAGGAAAACCATGGTTGTACCAAGCCTATGTGACCTGCAAATGTCCAGGGAGAGGGAAAGGAAAAAACAAAAAGGACACAGACATCCCAGCAGTGGTCTGCAGGGATTCCATGAGCTGATACCAGGCCAAGCCAGATGTCCCAGGAGCATAGTGGGAACACAGCTATGTGGCTTCCACACCCCAAACACAAACAGCCCAGTGCAAGGGGAACACAGGCATGAAAATAGGCAGAGCTTGGCTCCCCTAACCCACTGGTGCCCCTTGGACTGTCTGAACAAGCAGCACCAGGTCTCAGCATCCTCCTGGCCCCTGATCCACTCCTACCTAGCTTCTGTCCTGCTGCCAGGATGGGATGACACCACCTGCACAGGACTTGGTGACTGAAGGGTGGCCAGGGAGGACATAAAGTATGAGAAAATTATGGAGGGGATGCAGAGAAGAGAGAAACTGGCAATGTGGGGGGAAACTGGAAATGAGTGGTGGTCAGCAGTGCTGACCTATTCTGAGATAACCAAAACCCCATAGCAAATTAACTCCTTCCTTTTGTGGTTTATTTTGAGACCTCAGCAGCTTTGAATATGGTGTTTATGAAGCAAAGATCAAGCCAGGAGAGATCTCAGACAGGGGGGCTGAAGACTGACACATAAGGAAGAGACACAGAGTACCTTCAGTCAAAAAACAGGATCACCACAGCAACAAGAAGAGCAAAGTCCCCCTTAGTTCTGGCTCTAGAGTTGAACCTCTGTGTTGTCATGCCCAAGTTTGAGATGTGCTTCTGCTTTCTTTGCTTGATCCCAGACCTGTGCCCACCCCAAACCGTGGTGTTGATTCCTCAGCACCTCTCTGGAAGTCTCTGTGGGAAACCAAACCACCTCCAAGGGCCATGGCAGTCAAGTGCCAGACCTCCAGTGTGAGCTGACCCCCTTGTGGGATGGCCACAGCACCGATGGCATCAATAACCAGATTAGACTCATATCACAGCAAGTGCAAACAGGACCTTGTATGGCTGAGGATCTCCAGCTGCTTCCTGGCCAGGACTATCCAAGGGAGCCTGACTAAGCTGGATATCCATACCCTACTGAGCCAGGGATATCAGGGGCCCCACTTACCCAGCCCAACCTCCCCTTAGGCACTACACTTAATATTTCTCATGAGCAGCCACCTGTAAAGGCCTGGAATCAGCCCACCGTGGAGAGGAAAAAGGATCTGGGCAGAGTTTAGGACCTGCCCCAGTGCTGGGTGTCTCTATCCTTGCACATCTCCTCATCCAGCAAAATGGTCTGGGAGGAAAAGTGGTGTTCTTTGGCTAAAAATGCCCTGTCAAGCCCAGACTCCCTTAGGGAATTATATGCAGAATAGCTTGGAGATTAATCTTCCACAGTTTAGTGCAAAAAATGCTTAAGGATCCCTTTGAGAAAGATAAAAATTCAGTTTATAGCCCCTGGATTTTCCAAAGAACCTCAAAGGGGCCTCCAGGTTTTTACCCTATTCTTATGATTTTGTTAAAAATAGCAGGGACTGTTTGGTGTTAGGTGTCCTGCACAAAAACCAAAGATACCTTCTCTAAAGTTAGAGAGCTAGAATCAGGAATCTAAATCTGTTTCTCAATCCCCTACCAGTAAATGGCCCAAATGTCCAGAAGTGCTGAGCAGTCGTGGCTCACATGGCAGAGCCAAGACAGCGCTATGCAGTCTGGCGGCAAAATGAAGTGAGCCACAAACCTGGAAGCCCAAATGACCCATTTTTTTACAAACCATGGTTTCCTGACCTGGTTGTTCATGACTGCAAAAAAATTCATGTGTGGATCCAAAGCTTGCATCTTAAAAAAAAAAAGTCAGGCTGGAAAACTCGCCATGAGAATGTGAAGAGAGAGGGTTGAGGTTTCTCCCCCCTCCAGGATGAGTAATGAAAAGCTTTCAGGACACCGACAGAAAGGACTAAGAAAACAACAGTGATGTGCCACAGCAGTCACGTTGCACACAACTGATGCACAGCAGTAACCCACAGCCCTCCTTTAGAGGCTGGGAGGGAGCAAGTGGCAAATGAGCCAATGTTTTGGTGCTGTAAAAGCTCTCAAGTGGAGCAACAGTCATCAGGCTCCAAGAATATCAGCAGCCTCCCTCCAGCACAGCAGAGAGTGAGGTCTCTTGCCTGCAGGCTGTTGAAGCACACACAACACGTTTAAGATCCCTGAGATAAGTAAACCTGACAATGCCATGTTTTTACTGGAAAGAAGCCTCCAGCATTAGAAGAAGTGGTGAGAGGATGTATTTCCTTCTCCCACCTCCTCCCTATCCTGTAATCTGTGCAAATTTTGGGAGCCACGTGTAAATTTTCAGCATTCTAATATGCTGTAAAATCAGGAGAAGCAAAAGCCTGAACTAGCTGAGAAATGGGACAAATGCTCTTTTCAAATCAAACAAGGGAGAAATCACAATACAGTTTCTGAGAGGATCAAAGGAATATTTATGTCACACGATGTGCACTAAGAAGCCTTTTGGGAAGCCCTTGTGAGTCATTGAAATTGGCCATCTGGCTGCCATGATTAATGTGTTTCCAGATATACCCCTTACCAGGATTGGATGCTGTTTTATCTATGAGCACAGAAGTAAAACAAGCCCTTCCAGAAACACTGCTGACCACACAAAGAAATAACTAGAATCATACACGTGCACTTGCTCAACCATCTGTACTACAGACCTCTTTAGAGTCTTCCTCAATACTCAAGGCCTCTCAAGCACCTCAGCCTGCCAAATCCAGCTATAGGAAGGAGGAGAGGTCAGCTGGTGTAACAGTTCATGCTGTAGAGAGAGGCAGGAGGGGAGTGTGTGAAGATGAGACAGCCTCAGGAACCACAGAACCACGGACTACTTGAGGTCGGAAGGCGTCTCTGGAGGTCTTCTGGTCCAGCCACCCTTGCTCAAGCAGAACTGCTTAGGGCCAGTTGCCCAGGACCATGTCCAGATGACTTTTGTGTGTTTCCAAGAAGGGAAACTCTACAGCCCTTCTTGGCCACCTATGCCAGTGCTCAGTCACCCTCATAGTAAAACAGTTTCCCGATGCCCAGGACACTTCTGTCGCCTGAACTAAGCATCAGGTAGCCAAAAAGTTGTCCCTGTACCACAGACAGATAGGACATGTGCCCTCGGGTTTCACTGAGACTTGTCAGCTGGAGGAGAACAGCAAGCTCTGGTTCCCTTCTAGGTTTGAGGGGGCTGTACTCCTTGGACAAGTATTTCTTGCAAACCATGCACATAAGCTCCTCCCAGTGTTGTCCTGTTTTATCTCTTTTGTATTTCTGGTTCCCTGTTCCAGGCCATTTTTTCCCAGTTAGCTAAAGTAGATCTCTCATCTCTGTTTCCCAGCAAGACAACCAGACCTCCCAGCTCTATTCCCACTCTCCCTCTGGGCTTCTGCTTTCACTGCCCTTCTTCAGTTTGCCTTCTTCCCCAGCCTGGCCATCAGTCATCCTTCCACTGATTCAGCTTCACTTTTAACCACCTGCTCCTATTCACCACCTTTGTGCTGCTTGATTCATGCTCTGACAGTGCAGTCAAATGCTCCAGAAGACAAGAGCTGTCAAAGATCCTGATTCCTGGTCGTTTTTAGCATCCCCCACCTCTGTGACAACAACAGCCCGACTGCTCTTCCTCTGCACAAGAAATAGCACATGAGTCATCCAGGGAGGATAAATTAAGACCATCCCAGAAATACCCTGCCCGGCCATAGGGCTGAGCTTTCTGCCAGACCTCAGCACCGCTGGCAGAGCATGACAGCATCCCAACAAAGATAATAATTAATTAGCAATCTTTCACACTCTGAACCTCCGGATTTGCACGGCCTCCTGATTCTGGGAAGCCAGGATCTCAGCAATGCCCACACCATCTGTCTTTTGTCTGCAGAAGAATTTATCCCTGTTTTCAGAGGCCAGCAAGGAAACTGGGTGTGTTTAGCATTCTCACCTAGTTACATTCAGTACGGTCTGTGCTGCTACTGCAAATAAATATGTGCCTCTAGCCTAGATTTCAGGAAAGATGCTGTGTGCCAATTTTTTTTTTTTTTTAAATATTCCATTGAAAAACATGATTACTTCAAATCTGGGGAATGTTTTATGGAGACTTCCGACTTCCTTAATTGGTAAATAATGCTACTTGTGCCTTGTTTATTGTTTAGTGCCATGTCTCTTGTTGAAAGAAATGCCAAAAATGGTTTCAATTCCTGATCCAGAGGGAAGTTTCCATCCTCACACCTAAGTCTAATCTCCCTCTCTATCATGTTTTTTCCTCTGTACTGCCGAACATGCTGGGAGTGCTCTCACATTACAGGCTTTCCTGACGAATAGGTCAGGCAGGAGTGCGGGAACCACGAGCCAGTGGAAAGGATTTGGGATGGAATACCAGAGAACTGAGTCAGCCCATTCCTGTGTCCCACTTCAAGTAAACCTCTTCTCTTGGCTGCCTCTCAGCTTCTTCATATAAGCAAAATATGGATCACAGCCTCCCCTGCTCCTAGCCAGGTGCATGGAGCTGTAGGGATGAAAAATTCTGTCTCCTGGCCAGTGACCCATGACTGGGAACACTGCAGTCCTCCGCAGTGAGAAATTCACAGAAACCTGGGGGAGAGATGAAAGCAGAAGCAGGAGGTCCCCAGAAGTTTGGACTCTGGTGGCAGGCAGCAGGGTGGGAGCGGATGAGAGAGCAAGGGAAGGAAGGAGAATGGAGAGCACAGAGCAGAGGGGAAGAGGGACAAGAGGAGCCAACATGTCATGTCCACAGGCATCTGAGACACTGTGGCTGCTCTTATAAACAGGTTAAAGGGAGGAATTAGCTGGGGAGCAGGAGCAACAGAGGTCAATAAAGAAGGGAAGGGACCTCAGTTGTTCATGCAGGAGCTGGTTTAGGACTGGTTTTGACTGTGAATTTTCTTGTTCTTTGCCCCATTTGGTTTTAAAAAATCCCATCCTTATGATTTCCCCTGGGAAAGCCATCAACAATACAGCAGCTGATGGAACATCTTTCCTGAGAGCGAGACTAAACTTTCCTTTTGCATATCCTCTAACCCAGCCTTTGACTCCTCGTTGCTCATGATGTGAAACACTCCCCGCTTCGCCTCTGCCTCAATACACTCAAATGCCAGCAGGCTGGTCCAGCCTCCCACTGCTCCCTTCTCCCGCCCATCCTCTCTTAACCAAACGGTGCTGATGTCACTTTTCATCCATCTCTGCTGCTCAGCCAGACAGGAAGCCCAGGGACAGCAGTGTTTCCATCACATACCTGCACTAATAAACTGATGGCACCACCACTGCCGTGGTGTTTTCTAACTGGAACAGTTGGCTGAATGCTCTTCCTTTTTTCCCTGTTACAGGCAAAAATTGGCTTCTGTCTTTTACTACCAAGCATGAATAACCAGCCTGTAACCTAAAGACACAATGTAGAAATGAAAAGGCAGCAGATGAAGGTGGTCTTTTGCTCAGAGTTTTTAACCTCCATCTACCTTGCACTGAGACAAAAAGCTCCCCTCTAGCATTTTCTGGGGGTTAGTCTAGCAGTCATACTTCTGTGCCTGTTTTTAATCTTCCTTGACACTTCTGCAGCAATGCACATGCCTCGAAGACTTAACTTGTCCCAGCTGAGCTGTTTCAGAGCTCATAATGTGAAAATAGAATAAAAAAACCCTGCTGTCTCCCTTGACGGTGCAGGCTCGCTGCAGCCCCTGATGAAAGCATGAACTGTACAAAGAGATGTCCAGGCAATGGACTAACTGCTTCAGCTGGGGACTAGCCAGACCTAGGAGTAAACATTTGGGCTGGAGACTAGAAAATCTACGCTGTGAAGGATGTTACAGGCCATTGTCTGGGATACCGCCCCTGGTGTTCAGGAGAGATGAGGTAACTGAAACGGGGAAACCAAAGTAAAAATAAAGGTGTCCCAAGAAAGGTCCTAATCTGATTAATGTTGTGTTTGGCTCCTGATTCCCTTCTCTTTCAATGTGTCGGGTGATGGGCTAAGGGATGGGAACCTGATCCTGAGAGCTCCTTTTGGCAGAGGAAATCAGGGCGGTTTTTTTAGTGAGCTTGTTCTGTGAGGTGTAAGGATTTTTGCTTCCCTGAGAAGGAACAGGAGGAAAAAGAGGGAGAGTTTGTGCCTGGTCAGCCCTCACCAGGCTCCTCTCCTCCCTCCACTCTTGCACACTCGGCCACCCTCGGCGGGGAGAGATAAAGAGGGCGGGAGAGAGACAGCTCGTTTCCCAACACTTGTTTCATTCAAACAGCCTTATTTTTGGTAATGCTACACCGAGGCTGCAAACAGCTCAAGTGGCGGATGGTGCTAAAACTCTGTCCTGGGCATGTTCCCAGCTGGAAAGATATCACAGGACTCCAGCCCACCAGGGAGACAGCAACGTCGGCATTGCAGCACTGGAGCAGAGCGGTGCCTCACCCGCCCAGCAGCCTGTCCCAGACAGTGACCAGGGCCAGGTGCTCCAGGGGAAGGGAGAAAACACCCCCCACACCCCTATTTGCACAGCATCATTCAAGGAGGGAAGCCCTGCCCTGTCAGGCACTGTGCTGAGGCATGAAGACAGCAAGTCCTTAGAACCCCACTCTAGCCAGGATAGCCACCAGTGCAGCTTGCTGGCCAAAAGCAGACACACCCCAGCCCCAGGTGCAAGCAAAATTGATGGAAAAGGGTCAGAATTGAGCAGAGGCTCTCCCAGTGACATTGGTACTGCTCCCAGTGGGAGCCCTGATGCATCTGGACAGGATGCCCAGACAAGCTGTGGCTGCCCCAACCCTGTCAGAGTTCAAGGCTGGGTTGGATAAGGCCTTGAGCAACCTGGGATAGTGGGAGGTGTCCCTGCACACTGCAGGGGGGTTGCGACTAGATGATCTTTAAGGTCCCTCCCGTCCCTTAACATTCTGATTCTGTGAGTCTATGATCTCTGAGGACCAGGTCTTTCTCCAATAACTTGACAGATCTGGGGCTGTTTCCATAGCAAGGATGTTACAGAAACTGTAATTCTTCTGGCTGGCCAAAATGAGATCTGCACTGTGAGCTCCCTACCTCTCTGTCAGCCTCAGGTGACCATCCAGGATGTCCTCTGCCTCTCAGAGTCTGTAGCTTGTACAAGAGAGCAGGTCACCTCTTCACCATGTGCCTTCTCTCCCTTTATTCCCTTTTCTGCCCATCCCATCCACACTAGCTTTGAGGAATTCAGTTTCACTCCCAAGTCCCTCAAAGGCCTAATCGTGGAGGGCAGTACAGGCTCTAAACTACAGTGTTTCTTGGGTTAAAGCTATCTCCTATGTTTATATGGCCCATTTTACTCCATCTCACACAGAAAACAGCCCTTTTAGCAGAAACACAGTATGTGAGAAATAACACATCCACTCTGCTAAAATACAACCACCTCTTAAGTGCAGAGACAAACAGAGGTGTGAACAGAGCTACAAACACTGACCAAAAACTTTGAACTCAGATCCCATGGGTTCAAAGAAATCATGTTTTTAACATGTGTAATAAACACCAATCCTTCCCTTTTGGGCACGTAATTCCAGGACAACAACTGCAGTGAGAACATTTCCCAGAGTTTTAGATCAGAGGAGAGGTTGCTATAGGCTGTGTGCACACCAAGCATCCTTATCCCCTTATCACTTAAAACCTCATTCAGAGCATTAACACTGTCCTAGGTTGCCCTATGCAGCATCTTAATTATTATTTAACTAGAAATTTATTTAGCTCTTGAGGTTGTACAAAATATATTTAATAAGGTTTAGATAGGCTCATTTATGTGATTACAGGTAACTGTGGCCAAGCACAGTTTTGCCTTACAAATCCAGGATCACAGCTGAACAGCCAGTGAAATTTTTCCTCACTGACCCCAAACGTCGCCTCACAGCTTTGGCACATTCAGTGTAAAGGGAAAAAACATACCAAAAAAAAAGATGTTTTCTCAAGTTTTGTGAAAACTGGCAGCTGAATAAAGGAAATGCCCCCAAATTTAGGTGCCAGTGCAGAAGGCAAACAGAGCTCAGTCATGTACTCTAATCTAGTGACATCCAGCTGCTCAGGCAAGGCATGCACAGTTTTAGCCTTAATCCTGTGTGTCACAGCTCTCTCAGCAAGAGGGTAGGCAAAGGGCTCAAATCCTTAAGAAGCAGGCTCATCACTTCTGACACTTGTGGAACATTGGTGGCACTGGTGTCCAGCCGAGAGAAAATGACTGAAACCCTTTGGCTTTCCACATCCTTTAGGTTCCTACCAGCTTTGGGAGAGTGGGTAAAAAAGGGCCAAAAATACTGTCAGATTAGGAGAAAAGAACAGTTGGAGTCAGGTTGAACCTTTGATGATCATCTAGTCCAACCCCCCTGCTATGGTCAGAGATACCAGACTGATCTGAGCCCTGTCCAGCCTGGCCTTGAACACTTCCAAAAATGGGGCATCCACAGGTTCTGTGGGAAAATTTGACTGTTGTACTGGAAACAAACAGAAGCTGTGGACTTCCTCTCACTGCAGGACAAAGCCTGCCTGGAAAAATTTCCCTCCCATTGCTCCTCAAGGCTGATGGCTTCTGAGCCATGAGCTTAAAAGTGATTAGGGGACAACTGCCAGACCTCTTAGGCCTTTTGTTTCCTCAGGAGACCAGGATAAAATGGCAGCAAGGAAATTACATCAGCTATAGTTTGCATTTTTGTTTCTTTATTAGAAATACTCTTACTTTTACCTTCACTTTCAATACTGTAACCTAACATTTAACCCATTCTAATAAGGTGGAAACTACTGTGTGATGTTCACAGTGAGTTCTGCAGACACAGCAGCACCGAGTTTATGTAACTTGGTTTTGTAAAGAAAGCTTTTGGGGTATCTGCAAGTTTAAACATTATGGAGATCCAAAGAGTCTCACTAAAGCTGCACAGCTGGCAAAGAGCATCAGGTGCCCAGGCGTCCTTGGGTGTTGTATCTATTTCTGATGCTTTGTTGTCTGGCAATGGCTAAGAGGTTGCACAACCCCTTCCATGGTATGCCCAGCAGAAAAGGCCTGGAATATAGAGCAGCTAGAGCTCCTGCTGTCCAAAAAGGGGAAGAAGAAAAGCAAAAGCTCAGGAGCACTGTGTTTCCATCTCCTGCTCACACCTTTGACATCTCTGCACAGGAGTGAATGAAGACAGATAGAATTACAATATGTAGCTCAGGAACTCCTCTCCAGAAGCACACTATTAATTTACACACCTTTGTTTTGTGGTCTTGCTGATTGTCACTTGAGAAAAAGCTGACCAAAAGGCAGAGGTGACTGAATTTTGCTGCTTAAGGACTGAGGGCCAAAGTTCATTTTAAAGGTGGCATTGAGCAGCTGCAAACATCCCCTTCAAACACTCACAGTCCCAGGAAAGCCCTGTGTCCATGGCCAGAAGAGAACTTTGCCTTTGTTTGCCTGGATCTCAGCTGTCCTGCCAGGATATGCAGGGCAGGTTCAATGAGGGCTTTTCCCACCTCCCTTCCAAAACAGAGGCTCCTGGCTGTGCTTTTACATTTACCACCTCTCCACATGACCATGCATTTTTCCTCTCCTCCGTACAGCGTCAGCTTTCCCTGCACTAGCATCTATGTTACTTCTGCATAAGTATTTTTGATATTTCTTGCAACAGCCTTCCTCTTTCTTTTATATATATGCTTTCTTTTTCGATATTTGTTCAGGGATATGCCAACAGGCAAAAGGCCATCCCTACTGCTCCATCCCTAAAATGGGGTATACTTGCTCAGAAATATACTTAGCTGGGTTTTCTATAGGCTAACTAAATCACACACTCTTCAGAAGGCAAAAGTAGTTTTGTTTCAGTAGGTGAAGGACACTTGCAGATATGAAAACTAATGGGGAATCTGTTTCTGGGGTGGGTAGGGGGAGGAAAAAGTTCTATTTCCTCAAAATCTTAGAGGGTCTAGTTTCTGTGACTGAGTTTTAAATGCAGTGCAGGACGATAAATGGAGTGTGAAAGATTGCCTAGCCCCTAATTTCTCCTGTGTTTACATCTGGGTTTTATGTTATAGTCAATACTCCTAAGCCTATTTGAAAATTAATCTCCAGTGAACAGGTGAATAGATAATGGAGTGGTGATTCTTCTGTCTCCATTTATCTTCTCACTTAGAGAGTTAATTGAAAATAGGAGCTCGTTCAGTGCCGTTTTTCAAGGCACACGCTATTAGAAAGCACTGGCGTCATGCAGCAATTTGTCTTTTAGTTCACTGGCACTTCATAAAGGCTATGAGCTACAGAATATCCAAGCCCCTAGCTTTGCACAGACACCAGAACTGATAGAATAACGTAGCTGTCTCTCTTCACATTTATCACACTTGACTTAAGTTAACAATCCTTTCCCACCAAACCTGCCATCATCCTTCATTTTTCTTTGGGTTTTAGTCTGGGTTGTCAAGAATGTTCAGGAATACAAATGCTGTACTTTTTAATTATCATTTAAATCTTACTGGCGTAAGAAATAAGAAGCTGCAAAACTCTACACGGCCACAAGTAAGGGGGAAAAAGGGTGTTTATGAAGACCTACTGTGTTGATGTCCCTTCCTTTCTTAGTCTACTTTTCCCAACCATAAAGGCAGCATCACATCTCAGAGTGATAATCCCAATGGATCAAAGGGCATGAAGAAGCAGCTGGTACATGGCTGGAAGAGAGACACATCCATACAACCTTCTTTCTGCTGCAAGCCCCTGCTTCATCCCCTTGTCCTCACCTGCTGTCGTGAATTGTGAGGCAGTAGCTGTGCATCAAATTGAGAGCTAGAGATGTCAAAGCACGAGTGATTCCAGAAATTCAGCACGGATAGCAATCCTAGCCTCAGGGAATGATCCTGCAGGAAGTAATCCACTGTAAAAAGCACATTGTAAACCAAGAGCAGAACCTTGAGGTTGAGGTGGTGCCTAAACATGAATTGCCTTTATAAGTCTTGTGAAACCTCAGATCAGGATTGGAAATGGCTAAGAAGATGGTTCATAGCATTTGGCACAAATACCTCCATGTGCCTAAGATAAGGCATGTGATTACACATAGCTATGCCAGAAACTGTATTATTAATTTGAGCTTCCTAAAATAAAAAATTCAGTAAGAAAACCCAGAATTCGGTTTCCAAAGAGTTCAATTTTCTGTGAAACGAACCCAAGCCCTAACATTGTTACTTCCATAGGAAATTGCTTAGACTACAAGAAAAACAAATGTTGCCAGCAAAACACATGGTTTCATAGTTTGTGATTTGATGAAGGAACAACCTCAAAACACTTTGCAAGATGTAACAATGAAGATAGAGGCAGGTTTTCTTAACACCTGAAATTGCCATTAGACTTAAAATGAAAGCTCCCCATTTGCATCCCCCCACGCTGAAACGCTGGACTAGCACAGGAGCACCTGTAGCACAGATGGAGCAAAAAGGGTCTCCCCAGGCCATGCCCAGTTTTCCCCACAAGAGTTTAAAGCTGGTTTGGAACGGGGAGATGTAAAGCAAATTTTCATCCTCTGCCTTTGCAGGGGTGATACCAAGGGATAGAATATGAAAGTATGGTGTAAGTCTTATCATTGGGGGTGGAGGAAGATGGAAAAAAGGGCTCCAATGCCTGAATTTAACAACAGTCATGTCTCATAGAATTAATATTTTTGGGCCTTTCTCAGTTGAAATCTTCATCTTTCTGATCATTAATGACAGTTTACTTCCTGGTTTGTGAACTAAAGAACCCTGTAGCCTTTTTCCAGTTCTTCCCTCTCTTCCTGCTCTTGAACATTAGTACAGGAACAGAGAAGAATAAAAACAACCAGGCCTTTCAAGTTCAGAAATGAAAATTCCAAAGGCAGAGTCCCTCCCCACCGCCAGTACAAACAAACCCTCTGCCCACTTCTGGCTGTGTATCATAACCTGAAAAATGGAGTAAATAATACAGTCCTACCTTCCCACAAAGGTGTTTTTCAGCCTGCCTCACAAGTCTGCTGAGAGCAACATGGAAATTAAAACACTTTACATCTGAAGAATTTTTTTAGATTACTAAAACCCCGGAAAATATAATGTTGATTATGACATAAATGTCTGTGTGCTCTAGGATGACCCTGCTTGAGCAGGGAGGTTGGCCCAGATGACCCACTCCGGTCCCTTCAAACCTGACCCACTCTGGGGTTCTGTCTGTGACCAAATCTGACCATGACTGTCAGTGATCAGTCCATCACAGCAGTACCTTCATCATTCCTCTGCTGATGTAGAATGTGAACCCCCCCCCATGCACACACCACAAGGGTCATCACCAGCATCTCCAGGTACTCAAGCCTGGCTTAGACACCCACACCCAGAGGGGCTCTGGTGCCCCTGGAGCACCTCAGCTTGTCCAGACCCTCCATAATCTCAGCCAAAGTGCTACTAAAATCCACAAAAATACTCTCAGCACCTTTTTTCCATCTCTAGCAGAAGGAATACTGTTAAGCTGCTCGGCACCACCTTTCCTGTCCTGAAAGACTGTTAACAACAGGTGGAACCCCAGGTTATGAACTAAGGACTAAATGAACATAATGGACTTGTATAGGTAGGGTCCATGACTGAGGGAATGTGGGAAAGTTACTTCTGTACGTATATATATCTATATATCTATATATCTATATATCTATATATCAAAAGACAGGAAAGATGATCACGTATTGGGAAATGTAGGAACTGGCATGACTTACATGGCATGGAATAAGAGGTAGATAATGTCCTGATTTGGGCTGGGATAGGGTTAATTTTCTCCCTAGGAGCTGGTACAGTGGTGTGGTTTGGATTCAGGGTGAGAAGAATGTTGATAACACAATGATGTTTTACTTGGTGCTGAGCAGGGCTCACTGCAATCAAGGACTTCCCAGTGTCTCATGCTCTGCCAGTGAGCAGTACACAAGGAGCTGAGAGGGAACACAGCCAGGACACTGACCTGAACTGGCCAAAGGGATGTTCCACACCACAGAACATCATGGTCAGTATAGAAATTGGGAGAGTTGGTCGAGAGCCACTGACCACTGCTCAGGGACAGGCTGGGCATCAATCAGCGGGTGGGGTGCAACTGTACTGGGAATTACTTGTTTCTCTTGAGTTTTATTTCTCTCCCTCTCTCTCATTCTCATTGCAATTAGTAGTAATAATAGATTTTATCCTGTTTTAATTATTCACTTGTTCGTATCTCAACCCACAAAGTTCACCTGACAGTGTTCTCTTAGGTGGCACAAAAATCATGGGCTGAGAAAGGACCCCACCGGTAAAGCCTTTGCATTTCAGAAGCATTTTGGTCTTGTTTTACAGATGTTTTAATACACCCACGCAGCCCAGACCGAGCCGTGGGAATAGTGACAGTGCAGCTTTGGAGCCCAGACCTGAAAAGAGTCCTGAAAAAAGTGAGGAGCCACATCCCGGTTGTGCTGCAGTGAACTTGCACTGACTCTATAGGGCCGCAGTTTCACCCTGGATGTAAATAATGGCAATGACAACAGGCATTATATACACATGATGTAAGTTTAGAGGAGTTAGAACCTTTGTGATTGATGACATAACTAAGCACATTAGAAGGAAACTTTCCACAGGGAAAGGTTGTTCTATAATTATCCTCTCTGCAGGCATTTTATCTTCCTTTGAAACACCTGGAATTAGACAGTCTTAAAGACAAGGCACTGGATTCACAAGCTGCACTGGAATAGACATAATCATTAACAGAGCAACACTGGGTCTTTTCTACTTCATTCTTGTATGTTATTAAAGTGTGCTAATAGGAAAGGCCATAATTATTTGATAAATACCTCCTTTCTTCCCTACCCTGATTCACTGGTTTCAACCAGTTCCTCCTACGAATGAGGAAAATTTCTAACACGGAGATTCCTGTAAAGCACCTTTCCTTAGACCTCTTGCCATTTCCTAAGAGCTGATTGCCTCAGACTGAGATCAGTTTAAGCTGCCGAGGGCTTGGCACGGGGTGAAGAAGCATCGGAGGTGTGATTGTTACCGGCTATAATGACAGCCGGCCCCGCCGAGTATCCCGATGGCGAAGGACAAGGCTGTGCGCAGCCCCGGCAAGGGTTTTGTGCGAAGTTTGGAGTTTCTGGATGCCACCTAGAGGATTATCCTTGTCCTTGTGCTCTCTGCGGCTTTTCCTCAGGAAAAGTGCTTTTCCACCTTTCCTGAGCCCTGCAGGGGGCAGGGAGCATCTGGTGGGGCCCTGCCAGCTTTGCTCCCGTGGGCAGCGGAGCGCCGAGGGCTCACGCTGGATGAGCAGGTGGAACCACGCAGAAGGATGCAGAACCACCAGTGGGACCTGGCTGGGGCCCAGGAGCCACTGCAGTCCCACCACACCTCATGGTCAGCCCCAGATGGTGTCTCACGCTCTCTTTTCCACCCTGGAGCTCCATCCACCTCCGGAGAACAAGATTTGGAAATCAGCGCATGTACCAGAAGCGCGACCCAGACCTGGCACTCCCTGGTTTAATTTCCTGTGGCTCTAGGCCATGTGTTTGCAGGACACTGGTTCAGAGCCACTAAGGACAGGGAATAAGATTTATAAATGATGAGGACCCATCTTTGGGCATCCTGCTTAGGTGTGTTATCAGTCTTATCAGCTGCAGAACTGACACTTGGCTTCTGCCTAGGAGCAGGGAGCCCCATCCCTCAGTATCTGAGTTTTCTGTGGCACTTTTCTGTGCAGAACCACCTAAGTGCCAACACTGCCCTGTCCCTGACAATCTCTTGATACCAAAACCACCAAGAGACATTCTCAGAGTAGGCACTTGGTGTGTGATTAGGAGGCGATGCTCAGAGCTCAGATACGACCCTGCAAAGATAACATGGGGTGGCGATTATTCCGGTCACACCCGGATTTGTGTTTGCTGTGGCTGGAGCACCCTTTGAGATCTTGAAGAACAAAGCTGAAGCTTCAGGTTCTGCAGGAATTCTGCCTGTCTGCGTGGTCTGTAGACAAATCACCAGTTCATACCTCTCAGCTCTCTTCCCAGACTCTTTATGCCCTTTAGAATCCAGTAACACAACAAATCCAGAATTTGGCTGTTTGCTAATATTTCTCTGAGATTTTTTTTTTTAAACTATCCACTGCTTGTGAGCAGGGGCTGAATTTTGTGGATCCAGAGAGATAGAAAGGATTTAATGACCTTTAAGATCTATTTTTAAGCTCTTCCAGAAATTGAAGAATTCCTGGTGCAGGAATTAGTATGTGAATGCTTTTGGTATATTTATGCCCTTCTGATCTATGAAACCTGAAAAATGCTGGATTTTCTCTATCTTGCCATGTCCCCACCTTACCTGCTAGAGGAGGAGGTGAAAACCTGATCTCTTCTGTCCCCATGGCAGCCTCTGGGAAATGGGAAAGCCAGGTACTGGTTGCTTGCATGGGATTTGCCATTGTAGGAAAGGCAGTGTTTTTGTTGACTGTGACCGTTTCTCAGGCAAGAGTTGCTTCAAGAAAAGGGAATGAAAATACCAGGCAAGAATCAGGTGACTTCCCAGATCATCTTTAACTCCCAGCTTGGCTGAAACTGCAAAGCAAATTGTGGTAAAAGCAGTCAGGACAGAGATACCACCTCAGCTGTAAATTAAACATGTCTTCTGTACTTCACTGGTTTGCCATCAGACTTTGTTGCCATGGAAATCTTTTTTTCAGGCCCTTTCCCTTGTTAAAGGTGATAGTCATGGGTTTTTTTCTCCAGGTACCACTTCTGTGCTGTCTGTCTTTTCCTGCCCCAGGTCATGCAATTCAAAGGACATTTTTCACTTCCTTTTTGGTTTTTTGCTTGCTTATAGGTTTGGCTGTGGGCATCTTTTCCCAAGTACAGCAAGGAACACAGTTCAGCCATCTAAACCCAAAACTAGAGAAAGCAGCCAGGTCTCCTGCTAACTTCAGCTTGGATATTATACTCAGTGAAGGCATCCAGGAATTTTAAGGGCAAATCGATCTTAAATGTGCCTGGGTGGCAGAAGGGGCTAAGTTTTCAAATGCCTCTCACCAGGATATGCTGCCAGGAGTGGGTTCCAGCACACAGAAAAAAGCTTTAGTTCTCAGTATTCTGCGTGCTGAGCTCTTCTGAGCATCTTGCCCCTTGTTTGCTCTTCTCAGTGGGGTTTGAATGTCTTCGAAAAATCTCGTCCCATATATTAGATTTTCCTTGTCCATAGGAAAGGACAAGGAAAGGAAAGCAGGTTTTGGTTTATCCAAAGGGAGATTTTCAGGACATAGATCAAGGATTTTGTCTGAGGAATTTCATGTAAGACACCAGCTTGAAATCTTCTAGGATGTAATTGAAGCTAAAGTTTCAGGAAACACGCTTGGAACAGTGATGTTGATCTCAGACTAATTTGCTACTTGAGATTATGAAACTTAATTACTAGCAAGAGGTTTGGGAAGAGGTTGGAGATTAATGAAGAGTGGAACATTACACACTGGAGAGCAGAACAATGGTATTTAATGAGTGCTCTTTTCTTCTCCAAAGCACTTTACAGCCATTAACTAATTAACAGTATAATTTGCAGGTAGGAGTACAGAAGTGTAATTCAGAGCACAACATGGTGATGGTTTCAGGGGAACTGCTGTTCAATTGTAAATCTCTCACTAGGTGTGTGGGAGTAAATTATGCAGATATTTCCAGGGGATATTTTTCTTCCGTTTTGTTTTCCCCAGGCAAGAAACATTTCATCAGGGGATGTGGAAACCAAAATACCACACTGCACAGTTTAACACTTTCCCACATGTGTTTTCATAAGAGAAACCAGTCCTCTTGTCCCCAAGGACTGTAGGGGTGCAAGATGGGCCAGGAAGACCATTTGCAGTCTACTCTTTTGGTGAGGCCTGGAGATCAGGCCTCTTAATCCTTCTCTCACACACACAGATCCTTCTCGTTGCCAGCTGAAGGGGGCATTAAGTGTTCCCCTCCGGTGTCACCTTGACCCTCTGGGCACAACTGAAGTAATTCAGGCAAAACTGAGCCAGGGATAGTCACACCTACAGACAGGGTCTGACCCCACGGTACCACCCCTTTGTTCATCTTCTGCCATCCCATAAGGGAAGATCACTTTGGGATTAGGATCTGAGTCTGGATGTGATCCTGGTTATCTGTGTTCTGCTTTGGTCAAGAACACTGTAATGCATTACACTGAGATTCAGCAATGTGCATTTAATTTAGACTTCCAAATGAATATCAATGTATTTGAACCCAGCCACGGAGTTTCATGGACATTGGAGCCTCCAGAATGGAAGGAGCAGAGTTTTTACTGCTGCTTTTGACTCCTCAGTCATGCAGAGAGACAACCAGCACAAAAGTAGGTTTTTCCTTCTTTCCTTCTACTTCCCAACTCTTTTATATAGACATATTCCATCTCCATTCTCTCTTTTTCAATGTGGACCCAGGATGGTTCTGCTCTGTTTTCTGGGAGAGTCTGAAATTCAAAAAGTAGGTCCAATGCAGGCCTTTTTCCTTTTTTCCCTTTTTTTTCCCCTGCCACTAGCGAGATTGGTGCTCCATGCCAGCTCTTCTCTTCCAAAGTTTGTGGCTTGCCTCTGCCTGTTACACTTAGACCTTGGCTCTCCAAGGAGACATTCATAAATCCTTGCCTCCTCTGCAAAAAGTCAAAGTGAAAATTGGTAAAAATCCTATGTTTTTGTTATGCTGTCTTACTTGTGAAGCAGAGACCCCATGCAAAATGGCTGGGGAGAAAATGGGGAGGAAAGGAAAGCAGTTGTTTGGGCAGGTTTATTTGAACAACAGAAATCTTTCCCTCCCAGGTTTCTCTAGCCAGGCTTTCCTTCTGACAGGCTCCAGCACCCTCACTTATTTGTGCCAGTGCAAGTGCTCTTTGGGGTTCCTTAGGCAAACCAGCCAATTCCCATGGACTCTGTGTAGCATCTTAGATGGAGGCTACACCCTCTGAACATGGCTCTGGGGAACCTGCATCCTCCTGGCTGCTCAGTTTTGAAACCAGGCTCCATCATGTGGGCATCTGAGCAGCTGGGCTCTTGCTAAAATTCTCCACAGGCAGAAATGGGAATACCAACTATTTCAGTCTTTTCTGAATTTCATCTGCTAAACATAATTCCTAATGCATTTCTTTCCCCAAAACAAAATTAAGGTTAGCTATGAGAAGCTTTTTGAATGGAAGAAATAAATAGTAAGGATCACATTCAGTAATTCAGGCAATTTTTGCTTACTGCTCCACCAAGAGACTACAGAGGGTTATGGTAATAGCAGGATTAGCTTTTCTACCAAGTTAACAGAGTTAACAGTGTATTCTCCTTGGGGTCACATCCTGCTCCAGAAATTTGACTTAGGGCTAGCTCAGGTACCACTGTGCTGAGCAGACACATCCTTAAGGAAGTTGGCTGCCGGAATCTCTCTGCACAAACTTGGCAGTTAAAGCCTACAGAATTCCAGTCATGCTGCCAGTAATGTTCTGCTTTGAAATTAATGCGAGACTTCATGCTGAGAGGAGCTGATAGCTGTTGCCAATTTGACAGTGTAGAAAGCTCAGGTTTAAATATCATCCTGAACTGAAATTGAAACAAATTCATTGCTATGGATATAAACAATCTACACCAAGTAAATGCCATGAACTCTAAAGATAAATACTCACCTAGCTTCCATTTCAGCTAGTTCTGCTCTATGGCCTGAAAAAAGTATGTTTGGGGGTTTTTTGTGCAAGATTGGGAAGCAGAGAAGGAACTCATACGGGAACTCCTGTGTTATAATCACATTTCTATAGTTCGGGATGATTTAAGTTCGCACCTGAAACAAAGATTCAGCTGCATGTACAGGTGAAAATATAAAGGATGTTGTCCCCGTGAGCCACAGTTCATCATCTGTGAGCAAAGAATTAGCTATAACTCAGCGATAGCAAGTTTCGATGCAGCCCTTGAATCTGCAGTTTGAGATAGTAAGCAGAAATAAAGTGCTGCCTATACATAGTTCTTCTGATGTTGTTTTACAGCATAATTTTTGTTACTTTTAAGGAGGAAAAAACCCCAGCCCTATTTCTGCCGGGAGAGCATCGCAGCAGTGGATCTCAAAGCTGGAGTGTAATGTTGCATTGCTCATCTTGCATGAGAGGGTCCAAATGCTTTTGATCTCAACTGGATAAAAGCCAGCACATTTCCTTTGTTTTGCTTGGTATTACATAACTTTATGTGGGACATGCTAAAGGTATTAGTTTTGTTCATTCAGGAGCTGTAGAGAAGTCAAAATGATTTCTTCAACACGAGAACGAGATTTGAGAGATTTCTTGAAGAGCAGCTGTTCTCAGTGTTGCACCCTCATTCTGTTTGTGTGTTTTCCAGGTTACTACTCAGCAAAGAAGCAAGTAAGAAGGAATGTGCAAGCTGCTGCAAAGAAGTCAACTTCTTAAAAACAATAAGAGATTGGAAACATCTGCCAAGCTTCCTCAGCTTTCAAAAACTCTGTGTGCAGGCTGTGGATACTTAGGGGCATCCCTCAGAGGTGTGCTCCTGACAGCAGCAGTGACAACAGCAAATACACCGTTGCCATGGGGTCAGGCCTAATCAGCTGGAATCACTTTGGTGAGAAATTGTTTGCCTTAACAAGTTTGGACACTACAGAAATTGGCTGAGACTACCAGGTTAATGTGCATTAAAAATCATGGTGCATGAGAAAGTGGTACAGAGTTAAAACAACTGTATGTGTGAAATAATGTGCTTGGACAAGTCCCTGTACAGTTGGGCCCTTTCATATTGCCACATGTTTACACACCCTCTTTTTTGGATTTAGCAGGGACAACTTACCAAGTTTCACCTTCTCAGCTTTACAGGTTTGGCACACTGAAAAACAAATTCCCAGCCCTTTCTGTGATTACTTTTTTCAGGTACAGCATTTTGTGTTTGCATTGGGTGTCAATGTAAACTATGTAAATGGACAAAGCTGAAATTATTTGGGAACATCTCCCTTTATATCAGCAGCCATTCTAGCCCTGTACATCTGCCCCACACACGAGAATTGGGTTGTTTAACTTACATGTTATGTGGAAAATTTGCAGGCATATTCTTGTCTCCTTCAAGTCTTTCCTGTTACTAGCTGGGCCAAATTCAGCCCTTAATTTGGGTTGTGCTGCTCCTCCCAGGTCTATGAGTTTGCACAGTGAAAGCTAAGATAAATTTCGCCCACGGATTTGTCCACTGTGTTTTGAAAGGTCTGCTGCATGTAAGAATGAGGGAGATTATTTAGTTGTCATTTTGTGCTTTTTATTCATACTGCTAATCTGTCTGTGAGAAAAGTGCATTAATAACACTGAAATCTGAGTGTTGCTTTGGCTTCTTTTCTATGGCATTTGTTAACACACACTTTTCCATCACCTGCTTTTTATTTCCCTTTTTTATTCCCCTGACTGGTTGGAATAATTGAAATTTTACAGCACATAATAATCAGCGGGTAAACCAGAAAAAGAAACCTATAAAATATACACTCTAAATTATACTGCTGCATATGGCCCTAAGATGCATGCAGTGTTTAATGAACTGGTTTGGAAAGAGCTCTGTAAATGTCAGGGGTTTAGAACGGCATGAGGTGATGGACTGCTGCTTTTTGTCTCAAATCTAAACAAACTAAGGCTTCTCCTGAGCAGTAAAAATTAACGTGCTTGTGTGTGTGTGTCAGGTGTGTGCATGAGAAGTGGTGGAAGCAATACATTACAGGCAACATCACAAGGGCTTACTGTGTTTCTTTTTTTCTTTATTTAGACGTAAATAAAGGAGTTAGTTGGGTTTCCCCCAAATGACATAAGACAGTGATTTCAGTCTGTTTCTGAACAGACTTCATGGGCTAGGCCAGTCTGTTACAAGATTTTCAGATTATTGGGACATAGCATGAAGGTGCAGGACTGGGCTTTTTTGTATATTTGGGTTAATTTTTAAACATTGATTGCGATTAGAACAGTCTAATCTATTATTCCTTTTTTTGAAGTGTGGTCATTTTCTCTAATTAAGAAAAATTGCACCCCTGTTTCTCCATGTGTTTGTGATTTTAAAGCAGACCAATGACACTGTGCACCTTTTGGGGTTGTAGCAAGGTTAATTGCAGAATTACTTTCTGACTGAGGTGACATGAGCTGTGCATAAAAGCCCTAAAGTCGGCCATGCACAAGGTTATCTTGAAGTCTTTAAGTGAAAAAGGAATGCTTCTTTTATTAGGAGAAATAATGACTCAATGCACTGCTGTCCCAGAAAAACAAGAAAGGTATTTTTGTTTTTCATATTAATACCAAAACACCTCAGTGCTTAGGCCTATATTTAAAAGGAATTATCTCCTTAAATGTTTTGCAATTGGGACACTGGGGTGTCATAGGAATCAGTAAAACACTTGTTTATTTTATTGATAACACAGGTTTTGGATACCAATGCAGGTAATGGGCTTAGAGTGGAATTTCAGTGTCCTGAGACTGAAAGGTGCAGACCATGGCTGGACATTGGTCCTGTCCATGTTTATAGACAATCTCAGCTGTGATGGTGACTGAGAGCTCAGGACTAGGGTAGAAAAGGGTTTCCTGTTGATTAGAAAAGGTGATGTCTTTTGCTTGCCAATTCATTAAAGTCATTTTTGCATTAAAAAAACGACTCATTAATAGTTCTAGGAGAGACAGAATATCGGAGGTGAGGATATAGAGTAACACAAATGGAGAGGGAAATATTGTTTTCATTCCAGTGTTTGCAATTAGTATCTTACACTTGTATCAGAGGGCCTAACCCTACCCTGGTGTGCACTGTACGACAGCTCCACTGCTCTGTGGTGGAACTGTCTTGATTTACACCAGAGGAGAGCTGCAGCTGGAGCTTTGCTCTGGTGCTTTTCCTTACTCCGCTCAGAAAAAATGGACAAGCAGCTGTGTAATGGACAAATAGCCATGTAAAGCCATTGCCTCCTTTCCACATACAAGGGTTTTGAAAGGGAAAGAAAAATGGTTTCTGCTATAGTTTTCTCTGTGTCACGGTTAAAAATAACAACAAACCTCTGACGAGTGTCTGAGCTTCATCACCGGCAGGGTGGATAAAGTCTCTCTGTGTTTTGTTACCAGGCTGCTGGAGGGACTGTGGAACATGGAATGTTTTGCTATTTTGTTCAACTTGTGAATTGCACTTTCTTGTTTAAGAGTGTGCAGCTGGCAACGTGCCAGTACGTAGAAAAGCTGGAATAATAACACTTTTTAAAATAGGCCATGTAAACACTCCCATTCTTGAAATGAGGCAGCAGAGCTGATTAAAAATGCAATACCCCACAGCCTGGGTCTGCTGCCTTCCCTGGGCATAAACTGCCTTGGACATGCTAAGCCCAACCCCACAACAAAGCTGTTGAGGGTTCGCATGCTGACCTCTGGCTTTGGTTGGCTGCAGGGTTTTGTGGCCATCCCTCAAAGCCCAAAGTGGCACTTTCTCATGGTGGATGTGTTCAGACTCGGGGTATTCAGGACCGGGTGGCAGCGCTGGTGTAAGGTCTGAGGATTACGCAGCAGGAGGCTGCAACTGGAGCCCACAGCATCCTCAGCACGCTGACAGATGGGTACCGCTGCACCTGCCTGAGCCCTTCTCTTCCCCTTTTGGGAATGGAAGCTCAAGTGTGACTCAGGGCCATGTGCTCAGTAGCCACACCTCAGGCTCTGCTCTTACAGTGGTATCCAACACCCCAGTGGGACTGGCACACACATTAGGGAAATCAGTGCTGCAGACTTTTTCCATCTGAGATGAATGTGTGCAACACAACCAGAGCCTGAAAATGGGACAGAGCAAGTCCCAAACACTTGTTTTATGTTTTGTGCAAATATGGAAATAATCTCACTTATAGATTATTTCATTAAATTCCTTTCAGCAGCAACTCGAGAAGGTTGTTTCACTTGGTTGAAAAAGCCAGGAAAATAGATTCTCCATGTGCTTCTAGTTACTTCAGGGTGATGCAAGTACAGCTTCTTCTACTTAAAGACACTCCTCTGCAAACTACTCTGGGGCACCCTTCTGCAGGGTAGCATTGTCTTCCTGCAGCACCCACCAGCTTGCAGTAGTTGATGCTTTATTATTTTACCATTATCTTTTGGATCCTGGCTTATAGGGTTTGGGAGTGGGCCTTAATATCACAGAAATTTCTGGCTGGAAGGGAACCTAGAAAATCACCTATTCCATCCCCTTGTGCTAAAGCAGGGTCAGGACTTGCTTATTCCAAAGCTTGCAAACCGCTGTGAGAACTGATTTGATTTGCTCTGCTCACGTGGCAAATCTCAGGGGTAGCCAAGGTCAGCAGTGTTCCTCCCGATATCCCGAGGGTCTGTGTTATACAAGAGGTTTTCTTTCAGGTGTTCGTTTTGCTTTGCTTGTTCTGTTGTGGGACTGTAGGCACAGCTGAATTCCACATAAGCAACCTGGTGTGTCAAACCATTTGGTTGTCAGAGGTGGATATTTGCAATCATCGATAAATGCTGGTGCACAAATACATTTCAATAGCAAAAGAAGCTGAGTGCTCCTCTTATTTTACGCAGGTTCTTCTTGTTTTGTTTCTGTACTGCTCTGACCCGGACTCCCTCTGCTGATGCCCCTGTGTGGTTCCACTTTCTACAATTCATCACTTCCACACACAAAATATTGGCCTGATCTGTGGGGTGCTTAAGCTTACCTACCACCCAGAAAATGTGTTTTTGCCGTGGATATTTCATGGTTTCCCACGGAGGTGTCACAAATCTTATAGGACGAAACTCTTGTTGCTTTTTCCCTTCCCTTTCCTAATTTTCTAAGGGTTTTTTTTCTGTTTAGGAAACGCTGCCTCTCTTACCTTCAGCAATCTGTTCGCTTGGCAAGAAATACGACTATCAGGTGTTTAAAATTAAAGTTGTTAAAATCAAATTTGCAGAGGAAGGAGGGTTTGCCCCGGTGTCCTGGACATAGTCCAAGGTTGGTAATTACGTCTCGCCTAACTCAACCTTTCTTTGCAGTTTTGTGGCGTTCTTCCTGCCCCACTGAAATCTGCTCCAGGGAGCTGCTGTGCCATGGCATGTTAAACATCTCCTGGTTTTCACCCAGGACTGGCCATGCTTCAATGTGTGATGAAGTGATTTATAGTACATGGCATGCACATACACTGGTTTTCTTTTTACGGTGACTTCTACTGAACAGGAGGAGTTACTCAGAAGCAACTCTTCTGAAAAACAAAAAATCAGCTCAGGAACTAAATATGGATTCTAGGATTCTGATTCTCTAGGTCCCTCTTTCAGATGATCTCTTCCCAACTCATCCCTTTGTCTTATAAAGCGGTGCTGAGAAGTGGTGGCTCCATGTGATCAGCTGTGTTTATAGGATAAAAACCTTCCCCCTGCCCAGTAATCCCCTCAGTGCAGGCAAGGAGCATTCCAGAGTGCTGAGCAGCCTCAGCAGATGGGGTAAAGCCAGAACACACACACCTGCTAAACAAACATTCTCCCCAGCTTGCTTGGAACAGGCAACAACAATTCTTCCCACACAATTAGGCCTGAAAACAGGAGCCTTCCCTACTCCGTCGCCATTGGGCCAAGGAGAGCTGGCCATTGGAAAGGAGTGCCCCACACAAGTGTTTTGCTGCACTGTTCCTAAAAATTAAGGTGAGTTTTGGCAGGAAGGAAGTGAAGGAACACTCTCATGACCCCCCCAAAAAAGGGAAACTCATAGGATTTCGGGTGATACATATCAGTTGCTTCTGGTTGTAAGGGCTCAAGCAAAGTAATACTTTAAAATCATAAAGTTATAGTGAGCAGAAAAGCTTTATTATGAATATTTTAAAATCTCTGCCTCAGATACATCCTTGGAGCTGGAGCCATGCCACTAAGCACATGATGAATGACATCTCTTTAAAACTCAGATAGGAAAACTCCCATTCTAATTGTTTCAGATCATCTGCATCCTGTGTTTGGTTACATGGGGTAATAGAGGCCATCTGTCTCCCTGCTTTCCAATACATGGATTTATATCTGTGTGCAGAGCTGTTTTCACTAACAGAGTGCACAGACCCTCCCAAATGTGTGGTAAGAAAACGTGTGCACCCAGGAACAGCCAAAACTTCTGACCTTACAAGCCATGTATCAAGTTCTTCATGGGGCTGTGAACCACAAGATGCACATTTTGGTGTGTCAAGGAAACTGGGGACTCCAGGAGTTAAGGGGAAACACTTTTTGATCCCCTTTGCTCCCACCAGTCTGTCAGGGCTGGCGTTGGGTCGGGGTTGGGTCCCAGAGCAGCATCTGGCACGGTCTCCCCTGGTGGGAAATGAGACATGAACTGAATCCCTGTCTGTTCACATGGTTTTATGGAATCTCCTCCACAACCCACCCGTGTGGCCTGACAGAGATGTGCACACAAGATCTCACCAGTGATGTGGGGGCCCTGTATAGCAGACTGTCTTGGGCCAAGGGAGGAAGGACAGAGCTGGACACCAGCAGGGCAGAGGCTCATGTCAGGCACTTGATCTGTGCAAAAAGAGCATCAAAATGTCACCAGCCCTTAGGGTGCAAAGGTTTATTTCCATTCAAGGAAAATTTGTGCTGTTCAGTGCATTTCCCCATGGCTTCAGAGTGAAAAGGTGCAGTGAAATTTCCTTTTTCTTAAAACTCAGGTTATTTAAAGAAGAATTAAAATTAATCATCAACCAGCTTGTCTGACTGAGGGGTAAGGGCAGCACCAGGGGTGAGGAGTTGTGAATCACCCCCTGCTTCCACCAGTGTAGGCACCACCTCAAGGTTTCTCAGTTGAAAAAAAAAATGGCAAGGATGTCATTGAGAACTGTAAATCAAGCAGAGCAGGGATAAATAACTTTATGGTGCAGCTACATTAAGCTACAGCTCTCTCTTCTACAAATACACCTTTTGCTGAGATATTGCAATAGCAGACTTTAAAGGCAGCCGAGCAGTGCAGTACATTTCTTCACTCAGATTAAAAGCATTGTTTAAATTCTTGTGGCTAGACAATTTGTCTTGTCCTTAAAAAAAAAAAAAAAAAAAAAAAAGAAGCCATTATTAAAGAGCAAAGAAGCACAAAGAGACTGGGATGTAGGACTGAGGGACTGCGGGGAATTTTTAGCTCACCTGCTGCAAATCAAGATCAGCCTTTTTACCTTTCCACAGTCTTCCTCCCTTTGTTATTTGTGGTTACCACAAAATCTTATTCAAAGATTCTCTCAGATGCTAGAATTAGATAACGTCCCTGGAAAAGGGTGTCACAATCTGGATAAACACAGCCATGAATAAAATATTTTATGTAACAACACCTTTCATCCAGCAAGGCTCCAGGGGGAAAAAACCTATAAAAGCACTTATTTACTATTTAAGAAATAATAAGATGTTTCATATCATTATATAAACATATGGAGATACAGGTGTGTCTGCATCTCAGACCCAAACACTTTTTGGCCTGATACAAAGGAATCCTGTTCCAGGGGTGAACTGGAGCAGCAGGTGGGTGACACGTAATGCTTGTGATGCCTTTTACATAACAAGGAAGCAGCACAAAGCTTTTCCTGAGAGAGGGGCCTCACAGAAGATGTGCTATGACCTCCCCCAGGACTGCCAAGGACATCCATGATGGGATTTTTGTGGCCTCCAGTGGCATTTTTTGCATCCCAGCCCAAGCACATCATGCCTGGCTCAGCAGAGGTGACTGCAGAGAGCACCATTTTTTTAAGGGCCTGTGATTTTTCTGTCGTACTTTGTGCTATCTGACATGGAAAGGGCTGGTTAAAATAACAGAGGCTGAAGGAAAAACAGAACGGGGATGTTCACATATATGTTGTCCAGCCTGAAGAACAGGGCTGTTGCCCACCACCAAAAAGCCTGGTTATGTCAACTTTAACAACGCATCTCCCATGACTGTGAACCTCACGCAGGGGAGCAGGGAAGAGGTGAAATTCAATAGACAGCACATGTTTAGGTAAAAGAATACCTGAACAAAAAAAGGAAGAAGTCACAGGAGCATCAGTCTCAGCAGGGAAGAGGAGTCTTTGCCATGAAACCCTGAAGTCCACGTGTTCACCCACCCAGGCACTTCTCAGGGTGTCCAAAAGAAACCATGATTTTCTTGATAGTAGATGGTTTACTATTTCCATGTAAGTAACTGTTTTCCTGTAATTTGACATGGAAAGAAACTGCACTTTGGATTGCTGAGCTATTAACCTCCTTTCATCTGCAGGCTGTTTTAAGAAGGAGATCCACACGAATGACTCAGTTTTATTTCTAATTCTATTTCTATTCATATTTTTATATATTTATAAACTCTGGCATCTGACAGGTCAGAACAAGCAGATACATCCATGAAGCCACGGAACTCATTTAATAGCATCAATTGTATAAAATGCAGATCGTACTTGTGCCATTTTTCAGTCCCCACAGGTTCCAGCAACATGCCCGTGCTCAGCAGGGCTTTGGGATCCAGCTGCAGCTTTGCAATTCCAGGTGCCACGACTTGCTTCGGCCCACTTTCAGCTTTATTTAAAAAAAGAAAAACAACTTCTCTTAGGGAACAATAATGAGATCACCTGATAGTTTTGTGAAGGTGACTGTCTGATCAGCATCTGAAAGTGAGGAAATGACAAAGCACACAAGCTGTTGTTCTCACAGAGCAAACCTTTGCAGTGAGTATATTGGTTCATTTTTCTCAAAAAAAGTCAAACTCAGGGTTTCATGCTAAGTGCAAATGAGCAGACTGCTCTGCCTTGCATATTTGTACGTGAATCCAGCCCAGTGGAAAAAAAAAAAAAAAAAAGACTATTGAAGGCATTAAAAAAAAAAAATAAAATCGGTGCGTGGAAAGGAGCTTAATACATTCACAACGTTATTTAGCTCTAACAAAGAGCAGCAACCCCAGATGACCTTCTGGCTCCTGTCTCCACCCAAGTTCCTGGCCCCTGTTCAGCGTCCTGGCAGAAGTTGCAGACATCCGCCACACGATGCCAAGTAGCTGTTTTGTCTGTAGATATGTAATAGAGATTAGCCGAGTGCTGGGGGGAGCTGCTGCGCACACACCGGCACCTCCGAGCAGGGCCTGGCATCCCAGCCCCGTCAAAGAGCTTTTGTTCCCCGCCGGTGCCCAGGACCTGCTCCAGCGCTCGGCGGCTGGGTGAGAGAGGAGAGCTTCCAGCGCTGCAGCTCGGGGGGTTCCGCGCTGCCCTCCCGGCGATTCCCCGGCAGTGATGGAGCGGCGGGGCCGGGGATGGATGGATGGAGTGCCGTGACATCAGACCTGTGGGACGCGCTCCGCCAGGGATCACTCACCCACCCGCCCCGATGGCAAAGCACCCGAGCGGGACCGGGGCTGTAACCCCGCGCTTGTTAACACCTCCCGGCTGCGGCCGCTCTTGAGCCGTGCCCGGACAGGAAACGCCTTTTGTTTTCCCGTAGTAGGCTTTAAAAGAAAAATCTCGTTTTGACTTTAAATACTTCTCCCCCACCCCGCCCCCCTTTTTCCACCAGAGACAGGAAACTGTTCTTTCATGCGTTCAGAAATGCAAATTATGATTGGCAGAACATTACAGTGCAGAAAAAGAGCTTTTGAAAGAGGTCGTGGAGGAGCGATCAAGGCAGATTAAAGGTTAGGCCCTGCACCAGGCGAGCCAATCTCCCTGAGTCACACACCCCCTCCCTGCTCAGGAGCTTGGGTTTTTATCAAAGAGCTGGACAGACCTGCAATTTCACTAACATGCAAAGTGGGAAGGGAAAAATGCTGGGCTCTCCCTCCTTCTCCTTCTCCTTCTCCTTCTCCTTCTCCTTCTCCTTCTCCTTCTCCTTCTCCTTCTCCTTCTCCTTCTCCTCCTTCTCCTCCTCCTTTCTTCTTCTCCTCCTTCTTTTTCACTTTTTCTTCTTCTCCTCTTTCCACCTTCTCTCTTTCTCCTTCTCCTACACCTTCTATTTCTCTCCTCCTTCTTCATCCCCTCCTTCCCTTTCCTCTTCTCCTTCTCCTCCTTCATCCCCTCCTTCCCTTTCCTCTTCTTCTCCTCCTCTGCCTCCTCCTCCTCCTCATCCACTGCTGAGGACCTGAAAAGCCAGAAGACTCTTTGAAGAACACATCTTTTTGCCTCTCTCGAAAAGGTCTGCACTACCTCTAAGTGGACACAATCCTGGCTTGAGAAGGGGCTCTCTCTGGAGTGCACCAAAATCGCTTGGCAGAAACCTTGTTGTAATCATTTATGCTTCGTTCCTATGACTAAACAAACAATATCTTATGAGAAGAGGATAAAAATGAATAGAACACATTCAGCATTGGCTACTAATTTGTAAATGGAAAAGTGGCAGGTGCCAAACTCGCCTCTTCAACCCAAAAGCATGGGTAGCTCAAGGTCAGGCTTAAGAATGGGGTAAGCCAGGATTCAGCAAGTGGGCAGAGCTGCTCTCCCTGCCCCCAGGCTCCTTGTTCTCCTCCTCTGAAACAGGCTGGGATTCATCTGGCAGTGCAGGTTCATGCGGGAGGATGCTGTGTGTGTAGGCTCCCTCTGGGAATAATTAACCAAGGTCAACATTGCTGGATCCTTGGATGGGAAACCTTCAAGAAAAGCACAAGCACTACCAAAGTGGTTCTGGTAACTCTGTGGGGAACCATCCCTGAGTCGGAGATGAACCGAGCCCTTTACACGGCAGAAAGGACCTTCATGGCACTACCATTCCTGGCGGTAGCTTTAACGTGACACTGCACAACAACTACACCACAAAGCTCCAGCAGCAGCTCCAGGAAACTGCTGAGGTTTTGTGTGTGACTCATCCACCTTTGCCTGCCCTCTTCCCTGCTTCCCTCCTCCGTGCATTTGTGTTTGTTCCGGTGGGGGGAGTGCAGCACAGCCATCCTCAGACACTCTGTTTCTGACCTCCAGGTACCCCTGCACCTCCCTGTCTGCTGTGCTGCCCCTCAGAACAGAGCAGGCTGGTCAAGCAGCTCAACCCCACGGCTTGGGCAGCCTTAGTGTGGGATACTGGGTGCTGTCCAGGTAGGACACAGCAGGTTGGGATGGGATGGGATGGGATGGGATGATGTGAGCACACACAGCTCCATTTCTTTCTGCAGCCAGTCAGCACATGGGAGTACAAGCTGTTCACCTCACTCTGACTGCTTGAGAGAGACTTCCAGCCTTCCCTAAATAGCTCAGAAAAGACAGAAAATGGTGATTCTAATGAGCACATGCAAGTGCACTTTCCCCAGAAACTGGCTTTTGACACTCTGAACCTTTGGCGAGCTGTAATCCTGCCTGCTCAGCCCTCCCCTGCTGAACTGCTGCTTGGGGTAGGATCCATCTCATGCATCTCATTGTACACCAGGACAGCAAGCACAGCCCCAGTGCTCTTGTCCAAGAGATAGCAGCATTTTGTGTTTTGGAAAAATGATATGATGCAGTTTGTAAAATGCTTCTGAAAACTTTGAGAAGGAGGATGTCAATAAATTATTTCTATCCCACTTTAGTAATTCCTCTCGTCATTTTTTTTCTCCAGTTTCCTTTACAATTGAAAATCCTTCTCCCTGTCCTCTTCTGAGCAGGGATTGCCTGATTTTTTTCCAGCTAATAATGAAAATAACAAATGCATTCTGGAGACTTGAAGAGAGCTGTGTTTGAGAGCATTGATATGCTGTGAAGATGAGAGGATGAAGGGAGAGACCTTTGGCTGTGATGAGACCCAGATGTCCCATTCTGGATGTGTCCAGCAAAGTTACTGTGTCAAGTCTCTGTTTAAATTGGGTCCCACTGTACAAGCATATTTATTAGCATAACGAAGTAGCAATGGCCAAGGAAAGGAAAAAATGACCTGCCTAATGGAAATGAATTGTGCAGCATAACCTGGTGGTACACAGGACTCTATCATGGTATTTAATGTCTCTCCCCACGCTGAAAGAAAGAGTCTTCACACAGGCGCCAGTAGGTCTGTGGAGCCATTGGTAGACAGCCAGGGCATACCATTTAATGGAAGGACATCATTAAATATGCCTTTATTTTTATTACTTTGTAATATTATTATGCAGCTGAAATAAATCACAAGTTGTTTTTAGTGGGATTCTGTCACAAGCCACAAAAGCAGTGAGCTGGGGGGTTACTTCTCAATCTCCCTGTTAGCAACTTTCTGTACTCTCTGGAAAGAGCACAACCTTCACATCAGGGTCAGTCCATGACCTTTTCATCTTTCAATATTTATTAAATGTATTATTAAATAAGTACAAGTTGAACTCCCAGGGTCTAGTTCCAGGCTTCTGCAGCCCCAGTCTGCAGGCAAACACGAGTGGCAGAGCCCCCAGACCAAACAGGAGGAACAGGAGAGGTCTGGTGGAGACCAGACATGTTTCAGCTACCTTGTCTCGTTCCTGCATGGCTCCCACATCCCCTCCCAAATCGGGAAGGTGCAAAGATGCTGCATGCTCACCTAATTAGTGCAACATCAGTGAACTGGAGAGGGAGTTTGGCTCATCCTCCCACCACCAGATGGGTAAAACATGAAGTCTTCAGGCATGCGGCCGACAAGTTGAAAAGGAGATGTAAAAACCGGTGCCTGAACCTTCACTAAATGTCTGCCTGCCCCAAGAACCCTCTCCTCACTTCCATATACCGTCAAGGATGCAGCACAGTGTTTGGTTTTAAAAAGGAGGGGCACCCAAAGCTCTTCCACACATTTTCTCAGCTCTTGTGCAAGTAAGGACTTGGTGGTGCAAAACATTTTACAGAAAACCTAAACATGCCAGCAGGGCATTGTTAACCATCATGTGGTGATTTTAGCTTAACACATTTTGGTTTGACCCTGCTCCCAGTCCCCTCTGAAAGTGCTGCTACATGTGCAAGCTCTTCCTTGGACTCTAAAGAAGAGTCTTCTCTTTTTTCATTTGTATGTGGTCAGACTATTTCAGAGGAAGGAAGAATGGCAGACCCTGATTTAGAGAGTTCTGCTGAACTGCTGGCGTTATTTGTATAAAACACTCATTAGTTCCTTCTCATCACCTTTAAGATGCCTTTTTTCTTTTCAGGTAAATGTTAACAGGAGGTTTATCATTAACCACCTTTGGGTTTTTGTAAGAGTTTATACTATTCACATGAACAGTGAGTGTTGCAAGATTCCTTTTTTCACTGTTTAGATACAAATTATTCGCAGCTTGAGTTTTGTCTAATCTGAAGCCAAACTGATTGCAGTCTTCAGATAAGCTCCACCTCAAAAGGGAACCTCAAAAGGCTTCAGTTTGTCCAGTTCAGATACAAGTATCACCTGCTCGGATACTGAAATGTGTGCAGATCAAAGAGGTGAATGATTGTGCCTCAAGGTCAAGAAGAAACATTAACAGTAAAATGTTGAATTTGAGGAGACAGTTCAATTAAAAAAAAAAAATTATAGCCTGTCCTTTTCTGCAGTAAAGTTGTGTCTCAGTCGATCCTATTCTTACTGTGGCAAGGAGCAACAGGTGGGTGCAAAAGTAGATCTGATGAGCAAGTGTCAGAATGGAGACAAATGAATGTTTTTATAAAATTGCAGCCCACACTTTGATACTCCCTGTGAAAAGCCCTTCTATTTGCCACCATACACAAACTGCAAGAGCTCTGTTAGCTTGTACTCAAAGGATGATTAATCTCTTGATTTCTACAGAGGTGACACCCCTGATGACTTCTGTGGGAGTTTCTCTGCCCACAGCACATAGCTCGGGTTCACCATGCAGGTGCAGCAGCCACAGAACAGACAGAACCTGTGCAGAGGATTTTCTTTCTAAATGAAAAGGGGTTGTGGAAGAAACATCTCTGAGCTGTGTGTCAGAGGGAGGCAGAAAACCTTCTCCAGGCCCAATTGCTGGGGGATTCTGCTGCAGATCTCCCAAATCCTTTTATCTCAGTGTGCTCCAGAGTGCCTCTCTAAGATGAGAATTCCTTCCACAGCCAGGAGGAAGCCGTGGAGGGGAGGGAGGAGAGCTGGAGTAGGGACACAGCCACCCCATCAGCTCCCCACCACCAACACGTGAGAGAACCTTCCAAAGACAGGTCTCCAGGAAGAAATACCCAGCATTGCCTGCTTCACAATTAGTCCTTGACATCCTTTTAGGGAAAGGAAAGTTCCTTCTATATTTCTTGCTATCCTACAGCTCCTGTTTCTGAGCTGGAGGAATGTCTCCTTACCATGTCTTCTTTATATCCCCCTGCTATGCACACACACACACACAAAAACCCCACAAACACCCAGAGACAAACTTCTTATTTGCATTTGGGAAGTGGATTGCAGAGGGATTCTGTTCAAAAACCTAGAAGGACCTGTGCTCCCAGTCTGACTGTCTCTTCAGAGCACCAACTCCCCCCTCCTTCTTTTGCTATGTTTGCCAGTGGAAAATATTAGCAAACCCTATTTACAAATATTTTTGCCTCTTGGCCCTCTGCCTAATGCTGTACTATTAAGGCTGTCGTTGTTCCACTAAACAATTGCAAATGTTTTTTCATGCATGCATTGGCTTGCTTTTGAGTTCAGAGACTCTTATTCCACCAACTGCTGCTGCCACCCTTTGCTTAATTCAAGGTGAAAGCCCTAGAATTCAAGCTTGTCAGGAGATTTCCCCTCTATTACCCCACTAAAATATGCAACAATAAAATTCCTCAACTAAGGTGTTTTCCTGCAGTTTCTCTGTCCCAACCTCTCCTTTCACAGGTGTGCCCCAAAGCCTTACACTTATATCAGACAAGGTCAAAGAGGCTGTAGCCCATGAGATATCAGGGGAATTTGGGCACCCAGTTACAAAAACTGTCTTGGAGAACCTTTTTCTCAGCTGAATCCTGATCCCAGAAACAAGACATCTCCATTTCTGCATTCCTAAAGTTCTCTGAGCAGGCTAGTGCCGAATCTGAATTATGGGCAAGGACCAAAACATTTCTCCTCCACTTTTCCCTGAGACTCCTGACCTAGAAACCATTCTCAGGGTATATTTTCAGGATTCTCCTCCCTCCAGAAGGCCGTGGTGGCCAATGTTTTCTTTTAAAGTACAGAATGAAGTAGTTCACAGAATGTTCACTTTCTTTTTTCTTTACCCACCGCCCCATCCCCAAAATTTCACGGATGATCATTCACACTTTTTAACCTCTGTACAAGTAAATTCATGCTTCTCTGTACAGTGTTTGGTCCCAAATATGAGGGTGATACAGTTTACCAGCATTTCAACAGCAGCTGAAGCAGCCAGTGATAAATGGATGTTGAAGAGCAGTCAAAGAAAGCAAGTTTCATATCTGTAATTGCAAATGGTAGCATGGGAAATGTGATTTTGGAACAACAAAAGAAAGATTTATGTCTCTAATGAAAACAGCTCCAATGTCAGGCTCAGCACAACTTCCCAGACAAGATAAAAACACAAGAATTATCTCCAGAAATTACTCAGTGAAAAATTCCCAATAAAAAATGCAGCTGAGAAAATTGCTTGGGCAGTTTGCAAATAGGAAGTAAAGGAGGATATAACAGATTTATTAATCACTATGATTTATGCACCTAGCTTTGCTAGCAGTGCAAGACAGTAAATCAAAGCACAGTCAAGCATTCCTCCACATTGTTTGGCCAGTGAACTTCCGTCCTGGTCTGAGGCACTGCTGCTTTTAGGCCAGTCCTGCCAAGCTCAACAGCATTTCTAGGATCATGAAGTGCCAACACACAAGATCTGTAGGGTCTTCAGGAGGAGCGTTTCAGCCACTGATTTTTGTCTTTGCAGCTGAAAACTGAAGGTCTGGGGGACATAACTGCAGGCACATAAACCTTGTCTGCATAGTCTCACCTAGATAGTGACCAGAAGGATAACGAAGTTTGTTTTCCAGGTGTAAATACATCTGGTAGGAAGACTGCAACATGAACGATTATTCCAGATTCTTCCCGTGCTGGGCACGTCCTAAGTGCCCATTTACAGAACGCCCATGCTGGGACAGGCTGTGAGGAGAAAGTTTGGAGACAGAACCATGAGAACTATTGAATATCTTGGCCTTGACCATCTTGTCCATGTGTTTCGACTCTGCTCCAGGACTGTATCTTTTACTAATCAGTGGCAGCTTAAGATAGAAGTTTGTGATATTTAGATTCATATTAAGAAAATTTAGGAAGTTGCAAGAGTCAGGAATTGGGCAGGGTTTAAATACTGCTTCAGAGTCACAGGAACACAGAGGCACCCAGAGCCCCAGAGCCTCTCCTTCTTGTGTTTCCAGATCGTGCCACAAATCCCTAAGGTTACAAAGATGGAGAACACTTTTCATGCAAAATCTGCTTCAGTCTTGGATATTCTCTGTGAAAGAAACAGTTATTCTTAGCAAGGGCTAGAGTCAAACCTTTTTCCGTAGCTAACTCTCCTGGCCTGAGTTGCCTAACTAGCCTGGCCTGAGTTGCCCTGCTGTGACCAAGTGTCCCTAATTAATGACAAGGAAGCAGCAGACACCCACTTTCCCAGCTCCATTGTTAACTCCTTGTCCTGGGTGCTGCCAGACCCTTCAGGCATCTTGGGCCAAGTCTCTGTCATGCCTAAAAAATGGAATTTAACCTTCCTGGTGACCTAACCATGGCATCCCCACAAACGAGGTGCACCTAGGTGCACTAATCCCCACCAGCCAGCTCATTTCTTTCTTTGCAAAATGACACTGGCATCATTGTCCTAGCTGCAAATGAAGGTGACTTAATGCCTTAGGACCTGAGTAAAGCTCTGGAACCTGGCTGCAGCCCCATTCAGTCACTGTTCCCAACCCACTGGGGCAAAGAGGTCTGTCCTGGGGCTGGTTCCGTCCAATATATTGTTAAATATCAACAGTTGCTAAGGACATTCTGGCAGTGAGCCACTACTCCCCCCTTGCTGACTCCTCACACTTCCTGCACGCAGGCTGTGCTCCACTTCAGGTCTCCCTTCCCAAGTCCCTCAGAGTTACAACCAAGAAAGGAGCATCCCACCTCCCCCAGAACCAGTATCCTTTATCTTGCTCAAAGAATGTGCATCTTCCACGTGTTTAAAGGCTGAGGCAGAGCCCAGAGCCTGGAACCAGGCTGGGTGCTGTGAGCTGGTGATGTCCTGAAGCAAGGCAAGGACAGACAGGCACACCAGCAGCATGTCTAAGGTGCAAATCAATGCTGGTTTTAAATACATCTTTTTCATCCCCCATGGAAATGCTGCAGGTAAGGATCCTCTGCAGTCCTTCACAACAGCTTTGGATCCCATCACCACATCCCTTCACAGCATTCACTTTTAAACATGACCCCAAGACCTTTTATCACTAAAGAAACAGAACCTGACATTTTCAAAGTAAATTACATTAATTAATTTCCTCTGCAGGAGGGGGAAGGATGAAGCCTTCCCACAGCTTAATTACTGGTCTGGAGCTCCATGACTTCACTACCAACATTTCACACAATTTTTTGTCAGGTCGAAATCAATCCCAACCCTCCATTACCCTCCACACGCACACATCATGTAGAGCCCAAAATGACAGACTGGCTTTCAGCCTAACTCGTTGAGAACAATTTTAAAAGATTTTTTTTCTCCTCCAGAGGAGGAAAAAAAACCAGATCATGCATACATGAACCTCCACCATCAGCTATCAGCCGGCTGAGGCATGAGGTGACCTCACAATGCAGCCCTGCAGCCACAGCTCAGGTGATACAGCTCAGCATTAAGGCAGAATTGCAGAGTACAGAATTGCTGTCTGTACTTGAGCATATAAAACACTCCTCACCAAATGCAGCTCAAAAACAGGTAAAGCAAAGTGAGAAGGGTACAAACAACCATGAGCGAAGCAGTAAATCAGCTGGTTCTGGACTCCTTTCTCATCATTACTGCAATGTGGCTTCTGAAACAAAAGGAGTGTATTGAATTAGTGCAAGTGGAAAATTGGTTCTTTGACCAAAAAGAAAAAAAAAAAACAGGGGAAGGAGGGAGCTGTGGGAGCTGTGTGGGCAAGATGCTTTAAATAATTGTGGGGGGTTTTTTCCTTAATTGGAGAATTGGAAAAATAAATTAAGAGTTTGGCAAATTTTCGTCAAAACATTTCAACAGCCAAAGCCTAAATTCTGGCTTTAGTTCACTCTACCAATGACGATACCCTCCAAAAAATGTCAATAATATGAGAAAAACTTATTGTTGCTTTCATTTTCCACAAAAAAAGTCTCATCTTCAGTGCAACACTCATCTCAGTCTGTACTGGCCACAAGCTGGATGGGCAGATATTTACTCCCTCCAATTACTCCCCTCCACTAAAATTTGCCTGGGGAAGGAAGAATAAGACAAGGAAGAGGGGCAATAAAGGAGTCACAATGAGGGGTAGAACAGAAGAAAAGAGGATGAAAGTACTCAGCAAAATGACACAGAGAGGGAGAGCAGGAAGGGTGAAAGAAAGAACAGTGTTATTTTTTTCTCCCCCTTCCATTACAGAAAGTTTAATTTTCTTTTCTTCATCTGTTGTAGAAAACCCCACATGTTTATGGTTTTAAGTGGTAAAGACAAAGCCTGGGAAAGGAAACAGAGTAGAGTTGCATGAGGTCACAGCCTGTTTCATCTCCCAAACCCGAGCCCACACCTTTGCCCACACAGCTTTAGGTTTTGCTGTCACTGACGTGCTGTCCATTAGCTTTCTAAGCAGCCTGTAACAAGATAACAGAAAGGTGGAGCCCACACCACTCTTTGGGGAGCCAAAAGAGATCTAATATTTTGGAAATGCCTACCCACATAGAATAGTTCAGAGAAAAGCTGTTTGGAAACAGAGGGTTCAGGATTTGAGAAGTATTTGCAGAAAAAATAATTTTCTGTAGTATATTTCTTTCAGAACACAATAGATAAACAACAAGTCTCTGTTGAAGAAATTAAAGAAGAAAGTTTTACAGACACCCGAAATGGATTCATGCCCTGTTTTGTTCGCAAAATATTGGTTTTCCCCTGAAAATAAATCTCCATTTGCAATGCAGGTACTTAGCCTGCCTACAGCATCGACAATTTTTTCCTTACTACTCCTATGCAGTTTATCCCTCAAGGTGTCCTTATCACAAAACCATCCAGCCATGCTGGGGAACCCATGAACTGTGGAGGAAGACAAACACAAGAGGGATTCCTGCAAACTTTTCTTGGTCCTGCCTGCACTGCTGCCAAAGAAACACCTCTCAGAGCTGCCAGCAGAGTTTGGTGGCTGCCAAAGACCTGGCCTGGGGTGTTCCTGGACAAGTGGTCACAACATGACAGGGCTCAGAGTGTTCCAGGCATGCAGTTTGCACCATTTGTTTGAAGCACAAGATGGTTATAAACCCCCTTTGGGCGGCTCATGGAGCACGTGGGTGGAATGTTTGCTCCGTCTCTGCCATGAGCACATGGCAAACACCCCAGTACAGCGGGTTCCTCCAGGGCAGGGATCGCTCCGTGCTCCCGAAAGGCGGCCGGGAGCAGCGGCGAGCTGCGGGTGCCGGGCTGAGCTGGGTCAGCTCCCGGCGGCGCCGGTGCCCCGACCTGGGGAGCACAGGAGGCAGCAGCCCCTGCTGGGACACCAGCACCCCGCGTACTGCTTCAACCCTGGCTGGATTCCAGGCACCCACCAAAGCCCCTTCCCACTCCCCTCCACAGGGGACAGGGGAGAGGAAATGTAACTGAGGGTTCATGGGTTGAGGTAAGGGCAGAGAGGAATCACTCCCCAAATACCACCACGGGCAAAACAGGCTTGAATTGGAGATCTTAACTGACTTGAGTCAGTTCAGAGTCAGGATGGTGGAGTCAGGTCAGAGCAGGATGGTGGAGAAGTTAAATAAAACCTTAAAAAATACCTTCCCCCTATCACTTCCTCCTTCCCAGCTCTATCTCCTCCCCTCCCCCAGTGCTGCAAGGAGACAGGGAATGGTACCGTCAGTACATCACACATTGCTCCTGCTGCTGCTCAGGCAGAGGGGTCCTTCCTCTGCTCCACCATGGGGTGCCTCCCATGGGAGACAGTTCTCCATGAGTTCCTCCAGTGTGAGTCCATCTCATGGGCAACAGCCCTGCACGAGCTGCTGCCAGGAGGATCACCCTTCCACAGGGTCAGTCCCTCAGCCACAGGCTGCTGCTCCAGCCTGTGTCCCCCACAGGGTCACAAGTCCTGCCAGCAAACCTGCTCCAGTGTGGGCTCCCCTGCCAGGACCCTGCTCCAGTACAGGTTTCCCAGGGGGTCACAGCCTCCTTTGGGCATCCCCCTGCTCCAGTGTGGGCTCCTCCAGGGGCTGCAAGTGGATCTCTGCATCCCCATGGACCTCCATGGGCTGCAGGGGCACAGGGGACTCTTCTGCTCCTCCTTCCTCACTGCTCTTGGTGTCTGCAGTGTTCCTCTCACATGTTCTCATCCTGCTCTTCTCTGGCCACAACCACAACCACACAATCACTTTTATTTTCCTTCTTCTTAAATACATTATCCCAGAGGCGTTACCACCATCCCTGACTGGCCCAGCCTTGCTCAGTGGTAGGTCCATCCTGGGTTTGGAGGCATTGGCTCTGCTGGGCTTGGGGGAAGCTTCCAGCAGCTTCTCAGAGAACCCACCCCTGTAGCCCCCTCTGCTACCAAAGCCACACCACACAAACCCAATACACACCAACAGCCAGGATGGCCCTGCTCCGAAACCAAATGGTGAGTTCTTCTTTTGAGCTTTGAACAGTCCTTTAGCAGCTGGAGACCCGAGTATGTCAGCACACAACTTCTGGAATCTGGAAGTGGGTCAGATCTGGACTAAGCCACGCAGAGATGCTTTTAGAGTCACAGGGCCAGGCCACCGTGTCTGGCTCAAGCAGAAATCTTCTAAGCAGACTTACTTCTGATTGAGTGGTTCCAGACTGAAAACCATAAAAACTTAAATCATCCAATTGGCCGTAGGAAGAATTAGAGGAAATGCTTTTTAACACTTTACCAGGCCCTCCCTGTTATTTAACTGCATTTTCCTCCCTTTTCCCCCACAACTACTGCAGATGAACTCACATTTCCTGAGAAGATTTCAATAGGTTTTCATAGAAAGTGAATTTACCACTCCTGACTGTGGGTACTCTTGGTGGGAATCTCAGGGTTGCACTCATGGAACCATGGAACAGAAATGACATTTTGACTATCTAAATGCTCATAGGCAGGCTACAAATAAATGATTATTCACAGAAATTATGGGCAGTATTATTTCAAACAACAAACACATTCAAGAACATCCAGGCAGGCTCACAGATAGTTTGCAAACAGATAAAAGGCCAAACACTTCCATTCAGTTACTTGCTGTAGATTATTCACGCAGCTCTAATAACAGTCCCCTGTCTCCATGAGCCTGCATCAGATGCAGTCCAAAACTGGGATGGTGGTGAAAGCTCCCACTCTATCATCATGAAAACCCAGAGTTGAACCTTTTTATCCCCCACCCCCCCATTCATTTCTACCAAACAAAAGCAAAAGATGGGATTATCTTCACAGAGCTTAGTTTGGAGTTGCTCATTTCAGTGGTATGCAGATATTTTCCCTGTGGTTTTGCAGAGTGACCAGGAACACCTGTTGATTTTAAAAGAAAAGCACAAAATCCTTGCAAAGCTGTGTTTTTGTTTGGTTAGGTTTGAGATTTTTCATCCTCTGTCTGTTTTTTAGGTTATGACAGCAAGCACAGCTTGCAGGGAACACTGTTTGGAAGCTGTTAAAGAGCAGTTTTGCTGCTGATGGGTGGCTGGTTGCACAGGGGATGATAAATGGCCTCCCAGTGGCTGCACTTAATGCAGCCACCAGGCTTTGGGCCAAGCACCCTCAGCGTGTCTCAGCCTCCCACCAGCACTCCTCAGAGGTGGCACCCGCCCCACAGCTGTTCCCCCTTCTCGTGCTGGTGCCATGAGATCCTCCCACACCGTGCTGGGGCCTCAGCCAGCTGGGCTGCACACCATGAGCACCCCTCGAGCAGGAGCAGCAGGCACTCTCCCGTGAGGCAGAGAGCTGGAAACGAGCCCTGCCAGCCTTGGGGTGCCCAGCAGGGCTGCTCTCGCTGCAGGCAGCTGGGGAGATTGGTCGCCCTGGTTCAAGCCCATCATCTTCACCCTTGGTAGTCAACCTGGTTAAAGAAAGTGATTTGGACTGGTGCTATGCACTGCTATTCACCTCAAAATGCTCCTGTCTTCCTCCTGGAATTGTTGGTCACATCCTCACATTTTCCAGGACCCAGAGAGTGGTTTGATCTCCTTCAGCTCAGGGGTTTCCAGCAGTAATTCAGCTACATGACTGCCATATATGGGTGGGCTTGGGAGCTGGATGACCACACCACCATAGCCCTGGACCCAGATCCACCCCATCGCTGTTCTCTTCACCCCCCAAGCAGTACAGCTGCAGGGCCTGCCAAAGTGCCTGGGGGTCTGCCCATCAGTACAGGGGATATGTAGGGCATGAGGGTGGAGTACAGGGTGCAAGTCAGCCCTACAGAACTTTATTATGATTTTTGGACTGGCATGGATGAAATTCAAAGGCGTCTTTGGTTGGACTGGGATTGGGGTTGGCTGGCTTTGTGGAAGAGCAGAAGAGCAGGTGGTGAAGGGCTGGCAGAGATGTCCTGCCTCAGACAGCTCCTCTGCCAAGGGAGCACAGCACCCACAGGGCTCTGGGAATAAAAGCTGTTCACTCATGTTTATCCAAGCAGCCCCTCTGAATTTCCTGTTTGCCATACAGCCCACCGCAGTGCTCCCACTTTACCTGTTCTGAGGGAGAAACCCCTGCCAGTTCTCCATATCCAGGAAGGAATGCCATAAAGCAGTTACTCTCTGAGCAATGAGCTGCCTGCCAGCCCAGGCAAGGGTGCCCATGAGGATTTTAGCCCGTGGGCTCAGCTGGTTCAACTTAAGAGAGCTGCTGTGGTCCCCTGAGGAGATCTGGTGTGCTTGCAGGGAATATTAATTTGCATTACTATACACGGGGCAGGGGCTTCAAGGTCCCTCTTTTCTCCCACCGGCATTTTGGAGTACTTACTTGTCCTCCCAGGACAGCAATTGCCCACGATGGTCATGACTGCCTTGCTCTGATCAAGGGTGAAACCTCTGCAGGGAGGTCTATCCATCAAAGCAGCCACACCTGCGTGGATGCTACTCCTTAAGGGTGGGAGCTGTCCTGTTCAGTTAGGTCACAACTGCACATGCAACAGAGGCTCACGAGCTGTTCCTCAGGTTTATTGCTCTCTGTTTCAGAAGAGAGGGTGGTGGTAGAGACTGGAAAGTGCTCCAGCAGATCAGACAGCACCATTAGAGAGCACAATTGCTTGCTCTCCATCAGGTCTTTATGAATGATGGAGCAGGATGTGTTAAAAGCATGTTAACTTGCTGAGATTCCTCTCAAGTGCCTGTTAGAGCCAGACTTTTACCAGCTGGCCTGTTTGAAAGGGAATCAAATTACATGCCAAATGGTGTTTAAAATCATAGGCAAGGCCAATACATTTTCTAGTAGGGGTTGTTTTCTTCACCCTTACCTATTGGAACAGGCAAACTGGTTTTAGCTCAAGTTGCAGGGTGACTGTGTCAAAATTCAGTTGGGGACCCCACAGGGGACAGGCTCCCCCTTCACTGCAAAGAGAAAAGAGAGGGAAGAAGTAAGGAAAACAAAAAGTGAGCTCACAGGAACATCATGTCTGATGCCTTGGGCTGGGGCTTCACCTCCTGCCCACCAGGGACACAGGAACTACGTCAGCTCAGGTAAGACATGGACATGTAAACAAACAAAACAGACCCACCTGAAAATGTCTCAGACCCTGAAGTTCTGGGATAAAAAAGCAGGAAATGTTTTACATGACATACGTCGCCAAAGTTGGTTCTTTGCTTGTTCTGTTTTAAAGTCATTTTTTCTTAACTATTGCTGTCCTGAACAATGCATAGCCACAAAAACACCACCGCTGCCCATCCTCTCCTCTGCCTCTTGGCCTGGAACAAGAACAGCTTTTGTTGAACTAGGGCTGGGCACACAGGCTGCTCAAACAGAAAACTCCTTGGGAAACAGGACGTTTCCAAAATAAAGTCCTAATTGCCGTTGGGGGGAAAAAATATGTTAACATGAGAAGCAAACGTTTTCACACAATGACTGTCACAAATACGAAAGCCTTGCAGATGAAAGCTAAAACATGTTAGGTTTTGACCAAAAATATTTTATGAGTAGTAAGGCGTTTGCTTAAAAAATATTCATTTACCTGAAAACCTGATTTTTCAATCAAAAAATCAACAGTGAAGCAGCCAGGCATAGAAAATTCACATTACACTTCAAGTATTCTCCTCGTGTGTCAACAGAACTGGAGATAGAGTAAAATGGCCCGGAAGATCAGCAGCAACAGGTTAATATTTAACACGGGGAGGATGCTCAGGAGCTGCCACACAAGAGAAACACCTCCCCAGCCTGCACACACCAGAGCCACTGCCAGGCAGGATGTTTGGGCAGTTTCAGAGTAACAAACAAGTTCGGACAATGCAGACCAACTCCATACAGAGTTCTCCTCCTCCTCCATCACTTTTTCCAGCAGAATGACAGCTGCCCCAGGGATGTGGTGGGAGAGCTGCGTTTGGGAGCGCAGCGTCACAGGGACAGGCTCTGAGTGCTTCAAAAAACGGCACAGGCAGCATAAAGCACTCCCACAGGGAACCGTGCGATCCTGCCGAGGCATTCCCACTCCTGCGGCAAGCTCAGGCTCCCCGGGGAGGGAGGAAAGGCAGGCGACCTTTCCTTTCGAGCTGCATCAGCTCTGCTCCAGGACTGAACGCGAGGCTCCCTCTGCTGAGTCGCCCACACAACTGATGTCTGCAGCATCCAGCACACCGAGGGGGTCAAAACCTTCATCTCGCCCTCCGAGCAGGCAGCAGCCAGAGGAGGACCTCTCACCCTTCTCCTGCACCAGGGGAGAAAGAGCTGGAGGTGTAGAACAGGACAGCGCCGGCGCTGGGGGAAATTTTCCTTGGATAAATGTGTGCGTGTGTTTGCATGTACTGTGCTGTGAACACTTGCACACCTCCAAATTTGCGTTAAAGATCACTCGTGCGGCTCCACTGAAGGATGAGGCTCGGTCAGCCTCCCTGCCTGGGCTGTGGGACTGCCAGCAGCTGCTCAAACACCCCTCTGGTCACCTGCAGAAATGCTGTTACCAACACAGGCATTACATGACCCCTCCGTTTCATAGCAGATTTTGGAGGCTTTTGTATCAGGTGCAGAACAAGTGCTGTCCCAGATAGAAGCTGAAACATAGCATGAACTGGCAATTTCATTTTGTGATTCTTCCAGGTTCTGCCAGGAAAATGTTAAAGAAAAGTAAGAATGAGCTGCTGACCATGCTGAGCTCTTTTTTTTCTTCACTGTTGTATTATTCCTCACTTGGCTACACTTCATAAATGTACTCTCCTGGTCTCAGAGCCTTTTATTTCTACATATCCTCCATTCCATCCCTCTCATATCATGGCTTTTCAAAGCACAGTCCTTTCCCATCACTAAAAAAGTACCTTCCACTTCCCAAAGTACATTCTTATCTTCCCATAGCCCTGAAGTTACACCATCCTTTGCCTGTTTCCTCCTTTAACCATGCCCAGGTCTTCTGATTTCCATTTCTACCAAACAACCTAACTAATCTCTGTAAGGAAAATCTCATGCCTAGGCTTGCCAGGAAATCCACTTGAGGTGTTAAGCCCTGTATTAGATCCTTTCTCTCCTTAAGTCAAGCATTTGGTACCCACAAGTTAAGTGGATTAATCACATGCCTTCCATAGGGTACAGCACAAAACAGGAAAGCTCCAAAATACTGCTGCCTGTAAGAGCATTGCTGCAGGACCCCAAGTTCCTGTGACCTCCTCTCATCCCTCATGCTCGGAAATGTCAACGTGCATCTTTTATTATTTTATGAAGGCTATTTGAGCAGATCCATGGTGGGTTTTGACAAGCTTCCTGACACCTCTGCTCCTGAGTGCCAGACCTTCAGAGCTCAGCAGCAGACTGCCTGGAAGTCAGGCAGGTTTTCCCCTCAAAATCCACCAACGTGGCCCCATAAGCAGAGAGGAAGATTGGGAGCAGCCTTTTTGCCCATTCCCTGCCCAGACAGAGCAAGTCCTCTCTGTCTCCAGCTCTCCCTCACTGTGTTTCCAAAACATACACTAGGTTAAAATGCCAGCTCTGGAAATTTAACAGTAAATAGTAATGCCCTGCCTCTATATTTTGCCACCACAGTAAAAAGACAGCAGAAAATATCACAGTCCCTGAGATATTTATACTGCCAGCATGGCTGCAAAGTATATCTGTATCCTAAAAAAGAGGGAGCTGAGGCACAGGAGGATTAAAGGCTATAGTTAAACCACCTACTGAGGCATCTGTAAGAGACATATTTCTGTGATTTGGAAGACTGAAGGAGTGTTTAGTCCTCCTGTTCCCAGGGCTGCCAGGCCTTGAGTCCCCGCAAGGAATCATTAAAAAGAAGAGTTGTATTCTGTTCCCTCCTCTGGGTAACTTAGCACAAGGCAACACATCTCACTCACCATATACAAAAATTATCTCATGCCTGAAGAGCAGAAACTGAGAACTTCCCTTTGCTCCTTTTTTAGCCCAGACCCCAGAGCTTATCTTCCAGCAGCCACAGCTGTGCATGATTCACTGCAGATAACAGGAGAGCACTGGCAGCAGCAGATTCAAAATCCCATCTGCCTCTAACTCAGTCCATCACTGCCACTGACATTTCATTAGCTCACCACTTCAGGAGCAGGGTTCTGCAGAACTGAGTCACATCCATCACCCTGCTGCAGGCAGCCACCTCCAGCCCAGAGCAGGGCAACTTGATTATACCTGCACCATTCAATTACTTAGTCCAGATCTCTAAAGATACTGACCATGGGCTTCACAGCTTGTTGATAAAAGCAGCACTGCCCCCTAAATACCCTTACCAGCTGTCTTTCCATGCTGGCAAAGCAGTTGCAGGTCAGACCAAGGAGGGTAAGAACAGAGACAATGTACTCATGTTGGGTAGAACAACACTGCAGTGTCTTGGGACCAGTCTATTTCAGAAGCACCAAAGACAAATTATTTTCAATCCCTTCCAATAACATTATCCATCATTTCCATCTACAGAGACTCCAGACTGACAGGCCACGTGCCTCTACACAGATTTCAGGCATATTGACTAAAAAACCTATCATCCAGTGCAAGTGCAAAGGTAGGGTTTAACCTCACTCAGATGTAAGCACTGCAACCTTTTCATCCTTTCTAAGCCAAGTTCACAGTTTAAGGGAGAACACTGAAAGAGTGAAGTCTGCAGTGTTAAATCTACAGTCCTCCATGGGAAAAAAAAAAAAAATCAGTCACCAAATCTACCTCATTTCACAAAGGAGCCCATTAAGGATACTTCCTTCCTCTCTTCCCTGAGGTGCTCACATGCTAAATGATACACTGGAGAACATACAGGAAAAAAGGTCAGACAGTAACAACAGGGGAGACATCCGCCTCGATTTTCCTTTCCCGAGAATTTAAAAATTCCCGTAACTTCAGTGCTCCAGAGCTCCAGCTGCACAAACCAATGCAGCACCACTGACTTGGGCAAAACTTGGGTCCATTTGCAAACCAAGACTGGTATGAGCAGAGGTTTGGAAGAAGAGAATTAGCACCATCATCATGCTGAATTTCACCAGAATATGTAGGGCCTGGAGGAAGAGATGAGGTGGGACAGGTAATTCACGCCATGGCCCCAGCACAAGACTGCCAGCAGTGAGATTTGTCCTCTGATCTTCAAGCCAGTGCACACATGCAGAGTACACACAGCAGTCGTGTGGCTGATGTGCCCTTTTCATTTCAAACCCTAAAGCAGCTTTACCTGCAGCCCTAACTGTATGTAATACTTTATAGAATGCACTTTAATCTGCTACAAGTATGGTCCCTCAGCATGAACACATTTACATGCCTGGCCATTTCTCAGCAGAAGTGACACCCTGCTGGGGCTTCATTATTCCTCCTCTGCACTTTACATCTGATAAGCACTAAAATCCGCTCATAAAACCCAGAAAATTTACTCCTGCAGGAGTAATCTTGCCCTCTGGAGAGATTCCTCACAACTACTGGCTTGTTTTCCCAACGACAAAGCTGAGGGACAGGCAGAAGCAAGAGATGCAAAATTTTACCCTGAGATGTTGAAGTCAGCAGGGTTTGTGTGTGAGGACAGAAGTCAGCCCCAAGTCTTTCTGTTCACAGCATTCAAGGTGTCTGTTGAACCCATCGTGACTCACCCGCTGCTCAGCTACAATAAGACCAATGGTGATTTCTTTTTTCTTGCCTATGAAAGCTCAAGTAGAGCTGAACTACGCTGAAATAAGCAGGTGTACAACAAGTATAAGTAAGAGCAGAGTCCAGGCCTCTTTTATAAAAATCCAAAAATCCCCCTAAACATAGAGAAATGTGGTATGAGAATCCAGACCCAGAAATGCTACCAGAAAAGAGAAGACAGAGTGAAATACAACAGCTTTGACCAACCTTCCCTTGAGTGAGCTTTATCTGAAACTCTTCATCTGCTCTACTTTTTCACATAATTGCAAGGCCAATTTTGCTCTCCAATACACTGGAGTCAGACCAAAGTTACTTCACTTATTTTGGGGTGGTTGCTCCAGACTTGGTACAGAATTTAGCCCTGTTTAACACATCCCCACCTCCCCAGCTGTCACCCAGCACAGTACATTTGTTCAATCTGCAACTGCTGTTGTCTCGACGTTCCTCCAATAATAATCCTCCTTTCCTGAAGTCTCATTGTAGCAGTGCAGGCATCTCTGGCCCTTGGTGCTAGAAATGAGTGTATATGTGTGAGATAGGGAAAACGAGACAACACAGCCTCTTGAAGAGTCATCCCCTCCTCCAACCAGTCACTGGGAAGGCCTAAATAGGCAAATGCAGGGGGGAAATGGGTTTCAGGGAAACCTCGCCGTGGCTGGCACTGTCATTGCACAGATTCAATGACTCTACATTGACAGTCTTGACTTCACCACCCTCTCAAGGGGAAAAGCACGTTCCTCCAAGGGCGGGGGCGGGGGGAAATGACCAACCTCGTTAAGCTATTACCGCTCTTTGATTTAAAAAATGAGGCTTCGACCCCAGGTGTCAGAGTGGGGGCAGGGGTGAGACGCCCCGGTGCGGAGATGGCCGTGCCCGGTGGCTCTCCCCCGTGCCTGCGGAGCAGAGGATCCGTGCGGGGATGCCGCGGGAGGGCAGCAGCGATTTGCGTTCCGAGACGCGGCGGAGCGCAGCGAGCTCCATTCTTCGCGCAGCGAGCTTGTTAAAGACGAGCCACGTGGAACTGCTGCGGGTTCTTGTCCGGGCGAACGTGTGAAAAGCTACAGCGGAGGGTCACTGAGGAAGTGTAAGTGCAGCCTTGGCAGATTTCTGCTGCATCTCTCTTCTGGTTTCTAAACCCTTCGAGCCAAATTCCTGGTGGTGGAGCCTTCTTGGCCAGGAGGCTGGGACAAGGAACAGATCCCTTTGTACATCATTTTCCCAAAAGCAACCTGACTATAGACAGTAAATGCCCAAAACCACCTGTGGCCACTGTTTTCTCTGTCTCTTTGGAATAATACCCTTCTCACTCGTACAGTTTTATTCATGTGGGAAATTTCTCTGCCACGATTGTGAAAATCTGTTGGGAAAACAGGGGAGAGGTGGAAGCCCCTGTGCATCCTTCTCTGTCCCTCCCCCTGAGGGAGAGAGCTGCCAGGGCTCTGCCCTGCTGCAGCCGTTCCTAAGAGCCACGGATGTCTGTGAGCTCTCCCAGCTCGAGCAGTAAAACCTGAACCTGTCCCAGAAAGGATTAATGACCTGGGGGCTCAGCTGATGCTCAGAGAGGAATTTACATCCTGACACAGGTGTCTCCTCACCAAATTCCCCTGCTCTGTGAGGTCACTCTGGGATCACCACTTCCCAAAGCTCTACGGTCCCCCGGGCTTGACTCAGGGGGAGCGCCCGGGTCCCCACAGCCACCCCCACCTTCCTGCACCATCCCATCCCCCCTTTGGCACTGGGGCTGAGTGTGCAGCTACTGCTTCACCCAGGGAAGACAAAGGGTCCCAGTCCAGCAGTGCCACTGTTGACACTTCAGAGGGTGACTCCATTTAGGCTGCTCCCAGACAGAGAGGATTCAAACTAAGGGTTGGAGTGCTTCACAAATAAGCTCAGCTATTTGCACAGTGGGGAGAAAGAAATTACCATATCTCTTCAAGTAAGAAAATCTGGTGTCCCTAGTGAGCGGCAGACAATGGCTATTTTTATAACAGACTCATATAATGGCCCCACAGTCGTTTTTAAAAGCAAATTCAGAGGTGAGGGGGGGAAACAGCTGATATGTGGGAAAACCTGGTGTCCATTCTCAGGGTTTGTCCATCATTTGCAGTATTTTTTGTTTGAAATAAGTAAACTTATCCCCTCCCCCCCACACTTTTTTTTTGTTTACAATGGTAAAGTTAAGCCAGAAAATAAGTTGACTTTCTAATGACACGTTAGGGAGCCTTGTGGCTGGAGCATCTCTCACATTCTCCCAGAAATACACTTCACAACATTCAATCCACCAATCAAGCATTCTGCAAATGCCAAGAATCACAGGAGTTTCCCAACTTTTTGTGCAGCTCTGTGACACAGATGTTGCTTGTTTTGCTAGCTGAGATTCACAGTGATGTGCCATTTATAAGCAGCCCATAAAGGGCTGATGGATAAGCATGATATGCCTACCAGCAGCATTATCAGGGATGCTGGGAAAACACCACTCAGGGGTGGTTTATCAGTTGTCATAAGCAACCCTTTGACCTCTGGGGCTCTATAAGAATTGGCTCATCAGTTATTAACCCTGGAACAAGTTATTTATACAAGCAACTTTAAGATAAGGCCCGACCTTGTTTCTGTTGCGTAACTCAAGCAGAGAACTCCAGAGGAGGAAATGCTCTCCCTCCTGAAGTCAGGGGGAGCCTTTTTAATGGTTTTAATGAGACTGCCATCAGGCTGAAAGCAAACACACCTGTAGCACTTCTTGGGTGTGTTTTCCTTGTAAAGCCACTCTATTGCCTCTTTTGGAGGGAACAGGTGGATCTGGTTTCTCAGCCATCAGCAGCAGCCAGGCTTGACCAGAGGAATGTGAACAAGGACAGGTCGGAGCACACAGAATTCCCAAGCCCAATACCAGATTTGCTAAATAGACTCCATCACAGCACAGGCAAGTGTCTCCATGTTTAAAAAGACAGCATGAGAAAGGAAAGTACATAAGATGAGAAAGTTATGGGGACCCCTGGCCCTCCTTCACCAAAGATGAGACAAGGCAAGGATTTTCTGAAAAATACCTGAAAGTAGCCAATGTATTAAATGTGAACATGTGAAAGTATTTATGGGGATTTTTATACGAAGAATCTTGGTGATTATTCAAAAGAGCAAAATTTCAGATTTTCAAGGGAGTCCTATTTCTTTATTTCCCTAGGCCCAGTGAGAAGCACATTCTCTACATTGGCCTGGGTAATAAGGGCTCAATTCACAGCTCTACAATTTCACTTCCTTTTGCTTCTGTTTCCCCAAGCATAAGACAGAGCTCGTTAGAATTTAGCCCAGATTTTGGCAATCTATTTTACCATTGCTCTCATCAACACAGCAAGCCTCTCATTCCATTTTCAGGAGACACTTCAGCACCAAAGAGACTCATTACCTCTAGTGCAAGGAAGACTTTGTCTCTTCAATGCCTAGTTCATTTTTGGCTCACTGGGCAAAATTTTATGTAAAAGTCTTAACTGGGTGAAAGAGGCTGAGGACTAAGGGCTAGGATATGGCAGGATGCTTTTATGGCTGCAGCAGGTCTGTGTGGTACAAGAGACAGCTTTGTGGCAAGATTCTATGTTTAAACACCAGTCCCTTTGGGGCCCTTGCCCATGGCACTGAGCCAGGCTGAGCCCTGAGCTGCTGTACCAAGCTGGAGCACATGCTCAGGGCTGGACATGCCCCTGACCTGACCAAGAGTATGTAACACAGCAGCTAAAAAGCAGCTCCTCTCACCCTCCATGTCCCTGGGAAATCAGATCTGCTGCTGGGAAGAGTATTACATTTTGCAGTGTGGATGTAGAGCCAGTTCCCATCTCTGCAGCCCCTCAGGTGATGCTGCTATAAAGCAGGGTTAGCACTACTCCTGCCTATTGATGAGCATGTTGAACTTCTAATGGGGACAGTTCTTCCAAGGAGAGCCGTGGAAATCTGCATGGATCCAGTCTTCTCACCTGAAGGTAGGCAGATGAGAGCAACTCATAAACTTGGGGGTGAGTGAGGGTTGTTTTGCTTTGGTTTGGTTTAAGGCAAGCTCACACCACCAGTTCTGCCCTGTACCAGGTCTCCAAACTACACTGACTGAGTCTGAGCCATCCTGGGTTCTCTGGCCCTATCAGGAAAGTAACACAGCTTTTGTTCTGCTGAGCAGGAGGTAGCCACCCCAACAATCAAGAAAGACCTCCCATTCAGTCATGTTCAGCCAAGAGTGTGTACAGACTGCAATAATAAATTGTGACTGTTTTCCTTAGCACTGGATTATCCATGTTTGCTGTGCTTGCCATAGCTCCCTCCCTGTTCAGGATTCCCTGACTGGCATTGCCAGCAATCTTTTCTGTCCTAATCCTCTTTGACATCACCACAGGATTGGAAACTCTCTCTAAGTAAGAGGCAAAGGATCAATGTCTCCAGGGAATGAGTTCCTCTTTAAAGCTGCTGCAGATCTTACTGCTGCTTCTCAATGAATGGTTCAACATCAGTCCTGCTCTGTTTCAAACATATGCATTAATTCAAGAGTGCAGGAGCTGTGGCAGCCTCAGCCACAGAGACCTGACTCATCCCAGCTGCTCTCTGTGCATGTAGGTCACATGGAATGACATCCATCAGGATGCACAGTACAGTATGTTCACTCCAAGGGCCAGTGACTCCTGCTTTGCATGCAATGCTTGGGGAGGAGGCAAAGTAAATGAGTTCATAATAAGCTTTAATTGAACAGAAACCTAGAACTCCCCCTACTTTTCCAAACACCAGTGAGAGTGAGTCATATTTCCTCCAGGCAAGTTACTATTTTCCACACTAAGCGCATATAAGGTGTCCCTGGAGCTTGTTATCCCAGAATCTCACTTTCTATTCACATGTCTGTGCTCAGACCCCAGAAGGGCAAGGTCAGACCTTAGAGGGGTCTGAGCACAGCTAAGAAAAGATAAGGTTTTAACTCAGCTGTGGGGCATTTCTTACTACTCTCTGAACCACTGTTGGGATTTCAGCAGGTGAAAACAACAAACAAAACAAAACAAAAACTCCTGCTCTTGGTTGGCTACCCTTAGGTGGCACAATTCACACTTAGGGATCCTTGTCCATCTCTGAAACAAAACCAGGCTGAAATGCAGCGTTCTTAGAGAACCTGGAGTCATTTATGCACTGTTCATTCTCGAGGTCCTGAGCCAAATTCAGCCCAAGGACAACCAGTGCAGATGTGTTTAACTGGTAACAGGCTGGGTTTTGCCACGTGGCTTTAGTGGACTTCACTTTAACCCAGTGCAGATTCTCCTGATCAGAATTTAGCCCAGAGATGTTAAATGATGGATCCAAAACCACACCTCTGAGGCGCTAACACAGGCAGGAATTAAGGACAGACTTTTCCTGGTGCAACCCCCGAGCTGCCTCCAGCCCGCCAGACCTTTGTGTACTGAGCCCCAGAGCCTGATCCCCCCGAATAAAATGGAAAACTCGGGATGACAGAATATCCTGAGTTGGAAGGGACCCATAAGGACTATTGAGGCCAGATCAGAGTCTGGCCCTATGCAAAAATGACAATGCTTTCTCCCTGCCTGCCCCTGCAAACACAGACTCCATGTGGAGTCGCACCCCAGGGAGTAACTCAGCCATAATGATCCCAATGTACCAAAGGCACAGCCTTTGATTTGCACCTATTATCTCTCATCCCTTCAAAGGATTTATTTCTCTGCTCCCCCTCCCCACAGCAAACTTTCTGGGGGTGAACCCTTTTGTGACTTGTCAAGTGTCAGCTGGGGTACTTGCCGTTTCTGTCTGGGTTTGTCTCTGGATTCATTGGCAGGAATAAAAGCATCTTTAATACCAGGAATGTTACAGGAGTCAAAAAAAAATAATAATAAATCTGAGATTTACTTCCAGGTCTGGTCAAAAAAACCACACAATAAAATCAAATCAATGCTGAATGAAAATTACTTTGCCCTGCAAAAACAGTTCCAAAATAATCAACAGCAACTGTGGCTCTGGCAACAACTGACATCAGATTTGGAACAACGTGGGTTGTTTGGGACATATTTGAGAAAATGCTTAGGTCTTGTCAGAGAAACAAGTCTCCAAGCAATAAGGGCTCATGCCTCAGGCTCTCTGGATATGCTGAACAAGGTGCACATCCTCACACTCTTCCAGTTTATCAACACCAAAATGATGTGCTCAGATTTTACAAAGGTGTGACCAATCCAACAGCCACTGGAGAAGATAATGTGAGCAAAGCTCATGAAAAACTAATATCACTAAATATTTCAAGCACTCATCCTTATGTCTATGTGGTGAGAAGGAGAAAGTGAGCCCCAAAGCAATTGTCAGGGTTTTATGCCTTCTTTCAAAACATGGTGCATTTACAACTGCCAAAGGTTCCACCCCTGAACTGGAGGAACTGAGCTGTGAGCAGTTTCCATCTCCCTGGGCAACACTTCCTCAACGTAGGTGTCATGCAACTTTCCCTCACCCTCCTGCACTGTCAGGAAAACCAATCTGGAGAGAAGGTGAAAATTAAGATTACTTTCCTCTAACACTGACAATCAGGGAGGAGAACAGTAAAAAAAACCAACAACAAAACAAAAAAACACCCAAAACAAAACATAAAACCCAATTTGCTGGGAAAAAACCCAACAAACTTTGAAATACACTGTGTGAAGTACCTGGCAATGAAGCTGGTGTATGGCCAAGCTGCCATTGCTATTGCCATTCTCTAAGAGGACAAAGGCATATTGTAGGTGTATTTGGAAAGTCACACTCCCAGCCCAAACTTCATAAAATTATTGGGTTTTTTGTAAAAATGCCTTTCACTGAACCTCAGTACAATCCTTTCTCCAGGAGTTTTCCCAACCTCCAGTGCACTGAGCTCAGATGATTTTCTGAAAGCAATGGGTTTTATTAGTTTAGAGACTTCAGTTCTATCTGGCATTTTTCTAAACATTTGTTCAACCTCTCCTCAGTTTCACATGCAATTCTGCACCCACACCATCCTCAGGCAAGGAACCCCAGGAGGTTGCACCCACACTTTGAGGAACTTCCCCCTACCCCTTCTTCGTGTTCTGAACCAGGTTCCTTTATCTGATGCTCCCTTCCAAGTTCTCCCATTGGAAGATGAACAGATAATTCCTGTTGACACTCTCCATGTAATTCAGTCTAAAAAATCTTCCCACACCTTACTCATTTCTAACCTAGTCTAATCTTTGTATAGAAGTTATTCTATGTTTCTGACCTGATTCCCAGCATACCCATTCCACTGTATGTAATGTAACTTAAAAGTGTAAAATATAGGGAACTGAACTACGCCACAGTAATTCATGTAAAAAAATCACATTGATTATTTCTTCCTTGACTGTATTTTTCAATATACAACTGTACTTTTTCTCCACTGAAGACATCTGGTAAAAAAAATTTTAAAATACACTTGGAGTTCTCCACTGAAAAATGAGGGAAAACAAAGGAAAATACCCAGGCTTTGTTGGTTCAGTTTACCAATGCATTTCAAGTCAGAAAGCCCAAAATAATAGAAATCCATACTCCAAACAAATTTCTTGCTTAGTTCACAGGCAGAAAGTTTGTCAAGACTAAAATGATCCCTTCCTTCCTTAAGCTTGCAGTGTAATATAATTTATGGAGCTGCTGTAATTCTGCGGGAAAAACGTTTGTGAGAGAGGACAGATTAAGATTTGGGGAGGGTTGTTATTATTCCAACTTGCTTAATAAAGTGTGTGTGACAGAGAACATAAGGAAGTGGTGTCGGTGCCATTCCCCACAAAACATAAAAGGTGCCCAGTTTTAAATGAGGGGGGAAGCAGGGGTACGGACCAGGCTGTCGGAGTTTCAGTATCCACACGGGAATTAAAAAAAAAAAAGGAAAAAGAAAGGGGAAAAAGGGCACAAATTCCCGGAGGAAGCTAGTTAAATATTCTCTCCACCTCGCTCCTCTTATTCATTCGCTCCGTTCCTTTCAATTGGCGGGGTCCCATGGCGACCATCGTGGGAGAAAAGCATCCTCTCCAGCCGCCGCGCTCGCCATGGCAACCGGCACGTCAGCGCCGGCAGCCGGGCCCCGCCGCGGGCCGGGGGCGGCCCAGCCCCGGGGCCCTCCCGGTGTCCCCCGGGGCCCTCCCGGTGTCCCCCCGGTGTCCCCCCGGTGTCCCCTCGGTGTCCCCGCGGTGTCCCCGCGGTGCCGCCGCCCCGCCGCGCCCGGCGCTGTCCGTGGTGCTGATGGCCCCGACGGGGCGGGAGGAGGCTCGGGACCGGCCGGGGGGCGGCCGCATGATCCGCATGGCACATGACACGGAAAGGCGCTGGGCAGCGGCCACCCCTGCCAAACGTCATTTTTTCCTCCGGTGAAGAAGAGGGGTAGAATACCCCGTCCCTCCCCTCAAGCGGCTTTGCAAGCAGCCGGGCAGAGGTAGCTGCAGACCTGGAGGTACCCCGGGGTTCCCAGTATGACCGGCACCTTCCCAGACGTGGCTTCACTTGGGATAACCAGCAGAGCAAGGAGGAGACCAGCGGCTTTGGGATTATGCTTTGGAGCAGGTATGTAGATGGATAGGGGCTGTGCTGAGCACTGCTGTAGCTAAAGGGGTAATTCTCCCTGTGGAGGCAAACGACATGATCTTTTCCAGTAATTTATCTTACGTGTATTTACTTATGTGCGTTTAAATCACTAGGGTTTTAGCCAGGAGGACTCATTCCCCAGGAGAAAATGTTCTGTGGGGCTAGAATTTTAAGATTATCTGCTGAAAGCAGGGGGTGTGTAGAATTACTGCAGAATAACTGCCCATATTTTCTTCACAAATCTACATTCTCTCTATCTATATTCATTATCTTTCAATTATGCTACCTATTTGTTTGAAACAATCTCCTGACATCATCAGTTCAGTGAAAACAGAAAATTACTTTATGGCAATGGAGCAGACTGATCTGCTCATCTGGTTTTTTCTGTCTCTAAATACATTCAAACAGCTTCTTTCTTCCTCATGTCATTGCTCTAGAACAGCTGCTTTTGTATTTTTCAGTCATTAATTTCAAATCATACTTTCTTAAAGCGCTGTCTCCCTTTTTCTGTGTGGGTACCTGGGTGCAGCTACTCAGGGAAACCCCACAGGCAGAGCAATCCTTGCTTATCTGTAGCCAGCACAGGCAAGAGGGCTGCTCCAGTTTAGCTAATTCAGGCACAGACTCTCTAAGAATGCATAGCAATATTTCCCATTTATCCAGCTGGCTTCCAGCATGTCAAACAGTATGTTGGCTCCACAGAGTAATGGGGAAGTAAAGCTGCCTTCTGCTTTCAAAAGGCCATTTGTGTGTATGAGGCAGGATTCATAGCCAGTTCTTTCTGGCAAAGGTTTGTAGATGTGGTTCTTGAAGGTTTGTTGTTAAAGTCACTCTTAACCACTTAAACAAGTGGCTTGGTTTGCAGAAAAACTGGTTGCCAACCCTGAGGCATCCTTAAAAGCTTATTTGGGTGTCTAAATATGGATTTTTTGAAACTTGATTTATGAGTAAGCTTGATTTCTAATTTATTTTAGGCATCTTGGTCTCAGATGAGTCAGTAAGGGGAGGAATCTCTACACCTTAAACACATGTGGGGAGCTCTGCTCCTTGTCTCAAAGTAAGAGCCTGCAGACCCTCACTCCCCCACAGCTCTCCTGTGAGGCCTCTGTTTGCAGAGCTGTGCAGTGCAATTCCCACATCTGGGTCACACCATATGATCTCCATCTGCATTTTCCTTTGCAGCCCCACCAGGCATCCTCTCTCAGGTGCTCAACAGAGAGCAATTTCAGTCAGACAATGCAGAACAAACCCCTAACACTCTCAGGTGGAGTCAGTTCACCGTCCCCACCACACAGTTCTCCCAGCACCAAGATATGACGCAGCGCTTGTGTGTTTGGGATTTCTTCATTCCAGCAGCTTCCATCTTTCCCTAGGTTTTCCCTCTGGCAAGCAGCCAACACAGTTCTTGCAACTGGCACCCAGTCCTCGAAGGCATCTCCAGTTCAGGGGCTATCAGCAGGCTGACACCTTGCCTCAGTGGCTTCCCCTAGGCTGCTTTCATCCTCCCCGAGCCTTGCTCAGCAGGGAGACTCCCTTCCCACAATCATCTCCCCATCAGGCATTTCCAACTCAGCTTTGGGCTGTGCATGGCCCTCAGCCCTCCCAGCTTCTCCAATAAAGCTGGTACAGGACAACTGAAATGCTCTCACTAATGGCCATATCCTCTGGCAGAGGCCGTGGGAGTGTCATTCTACTGCTCGTGCAGCTCAGCTCCTCTCAGTCCTACCAGAGAAGTCCTCCTGGAAGCATCTCAGGCATCTCTGGTTATAAGCCACCACTGTCACCCCACTCCCTGTCACCATGTCTGGCACAGGGGACCCATGTTACCAAGAAGGGTCAAGAGCTATGTGACAGGACCTCTTGCAGCCCAGCACAAATGTTCGCACCAGTGCAAAGATCCTGTTGCCGTATTAACTTCTTGTGCAATGAGAAAGCAGTTTTCACAAGATTTCCTAGCAAGAATTCCTTTCTACATAACCTTTTCACACAAAACCAACAATAAAAAAACCTCCCCAGGTTTTTGTAGGGGGAGAATTTGTGCTCACTGCTGGTGAGAGGGTGAGCTAAGCTGCCAAAGTCCTTGCTGTAGCTGCTGGTGCATTTTCCCTGTGGGGGAGAGGACACTCAGTGGGGAGAGGGTGAGAATTTCCAAGAGATGGGCAGAGAAATCAGGCAGGCATGAGATTCACCACCTCTTATCTGTCAACACCCACCATGGCAAAGCAGCCCTGGTAAGCACCATGTTCCTCACATCAAGCAGAAGAACGTGCTGTGCTGTGGGCAGGGCCTGGTGTTGCCAAAAATTGTTGCAAGCGCGTGGGAGAGAGCATCTATATTTTTACCTCTGAATCAGGAAAGGGTACAGCCTAGCCATGCCCAAGGACAGACCCAATCCCCATCAGGGAGGACAAAAAGCCTCCAAAGTTGTATTTCAAGCTTGTTTACACTCCTCTTGGACAATTCCAGTAGGTGGAAGCTGTTGTGGCAGCAGAGTTGGAAATTAGGTCAGTCCTTCTGCTTGCTCCCACTTTCTCATGCCCCCACAGTCACACTGGGCACAGATCTGGGTTCTGCCATCATTTTTAGAACAGGGCTAATCTGGAGTTTTGCATACTAACCCCAGCAGTAGGAAGATGAAATAAAGCCCTGAAACACTTAAACCTGTGGGGCTGTCCTTTGGGGGCAAGAGTTAGATCTCTAACAAGAGACTTGCAACCATTGTGTACCTGTTTGTAAACAGTGTGGTGCCCTCTGAGGAGCTGAGGATGTCTGTCTGCGTAACACTGAGCACAAACCTGGCTCATATTTTACCGCTGCCTGTACCTGGACCAGAGCACAATGCTGGGTGTAAGTGGAATCTGCCATTACAGCGAGGGCTCCTTCGCAGTACCAAGAGAGAATGAACATCTTAAGGTTTAGGTGCATGAATAATTACTGGGTTTTAGCAACTTACCCCAGGTTAACAGACCTACAGTGGCTCCCTGTGGGTCAATCCTAACCCACAGGAAATACATGAGAAAAATTCATTCCCTCCAGATGCAGGGAAAAGCCACTGCTCCCAGAACATTTAAAACCGCAATGAACTTCAGGAGATGGCAACATCTGTTAAGGAGACTCAGCCAAAATGCAGTGACTTGTGACTTGTGCACGGGTTTGAATCCTGCTTGCTCATCAAAATCATACCTCGTGGATTTGCCCTGAGCCCGGTGCTCCAGGTCAGAGTAGTTACTCCAGGTGTGAGCTGACAGACCCAGAAGCAATAGATGGACCCTGTTCTTGTTCCACTGCGTGTCTCACTCCTTTCTAAGCTTAGTTAGAAGGATGAAGCTGAAAAAGGATTCTTCCTCAAGCAGCCAGTTCAAGAAATAAAAATTGATTCCAATCCCAGCAGTTGTTGCAGTGTTATACCTTGTCCTCAGTTTTAATACCTTGTTAAAACAGTCAGAAAAGAACTTGAAGGGTCAAAGGTCGATGGGAAAGAGGCTGCCTGGGTACCCTGAATTTCCTCCAGCCCACAGCAGAAAAAGCTTGTTTAGATTCACGTTCATTCAGTAGAAGAGTATAACATATATTCTTTAGAAGTGCTGAAAATTAGAACACTTCCTTCTTTTATTTGATTCCATCCATATTTCCTGCTCCCATGACCTCACCACTCAGTGCAGGTTATGCCCTCAGATCCTGATGTGAGATGCAAAAACACAGATCAGCTCACACAATCGGTTCAGCTCTGAAGCTTTGATAATCAGCTGAGCCGTGTCCACACCAGCACTGAGAGCTCCATCCATTAACCAATCCCTGCTTACAGTCATGTCATCCTTGGTTATCCACGCTGCAGGACAGGGATCTCCACCAGCTGGGTGAAGCTAGAGAGCAGGCAGCAGCGTGTGAGATGTGGGTACAGATCTCAAAGCTTCACTCCACTCAAAACATGTTGTTCTCCTGATAAAATAGGGGCAGATGTTTCCTATCCCCACACACTGGAATGCAGAGAGTGAGAAGTAACACACTTCACCTCGGGAGAATTTCAGGCTTTGCTCAGAAGAGCTGCCCAGAGAATAGAAACGCCTTGGTAAGAGGAGCAGGGCAAAGAGCTGAGCATTTTTATGAGCACTAGAGCAGGGAAAAGAACTGGCAGGGAAACTGTGTGCTTACAAAAGCATGCGCATCCGCATTCCTCCCCTGGAAGCAGGAGGACTAAATGGCCTCAATATGCACAACAGTCATCTCTGCATAGCAAGGGACAGATTGAGGCTAAAGGAGTGTGCTCTTCTACAAAGGGATTTCTACACTGGCACCATGCACGCACAGGGCAGTTCATTTGAATTTAGGCAGGGTGGATGTCACCTTCTAGCATCTCACAGCCGGACAAAAGCCCCCCTCCCCCATCCAGATTCAATTTACTCACACTCCTAATGTTGATTAAACTCAGTTAGATGAAGCATTTCTCTTCCAGTCTGGCAACTTTTCCCGAGATACTCTCCAGAGAGGGAAGTTTATGGAGTAAATTACCAGCTTAATGCTTTTGAAATAACTTGTTGGATCAATGCTTGCCTGATGTTTTGCAGCTATGATGCAGAGAGGTAAAATATGTTGAATAAAAAAGCCCCTCTGCTAGTGCTTAGGTCAAATCATGCACAATGATCTGCTTCTTTAGCTGTTTTTAATCCTGAAAAACACTAGTTGGGAAACAAAATGCTTTTTCTTTTGACTAAACTTTTTTTAAAAACCCATTTACTGCAACCCTTGGTGAATCTTACTAGGTTTTGCTCTTCCAAATTGCAATGGGTGCTGCATTTTTAGACAGGACAGTAAACATGCAAACACACAGTGACTATGCCATATGGGCTTTGTGCAACAGCCAAGTATATGTGGCAGTGATTTCACAAAATTTTTGTGACTCAAATAGTTAATCTCTAAGTAACAGATCTGTTTTGGAGAGCTATCAGCTCAAAATGGAGTGATTTGGTTTCCAAACTGCAAATTGAGGTCAATAAAATGGAACCGTGGCACCAGGAAATCCCTCTTCAATGATTATGAGTCATCTCACATGCTCTTTCTTTTCCGAAGTTAATGCACAAAAAAGTAGGTTTTTAAACAGAAATACAGAAAGGCCTCATAGCAGTTTTAAAAGGATTCCCACTCTAAAATGCTTGAAAGACAAAGTGAGATTTTTGGTACTGCTGCATCCATGAAGACTCATAATTACTGGAAAGCAGCCATTCAGACCAGTATTATATTGGTTTGAAGGGAAAATTAATAAAAGCATTTTTGTTTACTAAAAATGTAATTAGGCCTCACCTACTTGCTATATGTAATTTTTACTTGTGCTTCTAAATTTTTGCTTATTGGCCTTCAGGGCAGAGGGAGTTGACAGAACTCATCACTGGTTTTTACGGATCTGATATTTGCAAGCTGAATGGTTCCCTAACACTTAAACCATATTTCAGCAAACAATGCAGCAAACATGGACGTGGGAATTGGAGATAAATATTGTAGCAAGTCATGGAATCTCCAGTTATTTGTGTCCCAGACCCCTACAGAGCTGTGCCTATGCTGAGCTTTTTATGGTCACGTTTCCTTTTGGAGCATTACTCATAATGCAAGAAGTTCAAGTCTCCACTGTAAAAAAAAGACTCATAAAAACCAGACTTGCCCACTGAAGAAAAATATATGTTGGGCCATAGACACTCAGGTTCTTAGTACTAAATCAGGGTATGATCCAGATCTCAGTGCCACATAAGGAAAATAGGCTTGAATAGAGATCACTTAAAATAAAAGATATCAGTTTCTGGTCCATTTGAAGACAAAATTATCTATGACCAGGAATGCAGGAATCTCAGAGCACACTGGTTAATCAGATAGCATTTTACTTTTTAGAAAAATAAAACAAGTGATTGCTGTACAACCAGTGAAACCCTATGCTCAAGTCAGTCAAACTCCCTATAATTGCGCCTGTATTTTCACCTCTGCCTCGTGGGCAGTGTGCTGGATGACCTGGAATTTTTCCAAGGAAGAATCAATAAACACAGCACTACTTGCTGCTCTGTTTGGTGCCTCTCCTGTTCTGTTCACAGCGAGGAAACCAGCACCACACAAGAACCATCTCTGCTGAACATGGGCGGCTTTTCCTGCTCTCGTGTTGCTTCCTCTGCCAGCAAAGCTCCAGCACAAGGCAGCAGGATACATCTCCTGGCATCCTCCTTCCTTTGGGCGCCCACTGGTTGCTCTCCATGGGGGTCACACACTGTTCTCTGCCTGGGGCTGCTCGGTTCCTGCCTTCTCCAAGGCGTGCTGGCAGCTAACCCAAGTTCTCCCGTGAACAGTGGTTGGGCTGGCTCTTAGGCAAGATGCATCAGAAAAAAAATCCAAAAAAGTATTATCTGAGCACTACAACCCTGTAACTATTTTGGGGTTTACTCACATGCAAAACTAAATGTGCCAGGTCTAAACAGACACAGAGAGCAGATTTGTCTCATGAGAAGAAATATCATGAGAACAGTGTTAGCAAGTCTGCCTATTTTAACAGCTTAAGAAAGGCCATTTCATTCTCATACCAGACTTCCACTGCTCTTCAGTACTGGTCAAGACATTTTATCTGATTATTCTTCTGTGAAGCCTAATTTGTACAGCTGGCTATTTTTAAATGGGACATACTTCTGCTCGGCAAGAAGGGAAATTAAGGAAGAAAATTATCCCATAAGGTTCCTTTCTATCTAGTTAATAGGCTCCACGTGTATTATTTTATTACAGATAATTCTAACAGGTAATTTAGCAGGTTGCACTGACAATGCATCCTGCCACTCTGCCAGACACAGCAGCCCAAATGCCCTGCCAACAGCTAGTAACCGCAGGATTTTTCCAGGGGAGCAGATCCATCCAAAGTAGGGTGGGGAAAGACAAGCAGGAGCCCTTGGAGAAATCAGGAATCATCTGCCAGGCAAAGCCACTAAGAAAACCATGAGGGAAGGCAACCAAGGATGAGGGGGAAAGCAAGGCCAGGCTGGGCAGCACCCACAGCCCTCTAGCAGAAGCGGGGACAAGGGACAATGTTGCTGATGGTGTTCCTTCATGTGACACAGTCACATGAAGTACAGGCTCTAAAAAGCTAGAGGAAAAAATCTTCTATAACCACAACAAGCAATTAGTACATCTTTTCTTCTTCCACATCTGATGACTTTTTTGCACTGCATTATTGAAGGGGACATGTGAAACAGCACAAGGGGCAAGATCCCAAATTCATCCAGGGGCTCTGTGCCTTCAGGCTTCACTCTGAGTAGGCAGACAAGGAGAAAATAATAGGTGGTAGATGCAGAGCTAGAGTAAGCACAGAAAAAAGCATCAGCAAAGCATTGAAAAAAGCCCAAGAGAAAGCAAACATGGGAATTTGGATCACTTGAAAAGCTGAGGAGGATGATGGTGGCTTTTTGAGCTTGTTCATTTGGCTTCTAGGATGAACCTTTTGATCTTCTGCTTGTTCACTGAATCCTGATTTATCTTGCACATTATCAAGCTCTGGAGTTCAGCATTCCCACAGTAGAACCACAGAAAAGACTTTGTGTTTCTAGTGAGTAAAAGGCTTTGCATGTCAAGATGATGACTGAAAGGACATCAGATAGGATAGCAGCAGGGTGTTTGCATATGTATAGCCACTAAAATTAGCTATTTTTCCATTTTATCCCTGCAACAGGCTAAGACCAACCCAACCATCTGGCTAAAGTCAACACTAGAAACTCTATCAATATAGGCATTCTTGTCTCTTGCTCCTCAGAACAGGAGGTCACACCTATCGCATTCTGTGGTGTGTGTGCCATGAGGGTGCAGGAGAACAATTTGACACAGGTTAACACCCTCAGACAAACTGTAACTCACAAGCAGTGACGTTTGACAGGTGGCAGGTTTGGTGTTACCAGTCGGGGATCTTGTTATGCCACAGACAAGAACGATGACCCAAAGTGCACGCACACTCACATGCACCCCGAAGTCCTCTCACTGAAGGGTTCCCCAAAATTCTGCTCACTTCATCCACAAGGGTCTAAGGACCACTCAAGATCAAACCAGTCATTCTTCCAGAGGTCTGGTGCTGGTGGTGAGGGTGCCCAATCCCAGGAAGTCTCCTTGGGCAGCACCCCAGCCCCAAGGGAAGGGCTTCCCGCTGCAGACATCCTGCTCCAAGGAAAACCACAGCAAAAAGGGAGTTATAACCTGGTTGGGTCAGGGCTTGTGGACATATATGGTAACGGTCCAGAAACTTCTCTGGACTTAGGCCTCTTAATACCTGGGGACCTTCTGTGCTGACCAAGGGGTCCTGCCCTTCTCATTCCCCCCATGAAGGCAGCGTTGGGGTCACAGAATCACACACAGAATCACCAGGTTGGAAGAGACCTTCAAGATCACCGAGCCCCACCCATGCCCTAACACCACCTCAACTAAACCATGGCACTCAGTGCCACATCCAATCTTTTTTTAAACACATCCAGGGATGGTGACTCCACCACCTCCCTGGGCAAACGATTCCAGAACTTTATCACTCCTTCAGTAAAAAATTTTTTCCTACATCTAACCTAAATTTCCCTTGTCGCAGCTGGAGACTGTGTCCTCTTGTTCTGTCAGTTGTTGCCTGTCACGGTGCCCATGCTGCAGATGTGGAATGGGGCTGTTAGGAACACAAGTGAGGGGGCGTGAAAGGCTGGCAGCCACCACAAACCAGCCAGGGGGTGGGGTGGGATCGCCCTGACACAGCATGTCATACCACCACAAAGGACCAGCTACAGTGGAACCCAGAAGCTGTATTTCAGTGTTAGCTCAGAAATACAGAACTCACAGTATATATTTCTACTACTGAGAATATTCTTTTGTAGGTTAAGATGGGCTTTTCATACACAGCTGTTCAAGAGAACCTTTTCTCTCCTCTCTGTCTGCAGCCTGAGCAAAAGACGTGGCCGAGTTTGCTCGCAGCATGGATAACAACAGTTCTCCTGTTCTTCCCTTTACCTTGCTCCTGCTGCAGAACACGAGCAACCCCAAAGCCTCCACTCCTTGTGCTGGCTACGAAATGGCAGAACCCCCAGCTCCAGGCGCCAGCTCCAGCAGGAACCACTCTCTGGTAGAGTACGGGCTGAGCCCGGGGGAAATCGCAGCTGCCAGCGTGGTTTGGGGAGCGCTGTGGCTGATTTCTGTCTTGGGAAACTTCCTCGTTTGCTTAGTGATCCACAGGAGCAGGAGGACACAGTCCACCACCAACTATTTCGTGGTGTCCATGGCCTGTGCAGACCTTGTGAGCAGCGTGGGGAGCGCGCCCTTCCTGCTGCTGCAGCTGAGCTCCGGGCGGTGGATGCTGGGCAGCGGGGTGTGCCGGCTGGTGAGGTACATCCAGTACCTCACGCCCGGGGTCCAGATCTACGTGCTCTTCTCCATAGGTGTGGATCGATTCTACACTATTGTCTACCCCTTGAGCTTCAAAGTGTCCAGGGGGAAAGCCAAAAAAATGATTTTGGCCTCTTGGCTCTGTGGTGCTCTGTTTGCATCACCAGCCTGTTTTCTCTATGGCTCCGACAGTGACCACCACTGCAACTTCTTCCTCCCCGATTCTTGGCAAGGAGCTGCCTACAGTGTCATCCACCTCCTGGTGGTGTTTTTGATCCCATCACTCCTTATAATCCTTTTTTACCAGAAAATCATTAAGTACATTTGGAGAATAGGCACAGATGGAATGACTGTCAGGAGAACAACAAATATTGTTCCAAGAACAAAAGTGAAAACCATCAAGATGTTCTTAATGTTAAACTCGATGTTTCTCCTGTCCTGGCTCCCTTTCTTCACGGTACAGTTGTGGCACCCCCAGGAAACAGACTACAGAAAGAGCTCCTTGCTTTTCCTGGCTGTCACCTGGATCTCTTTCAGTTCCTCAGCCTCTAAGCCAACCCTCTACTCCATCTATAATGCAAACTTCAGAAGAGGGATGAAAGAAACTTTTTGCATGTCTGCCATGAAATGCTACAGAAGCAATGCATACACCATCACCACCAGTTCGAGGATGGCAAAAAAAAATCATGTTGGTATTGTAGATATTCCAGCTACAGCCAAAAGTGTCACCAAAGACTCCACCTATGATGCTTTTAACAGAGAAGCCAAGGAAAGAAAGCTTGCCTGGCCTATTCCATCCAATCCCCCAAATACGTTTGTCTAGTGGGCTTCATTGTTTTGTAAAGTTACTCTGTATCCCCAGAAGAAGGACTTTTCTCTCCCTTTTGAACCAATGTACAGTTATGTATTTTTAACACAGCTTTTAGGGGGGGAAAAAGAAGAGATGTTTTATTTTATTAAATGCCTTGGGTTTGATGCTTTCGTTCTATTTCATTTCTACACTCTGCTACACTCTGCTACTACATTCTGCTTTGGAGAACTCCTCACCCAGAATCATGAGCAATGCTGTAGTGGTTATCTGCAAAACAAGAGTCCTTACACTCTCTATCTGTAGGCAGAAAAGGGAAAGAAAGAAATACTGCTTGTTTTAATCCCTGTGCAGGATGGGCCATGGTGCATAAATGCCTAAATCCACCCAGAGCCATCTAGGCTTCCTTCCATTATGTTCCCACAAACAGAGTTGCACCGGGGTTGTCCCTCCTGTTGAGACCCCACAGGTAAGATGTCCATATGGGGCCTGTTGGCTTCAGCCTGAGGCCACTGGCCTCAGCAGTGACAAAGTTCCCACTGCCCCAGCAGGGTCAGCATTGGGCCAGCGCTGGATGCTTCTGCATCTTTGTCCTTCACCTCTCTGGAGGTCTCGTGGTCTGAACTGCCCAGGAAAAGTCCCCCTCCTTGGTCTCACCCTCCTCAGCCCCTCAAGCTGCTTCTACCCCCAGTCTGCTGCACCCACCCAGGGGTGGGCACAGCCGGGGAGAAGAGCTGCTGAGCAAAAGGGGCCACACCTATGCCAGGCACCCAGGGCCTCCTCACATCTGAAATTGGCCGTGTCCCCTGGTCTGCATCCCTCCTGCTGAGGCACGGCCGTGGCACGTGCAGCAAAGAGCGGCCTTTCCCAAACAGGAGCAGGAACACGAGCTCTGTAGTCTCACAGTGGCCTGGCAGCATCTGCCACTGTTCAGGTGTGTTAGAAGAGGTCCCTAACTGGTGTCCCAGAGGACACAACCTGCCTGGGAGCTCTTGGCTGCAGGTGGAGCCAACTCCTGCTGCTCTTCCTCTGCCAGCACAGTGAAAAAACAACCCAGTGGGAATGGCTGGGTCTTCAGCTCTGCTGAAAAGGGGAATGACAGTGGAGACCAGTAGGGAGAGGCAGGAGCTTCTTTGCACAGCCCTGTCTCGCACAGTGATGACGAGCTCATGGGAAACAGGCACTGTGCATGGGGGACATGTGACTCTGGGTGTGTACACCTTGGGTCCTGCCGCTGGAAGCACGTGCTCTGGAAGCAAACTGTGCTTCCTCCCTAGAGCAAGTAGGTCCACTTGTATCCCAAGGAGGAGGTAACAACATGGTTAGGTCCCAGAAGCTCTGTTTCAGTGCTAGCTCAGAAATGCAGAGGTCCCTTGAGCATCCAGGCAGGAAAAACATCATCTAAGAAGCAGATGGATTATTGACTGTGTTATTGTTCAGGGGGTGGTGTAGTCAGCAATGAGAGAACGAGTGCTGGACTCTCACCATGTGTGATGACCATTTTGTGCTGCTTGGAAACCCCAAGTTTAGCTATGATCCACCTGATAGAGAGCTGGTTGGCAGCCCACAGACTGTCCGTTCTACCCCACTCCAACCCCTTTTCTTGCCTCGTGCTCACCAATTTGCTGACGTTCTCTACCCAGCCTCTGAGCCATGAAGGCTGTGTGTGGTCAATGCTCAGGCAGGGCAGTGCCCGTAGAGGGGGTGGAAAGCAGGAGGAAGGACTGCAAGGGTCTGGCAGGTAAAGAAGAGGACCTAATGAAAGAAAGGGGAGGAAAAAGGGACTGTAAGCCAAGCCATTCTCTTTTAAAATGGACTTTGTGAATTAAAATTTCTTCACCCAAAACCATCTATACTTCCTGAAACAGAAAGCATTTTTTTTCCTTTCTTTCTTTCTTTCTCCTAGTTATCAATCTCTTTAATAAGAATTGGACTGAGTCTATGTGTGGAATATTGATTTATTTTCTCAATTCCCATAGCACTGCCCACAAGTACAGTAGCATACCCCCAGAAAAGGTAACTATTTGCCCTCTAAATTACGGCAGCACTAGCATCCTGTTGGTGAATTCCCCTCACTCTGCTGGATAACTATGGTTCTGTGGCCCATGGAAGGTCCAGCCCAGGCTGCTAGCGCACCCCTTGCCTGCAAAGATTTCCTTTTTATAATTCTTACAAAATTGACAGGAGAGTTCTGAAGGGTTCAGAGTGGAGGTCTGTCCCTCCCAGTATTCCACTCTTTACTGTAGCCTTGGTTACTTGAGGACAGGGCAGAGAAAGCAGAGAAGATAAAGGACTCCCGACACATCCTCCCAGCCTCCAGCTGTCACTGGTAGGAATGAACACCCTTCACAGGGTAGCTGCCAAAGAGCAGTGCCGTTCTGTAAATCCAGAGTGGGTCCAGAATGACGGAGTCACAAAGCCTGAAAGACAGGACAAACAGCCCAACTCTGCTTGCTCAGACCCCATCTCAGCAGATTTCAGGAGCATTTTGCCTAAGAACCAAGGATTTTACCTCTTTTCAGTTGAGGATCTCAAGTACTTTCTTCCTATTCTTTATTTTCTTCTCGACTAGCTCTGACAAAGTCAGTACCTGGTGAATAGTTGGTCCCATCCACTCCCTCTGGGCCAGTCCTGAGTTTGTAAACTTCTGTCATGTATTCTCAATTATTTCTTTACCCAACTTTTTCATTTCTTGCACAGAACTGGCTCCAGACCAGCCTCTCCTCGGAGCAGCTAGGGCATGGCCAAACATCCTCGAGTCCAGGCTATCAGAGGCATTTCACACTCAAGGCATCCTAAAAGCGTTGTGAACACTTTGAACCCAGGTGTTAAAGCAGACAATGGAAGATAGTGTGCAGGTGTCAGCTATCCTTCCTCATACTTCTGTTTCAAAATCTCCAGCTCCCTGCTGTCTGTTGGCAAGAGACATCCCTAGTCACAGCCCCCTCAGAGGATTATCTTTTTTCTTCTGCTTTCAGAGCAAATGTGGCACACTTGGGTTCCTGTGCATGCCTGGAGTCTGAAAGTGCTGCAGCAGTGGAAGTCAATAGAAAAAGAGCAGCAGGTACCACAGGGTGTAATGAACAGGGCTGAGTGTCTCCCTTTGCCATCAGCAGGGAGCAGAAGCACACGTGTGTTGAAGCCCCAAGCTTACATCCTCTGAAGAGAATTTCTGCTGGCAATGCAGGAGTGGGGAATCCCTTTTGTTGAGAAATACCTGACATGTCTGGTAAAAAACTTCCTTCGTCCTCCTCCTCTGAAACACAAAGTAGGGTTGGAAGAACCCTCACTGACCACAGGAACACTTCCAGTATGTATTTCACAAATTCAGAAATCCCCATTAAATAAGGATCTGATATTTCTCATTAAAGCCACTAGCAAAAAACTCCCATGAATTAGGAGATGAGAGGACCTTGAAACTGAGACAAGACCAGTATTTTCTGTGTAGTTCATATTCTGGGCTGGTTGTTTCTCCCTGAAACATCACCATATGCTCAGTTTTTCTTTGCCATTTAATTGCCTCTAACACAGTAAAATCAGATCTAGGATAAGCAGACCAGTTCAATTTTTCGACATTAATTTTAACTTTGGGTTGGAGATTGAAACAAAACACTTGTCCTTTTGGTTAGTAGTTTTATTAAAGAGAAGGAACTGAATAGAATGAGCCCTGAGGTCACAGAGGACCACAGGGTCATGTTTACCCACCTCCTGCTAGGTCTGAGTCCAGAGGCAGCCAGGACACTTGTTTCTTCAAGTCTACTGTGTTTCCCCACCTTCAAAAGGTTTTTAACCACGGAAGGTGGCCAGGAAAAGGCCAGGATTGCCATGACACAACAGCTAGGGACACAATGTCACCAGGCTGAAAGAGCTGGTAGTTCTGCACTGATATCATGGGCATAACCAGCCCTGCAACCATGAGTGAAGTCTGGTGGCTGGGTCTCTTAAACCACCTTTCCACATCAGCAAAACCCCAACCACACTTGCAGCAGAGTGAGCATGGCTCACTCGTTTAGCCCAAACTACACTGGTTAAAACACAAGAGCAAGGAGAAATCTTTCTCACTCCTTCCATCACTTTAGGACAGGCAATGGGTCGGTTTGGTAGCACCAACACCAGGTACCTCCTGGTTTGCCAAGGCCCCAGAGACAGGAGGAAGATCATGGATTATCTAAGCAAGAAATGGAAAATTCTGTAGGATTTGCCTGATCAATACAGACACAAAACAAACAGAATAAACTCCCAGATCACAAACACATCTCAACCCCCTCTGCAAAGAAGTTCTGGGAGAAAGCACTCCTGCGTCTCTTGCCCATCCACCCCTTAGTTTTAAATGTTTCCTGTGTAAGAACATGATACAGTGCTGACCATGAAACATTTTTTTTCCCATTAAGCAGACATACATTCAGTAGAGATTCCATCACTGCTGTTTATATTTGGTATTAAGTGGCTTGCCCTTGGGAAATCTTATTACAAATTGTCAAATTATGTCCCTTCCTTTTAATTTCAGCAGAAAGTTGGATTTTTGGTTAAGTATATTTTAAAAATTTCCAGCTGAGGGGCTGGGGCTAGTGAGAAGCAGAGACTCACATCACTTGTACCTATTTTTCCATCAGCCTTACAGAGGTGATACCAAAGTGGCTATCACCAATAATTGGATTTAAGGGTTTCCATATGCCCACTTAAGAATCCCCAGAGTTTTTCAGTCTCTTCAACTCAACCCATTTAAATTCAGGTTTAACTGACATTGATTTAAGAGTTGGTTTTCCAAGGTGTTGAACACATGCCATCAATTGCAGCTGAAATTCTGAGTGCTCAGCCCTTCTCAATATCAGATCCTTCCTGTTTAAAAGAACAAAAAGCAGATTTTAAGTTTATTAAAGCCAGACCCATAGGCTCAAATGAAGGGTTATTAACTCCCTAAGTGATCCTGTAAGTTAATATGTCTTTATTAGTTGGCTCTTTTCAACTTAGCAAGTGTTGTGGAATAGCCCATTATAAATTACAGAAGCTTTACTTGAACTGGCTTCTAGTAAAACATAACAGACCTACTGGAAAATTGTTGCATAAATGTCACCTCCCAATGACCAGTCTGGACTAAACCATAGATTTTTTTCTACACTACTGCTAACGCACACAAAGTCTTTCATTTGTTTCATGAAAATGGTCCCTGGATAAAATTCAGGAGTGACAAAGACAGCAGTAATTCCTTTGTGTGCAGCATCTCAACCATTTTACACCAGCTCTTGATTTGGTCTTACATTTGCAGGGGAATAGAAAAAGAAAAAAGTATTACATCACCAAATAATTAAATTTGCTCTTGTCTCATGGCTGGCCAGACACAAGCTTTTTCTCTGCATGCACCAGTAAAAGGAAGAGATGCTTTTGTTTACATGGTTTGGGGAAGAGGGACTGATCAAAGACTTGAATTTTTTTGATGCCATGTAGAATTAGGCAGCAGAGGCCACATATGGATGGATATAATTAGCCACCTTATTTCCAAAGGCACTACAGCTCTTCAGCCCTGGAGATTTACTGTCTCCACTTCTACACATACTCCACAGAGCCCCTCCCCATATTGATCCAAATACAGGAAGGAAAATTATTAAGAAATATCCAGAGTTAGCAAGATTTCAGACTAGTTACCAGGAAGCTGTAAATGCAGCAGGAGTAGCCCTCATTAACTCACTGCTGGGAGCTGATCTGCCCTCTGCCTTTCTGCAGACTCTGAAACAGCTCTTGCTACGCTACTGACTTGGTCTTTCACACTGTTTCAGGGCACCTTTGTCAGAATCTTCATTCTTGGGGTTTTATGGGGTTTTTTCCTGTAAGAAGAGGGATGCTGGGGATGTGGCCCTCAGCACAACTGCATCCTCAAAAGATCACTTCCTGCACGTTGATCCTGTTAACTGCCCAAAGAAATTCCTAACCAGTTAACAAATCATGGGAGACTTGTCTTTAAGGGAAACATTTAATGAAAAGCAACTCAAGTTCCATTTTTTCTTTGAAGGCCAAAAGAGGAGTTTGCAGGGGGCCAGGTTTCCAAATGTCACCCATCCAGGACAAACAACTGCTGCCAAGCTCTGGCCCCCACACCTTGGTTCTTTCCTGTAGCCTGATCACTGCAGTGCAAACATTACTAGCTAAGCTTTCCCTGTCCCTCGCTACAGTAAAATTGTGTCCTCAAAGGCTCTCAGTGCTCCTTGGAAAGCTCCTGACAGCAGAAACAGAACTGGAGTGCACCAGTGTTGATCCTCCACTTTACTCTTACCACCTCCAGGTAGATCTTCCAATCAAGTGTGGCAGAAAAATGGCATACAGAGAAGAAATTAGCACTTAGAAGCATCCCCATCAATCCCTGCACTTCTCTCCATCCTTTCTAATTAACTTGAAATTGCTACTTTATAAAATTCTCACTGATATCTGAAAACAGTTATATGCTAGTAAAAGACAGAGAAAAGGAAGTTTTAGAGTAATAAAGAAAATAATTTTAATCCATGCTAACAGGTGGTATTTAAAGTTACAGCTGGTGGCAGTATTTAGGAGAGATCAAGGATAAACTGTATTAGTAACAGGCACATTTGTTTTGTTTCTATGCCCTATTTCATGCAAAGGAGACAACTGAGAAAAAAAATGCAAGGTGAATGCAAGCAATCACAAGAGGCCATTCATCACTCTGCCTACATTTTTTTATTAATACATTCACAGAACTGCAACTGTGCTCATTCCACAGGTAGCTCAGGGCAGAGGGATTAAAACAGCCAACCTTTATAATTGTTCTCCAGCTATCAGTCAACCTTTTTTATCTGCCAGCATGTGCAGACAATATCAGCTGCATTAACAATGCCACTCATTTAGTGGCACTGGATTGAAATGATGACAACATTAAGTGGCCACTGCAAAAAAAATAGGAAAAAAAAAAAAGATTACATAAATCCAAAAAGCTGAAACAGTTAATTGGCTGTTCCTCAAACACCCACAGCAAGTAACATTGGCTCCACTGGTGTAGCAGTAATTAAAAAGCTAATTACTATTTTATTGCAGAAAGTGAGAAACCCTAAGAATAAAGTAATGAGAATGCAGCTTGCTGAAATGAGAATGGTAACGCTGTTCTCACCAAGAGACCCCCACAGCACCATCACCTTGGGAAGGTTTGCACACAGACTTGTCACAAGAGTAATTAGCTAATTAGAAAGATAGAAGATACCTCCTTCCCCTTTCACTATCTGAGATCCCAGATATGATTCTAGCTTTAAATGGAAAACTAACACTACTACTGTATTACTTTGATGAAATCTTTTTTTGGGTTATGTTCATGAGATAAATTACTTTGGGCCAAAATTTTTTAAATGAATCCCTCCCTTAACTCCACAGACTGTTTCAGATATGTAAACCTAAACTGAGCTTGCCCTTTTGTTTGGAACTACTGCTGAAAATGCTGGGCAACCTAGAATTGTACAGAAATACAAGTAACAGAATCATCTAAATTCCAGTGTTTCAAGTGAAAGAAGAATTACACTTTGGGCTTTGCAGAACTGTTTCAATGCATGCCCAGCATCTACTGCACAACTGCTGTCTGCTAATGCTGTCACCTTCTTCCTGGTCATACAGCTCATCAGAATGCCTGAGCAAGCACTGCTTGTGCTGGGCTGAGAAACAAGAGGGTCCTGAGCTACAGAAGGTGATGCTGTTATTAAGGACAGTGCAGAAGGGGTATTTACACTGATGTCACAGAGCTTGAAATGCAGAAGGGGTGGGTTGGTGGGTGTGGTACACATGTGCGGAGGCAGAAACAGCAGAGTAACTCATGGTTACTCATACACAGTCCTCTAGAAAGGGAAACCTTGACAGCTTTTGAAAGTAGCTGCCAGGCCACTTGAGAAAGAAAGGAGATTCACAGAAAGCCTTTTTCTGTACCAAAGAAGGAATGCATTCCAAAAAGGAGATTTCAAAGGGGAGAGGAAAGAAAAAGCCCAGAAACGCAAACTGGAAAACACTGACCTAGCAACATGGCCAGCTCTGTGTTTGATAGGGAGCAGGAAAGGACTGTTCTTACATCAGCAGGCACTCAGAGCATGCCACATAAAGACGGTGAAGTAGGAGGACACTGCTGGAATGCACTGCCACAAGAACACCCAGCACTGCTGTTGGCAGCACTGTCAAACTTGATCAAAATGTATTCTGTCATGAAAGTTGTCACAAGAAAGAAGGTATGGGAATAAGTCACCCTTCATGGGCTATTTCTATTCACACTGAACAGCCTGTCTCAGGAAAACACACATTTTATAATCCACTTGTAGTCTTTTATTCACACATTTATTTCATCAGCTGCAGCATAGTTAGGAATATCACCAATACCCACCCAAACATACAGAGATCACACACAAGAATTCCTTGAAGCAGCAGTTAGTGCCAGTAATGTTGATTAAGCCACTTGTAAGACACAGGCTGACACATAAAAAAGCAGAGTTAATCTTGTACTAGTTATGGAAGCAAAACTCCTGCCTCCCAAGTGCTTTTTATGGAGGGAAAAAAAACCAAACTGAAAAGCAGTTTAGGGTTTTTAGTTTATTTTTTTCATGAAGGGCTGCTGAAAATCATTAGCTGACCAATGACAGCATTTTCTAGTTGCAATTTAAAGATTGTTCAGAGCCCCATCCAACCTGATCTTGAACACCTCCAGGGACGGGGCATCCACAGCTTCTCTGGGAAATCTGTTACAGGGTTCACAGTAAAGAATTTTTTCTTAATACCCGATCTAAACCTTCTCTCTCAGTCTGAAGCCATTCCCCCTTGTCCTGCCACTCCAGGCCCTTGTCAGCAGTCCCTCTCCACCTTTCCTGCAGGTTCCCCTCAGGCACTGGAAGGCCATGACAGATCACATACAAAAATCTGTACATCCCATAAATACAGCATCAGTTGCATTTTAGTCCACTGATGTGCTATTCAGTGTGGGATACCTCAGATTTTACTGTGGATTAGAAGCTTATGTTTTCTCATACAAATTCACAATGGAGTCATGTAAGAAATTCAGTTATTGACATAATTTATGGAGGAATTAATGCTCAGTGGCACAAAGAGCAGGAACTCACTGGTATTCTGCCCTGCTTACCTCCGACAGGGATTTCTACATCAGCCCATCCTCTGTCACCCATGCTGTAACTCTTGAGCGATGAGGAGGACTATGGTCCTTACTTCAGATTTTTCTGCATTTTGAGACTAGTCTCAAGCATTTGCTTCTTTTATTAACAGGAATTTTATAGGTAATTATAGAGATCATGATTTCTTGGAAAGTAGCAAATGCATCCATGATCCCAAACCTTCTCCAGCTCTTCAGGAAAAACTAGATTCATTATTGATGTAGATTAATCTTCACCCTAAAATGTAAAAGGGAAAGAAATGGAAAAACAAACAGTCACAGGCACTCTCAAAGTTGGCCAGATTTCAGCTGTCAAGAAAGAGAAAAGTTTTTTAAATTTATCTAATACATTAAAAAAAAACCCAATTCAAGTTAAGATATGTCGCGGGTTCGGTTTGTAACCGGGCGGAAACACCAATTTAGTGTAGTGGTTTGGTCCAAAATACTCATTACTGTTTATCTGCTGTGAGATAAGAATTAGGAGAAATGCAAAACAGGCACCAAACTTGAAAGAATATGAAGAAGTTTATTAACAGACCTAAAAGAAGAAAAAAAATTATACCACCTTCAGAACTCTCCTCCTCCCCCCACCTTCCTCCCTTCTCCCACTGACAATGTGAAAAGACAACCCTTAAGATGTTCAGTCTGTTTACCACTTCCATAATAACCTTGTTCAGTCCATTTAGAAAGAGAAGTCTCTTCTTGCTCATGCTATGAAAACATTATCACAACGAGACAGCCGCCCACTTCCAAATATTGTTCTGTCCATTTAGGAAGAGGAGTCTCTGCCTGCGTGTGAGTCCTTTCCCCCGACTTGCAGCTTTTCCCGCAACTGCTTTCGAGGGTCCACTCTTGAAGTTTTTTGGGGTATAATTTTAAGGTTGAGCCGTTCAGAAACAAAAACAGAGGCCCTTCTCCTTCCCTGGGAGCAAAGGCTCTTCCTCATCTTCATCGTTAGGACTATCTCTGGGAGCATCTCTAGGGACTGAGGTTTTCTCCTTTCCCATTTGGAGCAAAAGTCCTCATCTGGTTCATCTCTACGGACTGAGGTTTTCTCCTTTCCCGTTTGGAGCAAAAGTCCTCATCTGGTTCATCTCTCCCTGTCCAAACTTCTCATGAAATTACAGCTGCGTCAGCATCTGCCTATCTCAGCGCAGGTGCTTTTGCTCACGAGTTGAACACTCCACCCCCCATATCTTCATGAAATTACAACAGGATACTCTGATATATCATAGCTTCACAACAGACTTTCAGCTTTAAGCATCTCCTCTCTCTCTTCCCTCAGGTTTTCAGCTCTTCACAGCAATAAAAGGGTTAATCTCACCTCGGCCTTGCAGCTTTGCAGCTGGAATGTTGAATTTTTTCTTATCGCAGTGGAGAGGGGGGAGAGCCGAGCCGCTCCGGCTGCCCACGGCAAGGCAGTGGGGGGGGTTCCACGGCTGGAACAGGTCCATGGCTTCAGGATGGCCGTGGCCCGGCCCGGCCTGGCCCAAGCAGGGCCTGGCCGGGCCCACTGGGCCCTGCTCGGGCCCTGCAGCCACCTGTGCCAGCGCCGGAAACGAGAGAGAGCTTGGAGGGGGAGTTTGCCTATTCTTAAATGTGGATCACAGAGGTGATCACAACTTTAAGTGGCTTAGAGAATTGTCCATATTCAAACTGGCCAGCTGATAGGTTCTGTCAGTTCCCAGAGGAAACTGTAAGCACCCCTTAGCAAGGACGTCCCTTCCGGGACTACGCTTGCTAACCTATGACAAGATAGTATTTGAAAAGCACTTAACAGGATACTGATTCTTTGACAAACATTAATTATCAGATTATGAAAGCAGACTGTGATTAGTTTCTTTTTCTTTTCCACGTAATTACAAATGTTCTCAGTTAAGTGATGAGTCAATTAAATGTATCCACTGCAGGATTCTGTGCATGCAGCACATATGCAGCATATAAAGAGACAAGATTTCCTGCATGTTTTTCTTACGAAGCTGCCACTATCTGGTCCATCCTTGGGTTACATTCCCCAAAAGGATTGGTGTAACTGTACAGTGCTTAGTCCACCATCATCCACCGAGTTCAGCCTTACTGCACTTAACCCTACCAGCAGTTCTAGTGTTGGTGTAAACACCAAATAGTACAGACAGCATTTTTTAAACACTTATTTCCAAGACTTTAAAGACTTATTTCATATTTCCAAGAGAAACCCACCTTTAGCTGGGTAAATGGCTCTGGCGGAGCATTAGATTTCCATGGCAAGTGGGAAAATGAGGCATTTCCAGGCTCATTTCCTTCCTTCAGCCCTTGTGAGAGAGAACCAACTGTGCTCACTCACTGGAGGAGAAACATGTGAAAGGCTGTACCCAGCCTACACACAAAGAGAGGGTAAGACTATACCACCCTCCATTATTCAGGGAACTAGATGAGACTCCTGGCCAGAGGACTTGGCTGTATCACTTCTAGGAGCCACCCCAACAAGGATGAAGAGTATAAGCATTAGAGCAGCAAACAAGCACAAACCACAAACACTTGCTGGTTTTCAAGGGGAACTGCTAAACTTCAAGCTCCAAAATAAAGGACTCCCAGAAATCCAGCTAAGGCCAAAAAATGGTACACAGCACAATCTGCTGTGTGATGGAAGCCACAGAACTTTAATGAAGATTACAGCTGGGAATCCTACATTTTGTAATGGACTACAGCATCTAGAGCAGATGGAAAAGATGCATGTCACAGATTTTTGCTTGCAGGACAATCAAGAATGACAGAGGCTGTACCAGGCCTCCTGTCCATCTGCACAAAGCACAAGAAACCCGTCAGAACATGGATATCCCCATTTGTGCCACAGAGCTGGGCCCAGGCTTGCCAAACACAGCCCTGGAATGTCAGGTGCTGACTAAGCCAAGAAGCAGGAACCACCATGACAAGGAACTTTGCTTACCACAATGAGAAATTCCAACTCTCCACTTCCTCCAGAAAAGAAACCCTTCTGCTGAGAGGCTTCTTCTTTGGTATCACAGCACGTGAAACAGAGAGAGGGAAGAAAGCAAGCAGGGTATTTCTGGCAAGATCAGAGCTGCGTTTGTCACATTACCTAGTGCTGGGCAGAGATGTTCTGGTCACATACCATAACTCCTCTTCATATTTTCTATATCCCTGATTCTGAAAGACACTTAAACATATGCATAACATTTGGAATATGTGTCTAATTACAATACATTGTTTACATCCGAAAGTGGGCTGTGTAAGACTAATTCTAACCCAAAATAATCCATTATACTTCTGGTATGATCATGTTATAAAGTCCAACTACAAGGTTGGCAGAGTATAATTCTGAACATTTGGCCTAGGGTTTTTCTTCCTCCAGAAAATCCAGGAAAAGGAACAGGTAAGGATGCAACATCGACAAATCCCCAAACTTACAGGTTGGCTTTACTGCTATCTTTCAGGACAAACTGCAGTGCAGAACTTCAGATGCAGAGGGTGGCTGATGGAGATGGGGTGGGAGGGATAGGACACAGACAACACAACATGAACCCTAATATCCTCCCCATCTCTGCTTCAGTGTGACTTGACCTCTCTTAACAGTCTTGTGTGTCTGTGCAACATTTCTAGCAATTGCTAACTGAGTACATGGTTGCAGGGTCTAAAGAATAAACTTAAAACCATGTGTTAACCTTCAACATACAGGTGCTTAGAATGGAATCCTGAAAACAATTGTGCTGTACCCTGAAATATGGCACTCGACTATTTTCAGTGCTTCTGACCCCCCCTAAATTGAGATAATGCTAAACAGACCCAATTCGTTCAATAAAAAGAAGGCAACATTCAGTCTAGCAAAATCATTCATTATAATATTTATTCTATGAAACAATGCTGAAAACATAAGATTAAAAAATGTTCCATGCATTTCATAAAATACAGAGAAAGACATTGTCATAAACAAAACAGAACAAGCAAGCCAAACCCCCTCTGAAAATCCTGAGCTCCACTCTCCACACTGCATCTGATGAATACAAAAAGCATATCCAGGAGAAAGAGCAGTCTGAGGAAAGTGGCAGGTTATCTGTCAATAACTGGGATAACATCAGCCCACAAGAGTTTTGACATCACCTCTCTGATCACAAAACTAAACTGATGCAACTTGCTTTCCTTGCTACCAGTTCCTGGCATTGTCTTTGGCTGGGCAACCAGGATAGCGCAGCAGAATTCACATTAATTTGCTGTCCAGAGAGGTAATAGGGCCCAAAATGTAGGTAGCTACAGGAAGGTTTCAGGACCCAGTGGGTGAGAGGGAATGGCTGCTGTTCCCCTGCTGGAAGCAGGATGCAGGGACATGCCTTGACTCTCTTCCTGGGAGCACGGCAGGTGGAAAATGCACCCGGTGGAAGAAGTATGGGCAGAAGCAGGAAATGTATCTAGTACCTCTCTTTAAGAATCCCAGTCACACACAAGAGACGCTGCATTACAGATGGATGCTGAGAGCAACACCTTCATTCACGTTACAAATGACATTGCTATAAATCTTCTTACTGAAAGCTTTTGATCCAGCTCCTTCTCCTCAACAGTGCCAGGTTTGGCTTTAGCAAAGCTGTTACCAAGATCCTTATCTTGCTTTTCTTTTACAGAACCTCCCAGACTCCCACAACAGTTAACAACCACATAACCACCAAACACGAAGCCAGCCCAGTTCTGGGCTCTGATATAAAAGCAGCCTCACTCTTGTGCTGGGAATGTCCCAAAGCTGCCATAGCTGTATGGGGAGGGCAGTGTAGCGAAAGGAAGAGCAACGCTCCACTTACACAAACACCTGCTGCCCCAAAAGCCCCATTCCATGAAGCCTTAGGAACACCATAATCAAAGAATTTCATATGGGGAGGAACAAAGAGAAGAGAGCACTGGGATCCTTTCCCCTGCACCTGGGGATGCATCCACTCTTCAGAACAGCATTCTTCCTTCTGCGAGCTCCCGAGCCACCTCTGCTGCAGCGCAGAAGGTTCTGCATCGGCCTCCTGAGAATGATGCACCAGGGAACATTGTTACAGTTTAAAAAGTGGTTTTCATGTTGAATCTTACAAAGCTAGAAACTCCTATTTTTAAAAAATCTTCAGTGAAGTGCAATTTACCCTGTTGCATGAACTATTACAAAATAAGAAGTATATAGAATTGCCTATGCTACACCTTAACTCTCTCTCTTTGCATAAACATATCAGGAATATGACTTCGTATCACTTGGTCTTTTCACCTTCCAATTCCCAGAAGAACCCTATTCCATTCCCTGCACAAGCACAAAGGAGTCAAAAAGAAGACCCCATAGGAAATCCCAAGCCCGGCATTTCTCTCTTGGAGTGCTTGCAGCTAGAATAATGTTTTCTTGGTGGAGTTTTTAAAATTCAATTGTGTTTTATGCATTCCATTTAGCTTGCATTAAAAAACCAGAATATGCTGTAAGAAATTAAGGTCTTCACAGGTCTCCACAGGCTTTGGTGAAACACAAAGTCTTCTTTTAAAGTAACTGCCCAGGTTCCTCTATAGTGTAATTTCTGTGTTGTCCATGTAAACATTACACAGAGCCTTTGTACCACCCACTAAGCTCTTTGCTTCAATCAACTATTTGTGCCCAAAAGCACATCCTTATGTTTCTTCCTACACCACAGCCATCCTCCTACACCACAAAAGATGTAACAAAACAGGAATTAATCATAGCCTGGATACTTACAGGGATTGTTGCTGTTTGCTTCTGTCTTCGCAGCCTTGGCAAGTTTGGTTGAGTTCTGCTGTGCTTTGCCTTGCTCCTCTCCAGTTAGCAGGGCTTTTATTTCTGAGGGGATTTTCCCTTGGTCCATGGCCATGCACCACTGCTTGTACTGAAATATGCAAACACATTAGGCCTTAGCAAACTGCCAGGATCACATTAGCAGACAAAACAGGGCTGTAATCTTTACCTTCCGGTATACTCATTTAAGGTCTGAATTTACTGAGCTGAAGCCTCTTACGAAACTGCAGAGCACTAATGAGCTGAGCACGTGTCCATGGCTGCATACCTGGCCTCAGCAAAGGCTCTTTCAGTCAATAAACTGCTACTCAGAGGCAGCACTAGACAGAACACTGTAATTATTAAACAACATGGAACACTCTGTGCAATTTCTCACTGCTGGCATGCAAGAACACTGTTCCAGTTCATGGCCTATTAAAAACAAATATTTCACATGACTCTGGGGCTGATGGACTATTAAGAGGTCCTTTCCCATTGCGCAAGGCACAGTGGAAGCACATGTGCCTTATTCCTACTTCCTTCATCTTAAACTCTTCATTGCCAAACCCTGAAGCACACCAAAAAAACCTGGGGACAGTTGGCTGGCTTTTCACCTGATCCTAAACCTACTGCCTCGTAGTGATCAGCCCTGCCCATTCAAACGAACCTAAAGCCAGGGCAAAGCAGTGTCCTCAGCGCTGGTGACACTTCAATGGCATCCCTGAGGAGCTGTGTCTGTATTTCCAGATGAAACACTCTCTTTGGTTAATGCTGCTCATTTGGCCAAGACCCCATCTTACACATGCTGGAACCATCGACACAGAGAGCATGCTGCAAGAATCCACTTCCCCAACAGAGAAGCAATGACACCCTGTGGATATATGTTTCCCCTTTGATATTTTAACACCTCTTCCCACAATCTACCTCTGTCAAAGGTTTTTCAAAACCAGACATTTCAAAGACAACAGACTCAAATGTAATGGCACTTCCTTCACTTGCTTCCAGTTCAGAACCAGCACATAACTTGTGACGTGAATTCATATTCTACACACCAAAGGAGGCAAACAGCTGGATGCATCTGATGTTTTGATACCTCCGGGCCAGCCAAATGCCACTGTCAGTCACTGTGGTCTCAAGAACAAGTGTTCACGAGGACAGGTCCCAGATAATACTGAGGGTTAGGTTAAGTGATAGCTCCTCACCATTTCAAGCTCTTCTCTGAGAGCACAGATGGCTCGCTCTCTACTTGAAACCAGCTCTTCCAGGTACTGGTACCTCAGCTTCTTCCTGGCTCTGCACTCTCTTGCACTCTGACGACTTCTTTCAAGTTTTGCCTTCAAGTCTATTTTGGCTGGTTTACGACCTCGCTTGCCTGGTTTCTTTACCTTGCCTCCAACCACCTGGAAAGGAAGAGCACAATAAAGATCCTGTTCTGCAAAGGTAATGCTGGAACCATGTGATCGTAACTACTAGGAGTCCCAAGTATAAAATCTTCCATACAAATTCTGGAGCAACAGAGGAAATAAGAATGCTGAGCTATGAAGTTTTCAGGACTCTCTCCAGTGGCTCTATTTCTCTCTCATACTGGGGAGCCCAGAACTGAACACACTACTCCAGGTGTCTACAAGGGTATCGAGGAGGCATAGTCAGCTTGTAGTGAAGCTGCTTTCATATACCAACAGCCCCTGCTCTAGTAGTTGCCAGGTCTGGAAATACTGTATTATGGAGTTTAACACTTCAATTTAGAAAAAAATATAGTTATTTCTATCAATATAATGCAAAACTCAGTTTTGCTGCAGTCAACAGTTTTGGCCTACTCTAAATTCAGAATTGTTCACTAGCCATCTGAGCTTCCCTGGGCTAGATTACTTTCAAAGGAATCTTGAGGAGTTTTACTGAACAGGGAACTCAGTCACACTGAGCCCGATCTCTGCTGCCTCTGCTCCAGTAGAACATCACCACTCTGGCCACATTCACCCTCAAAACACTACTACACAGCCTGGTGAGTCTCCTCACACCTCACACAACCCATCAGTGTTGAACTCTCCCTGTTCCTAATTTAGATCTCCATTGCAGAAATGTAACTCCCTAGCTTCTTGCCCTATGGAATGCAGCTTTTGCAATCACTTTCCCCTTTTCTTTGTGGCTCCTTTTTTACAGGTCTGAGAACTTCTCCTGCTACAATAAACTAAAAAACAAAAAACAAAAAAAAACCAAAACAAAACCCAAAACAAAACACAAAAACAACAAAAAAGCCCCACCAAACCAAAACCAGTTTCCTGTGTGTTTACTCTGTTCTTCCCCACCCAAATATTTTATTCTTAACATGGGGGCATGGCACAAGAAAGTCTTAAATATGGTCTGAAGCTCAGTTCACTGGTCATTGGGTAGTATCACCCTGTAAACATTACATCAGCCACACACCCCAGCTCCCCTCTGAAGTGAGGATTTGTCTTTATTTGCATTCTGACCACACTGTTTGACTGGAGGGGGTGTGGAGAAATACACCTAACACACACCTGCATACAAGAATTTCACTGCTGCCTTAGTATTTCACCATCCTGTATACAGACAGGACTTTTTTCTAATAGGCAGTGTTCAAAATATCAGAGTTCATCATTAAAAAAAAAAAAAAGGCACTTTTACTGTGAAAAGCTACAAAATAAGTCATTTTTAACATTCAAAGAAGTCACTTGTTCTGCAAACTTAGCAAGCTGCAATAAAAACAATAACAGTGAATTGATGTGCCAGAATGAAGAGGGAAAAAAAGGATTATACAATTGAGCCTATTCTTTCTTTGGAAAGTGAGTCAACAATCACATGCCAACATAATCCTACCCTCTCTGTATTGTCCCTCCTAATTTATTCAGGAGTAGCTGCCTACCATAAGCAAATGAAAGAACAGAAAGTACTTAATGGACATCTATGATAATGAAACAAACACAATACATTCAGAAGAGCAAAGGAAAAAAAATGAAGCTCTTTTACACTTGAACTGCTGAATACAGTTTGAATAATTCTGTACTCCATCAAAGTGCTCCCCTTAAAATTTTCTAGTTCAGAAAATCTAGTGTAGTTCAAAGTTCAAACTAACCAGGTGTGGCCAAGGCAGGGCACAGGAGCTCTGAAAAAGGGAAACTGACTGTCCTCTTTCAGGCATGACAAGGTCTGTCCTCTCATGGAAACACACTCCTGGCTATGCGTGGTGTGATCCATACTCCCAGTTCAGCAGAATGCAGAACTACACAGAGTCTTCTCAGGTGGGGCTGCAGGCAGTCACAATTTGCTTTCTACTATTACTTGCACTTGGAAGATTGATGGATATTACATTATACACACTACAGCCAAAGTACTTCAGTTCTCAAAGACTTTTAGCACCTGAGGCTTTTCTGTGCCAATGCAAGGTAGTTCAAAGTAAATCTTTGAATTCAAGAGCTAGATAAGGTCTTGTAGAGACATACACTGCAGCTCTCTCAAAAAACCTTGGCCACTCTGGGTTCTGACCCTCTAGAGCTAGAGTGAGCTGGCACTCAAGGCTGGGGCCCCAGCACACCCCGCACTGCTGTGTGAACAAAGCAGTACCTCGAGTCCTAGTCCTGCAGGGGAGCACTGACAGCCATGCCCTCTCCCCCCAGCCTCAGGCACGTACATGGTTCCCACCACGCCGTTTCTCACAAACAGCAAGTTAAAGGCTGCTCAGCACAAGGCAAACAGATCCGGATCCACCATTATCCATAAATTGCTTTCCCTTTGATCATTCCAGAGAGCATTCTACAGACAGGTGTGCCAATTGCTCTCCCTCCAAGATCTTTTACCACTGTAGCAGCCCTGCACACAAGCTCCCTTAGGGCAGGAAAAGGCTTGTACCTCTCAACCATTCAACCACTGTTGCTTGCCAACACTCTAACCACCAGGACAATGGAAATAACAAAAAGCTTCCTTGCCTTTTGACTCTAAGCACTAACACCCTAATAATCTGCCTTCACACCATCCCCAAAGACTCATACTATCTTCATGGCTCCTGGACTTCGCCACACGATTACACATCACCCTGCAAAGGCAGCAGTGGAAAGCAATGTAATTAAATCCTACATCCTCGTCAGTTTTGTCTCACCAATACTCAGAAACTCCTGCTGTAACCTTAAGCAACCTAGCTGGGGAGAAAAAGGCCTGGGAAATCCTTTGCCCCCATCCAGCATCACCGTATCTCCCTGGCTTCTAGTCATGTTTGCCTACTCAGTTGCTATGCTGATGTGACAGAAAGGAGACAAAGCAGAAGTGATAGTTGATGTTGAACATGGCAACAGACCAAGCACACATTTTTTGTCCCTTTGTATTCCTCTTGAGCTTATAAAGGAACATGATCTATTAGCATTCAGCAGTGGGGATGTGGGTTTTTTTCAGGGAGTCATAAGCAATCAAGACTCAGAACATTAATCATAAAAGTTTTCATAGAAATATTAATAAAGGCACGCATTAGTTAGAGATCTGACAGAGCTCCCATTTCAGTTCACTCACAGTTCAGAAAATAGAAGAACATAATTCTTTTCTCAGGCACATGGTGTGATTCTTGGGGTGTCCTGCACAGGGCTATGAGTTGGGACTCGATGATCCCGATGGGTCCCTTCCAACTCAGCCTATCCTGTGATTCCATTATTTCCTTTTTAATACACTGCTTAGATCATAACCTCATTCTTGCCTCCCATCAGTGTCCAGGCACAAAGTTATTTGACCTGGGATTGGAAATAGCTGCAGTTACTCAACCTGATACAGAAAATCCCTCAGACTTCTGGATTGTTTTATTAGAAGGATGCAGCAGATCTCTCCAAAATCCTTGCCAGAATGCACAGCAGAGAGGTCCTCCTCAGGAAGGAGATGCACTCATAACACAGCTACTAGCACTCGCAGCCCTGAGGAGCTGAGCCCCTCGGACAGAAGACTGTGATAAAATTGGCCTCATCATGACATCTACAGGTTTGAATCAATTTAGCAGATTAAAGCCACACCATCCTAGGCACTGCTCAGCACCTGTGATCAGCAATGATGATCACACTGAGCAGGTCAGCATCTCACAGAAGCTCTGATTTCATTTACCAGTGTCCGAGGTTACAATGTAAGATGTAACCAAAAGTATGTATTCTATCGCCATCTTCATAAGCACTTAAAACCAGGTGGGGCTGTGTTCCTTACCTCCTTCATGACTCATCCCTGATAACTCCCTCTAAGGGATACCTTCTGCTAATGGGCCATCAAGGTCTCACTGCATGACTCATAAATTACATCATCCCATTGTGAGATGCTCTGCCCAGGGGGAGGAACCAAGCATTCGTACAGGAGCATCTACCACAGGATTCCCAGAGGATAAGAGCTTGACAACCATCACTGGAGAAGGACCAGATCTTTCTACAGGATCACTGCTTTGACAGCATCACATCCATCACTCCAGCAAGGACTGCAGCCACCATTTAATCGGACTGCTACCACCACCCTGACCGACAGGGTGTCAGATTGTGCACTGACTTTGTCAGTGTTTCTGTACTATTGCATTTATTTTAATTTTCCTATTAAGTTGCAGTTCTGACTTGGAATCTCTCACTGGTTTGCTTTCCAACTAGTACAACCAATAAACAAGCAGCTCCATCAACCAGTACTTGAGATCCAGCTCAAGGAATCATCTTAAGCCGACTCTTCCTTCATTGTACTGGCAGCTGAAGGTATAGGTCTGCAGAACTTAACTTAGCATGGAACTGGTGATCATCTAGAGAATTTATATAAAACTTTAAAAATTATTAGTAAGAAATAAAACCTAAGTGCTGTGTTACAGTAGAGGGGGGAAGAATCTATTCCCCCTTGCAAATATTTTCACAAAATCAGACAGCAAATGAAGCCAGTCACAAGTCTCCTAATAAAGATGAAGGTTTCTGATCTTCCAGTTCAAAGCATACCACTCAGAGTAGCAGTACAAAACCCAGCTAGAGAGCATGCTTGTTATTCCTCCATTGAATGACATTTTATATGCCCAACACAATTATTTTACTTTCATTGGCAGACAAAATGCATCTGATAAGGAACCAAAAATGTAAGATACTATATAGTGAGCAAACATGATCTAAGTCTTAGGCAGATGTGTCAACAAAAATGAATCCTAAAACTCTCACCATACAAAGTGCTTCATGTAGTAAGAATATCATGTTCAGCACAGATGCATAAAGAATACTGTCTGTCTTTGCTGCCAACGTCTGTTTTAAAAAAGCATGAGCTAGGACTAAATATCAAGTTTTCATAAGGTGTTATTCAGGCACCCAGATGAGTAAGTGCTAATGTTCAGGGCAGCAGTCACTCAGATGCCACCTTGCCACTCCACTGGTGACAACCCTCCTCTTCCCCCCCTGAAGGACTTACACAGCCTCACACAGGGAATTATGTCCACCACTGTGCCCTACACATTCTCTCAGTTCACACGAACAGAAACCAGGCACTTTTCTAAATCTGTCTCTGTTACAATTCAGGGTCAGGGATGGTCAGCTAACTCTAACATGTGCATCCTCCCAGCCCACTGTAACAATGAAATAAAACTGTTCTACCTGGTTTAGAGGCTTTCAGCTCCTCCATTTTACTCACTCCTCGCAAATATGAGCAGACGTGTCATCTGAGCAATGCTGAGCAGCAGCTTCTTAAAACAGTTAATGATTTGAAATTGCTTGTATCAAATTATAACCAAAACTGTTAAGGTTTTATATTTCCAAGCAAGCAGCAATGAGAATGCTTTATGTTTGGACATGATCCTGGGTGGAAGACTTCTCTAGCACACTGAGAACCTGCATACTCTGAAAAGGCCGTGAAGGCTGAAAACATAGCAGCCCACCTCCTTAACAACTGAGATCATCTCCACAGTAGCTCTGGCCCTGTTGTGGCACTCAAAGCATTACCCAGAGCTGACTCCAGCATTGCCTGGGAGATCTCTCTCCCTGATCCCAGTCAGCCACACCAGCAAGGGTCACAGGCTACAAGACAGTTCATGGCCAAAGACCCCTCAAGCTCTCTGTTTTAAACACAAGATTTCACACCTGGCTTGCTCCCACACTCCCTCCAAGGGACACCTGCATCCCCACAATTATGACTCAGGACCACACAGGACTGAGTATTTGATGCCTCACAGCCAGGCTGTGGAAAGCAACCCAACTCCTTGAGCGCAGCTCTTTGCTGAGAGCCTTCCCCTGCTCTAACACCAAGCGTTCCCTCAAAAAGGAAAGCTGCACGAACACCAGAGCAAGACATCAACAACTGCTGGATCCATAAATATAGTAACATAACATCTTTTTTGTGCAAGGCAAGAATAGTTGTAATAAAAGAGAGCAACCCCAACCTTTTTTGGTGGCGGTCTGGTTTTTGTTCGCTTGTTTTTAACTTCACTGGAATAACAAAAGTGATCTGATGTTAAAAACTTTTATTTCTCATTTCTAGCTGTAAACTGAAAATTTAATTACTCAAAGAAAACTTGTCAGTGTTCCCTATAAAAACCTCTGTAATTAATACAAAAGATTGCAGTTAGATGTATAAAACTGTATTTTAATATTTACTAACAAGAGTTATCAACTTCTTACCCTAGTCCCTGCTCCCCAATGCATACAACAAATACATAATATGTTATATGTAGTCTTGTAAAGTGACCAAGAAATTTCACCTGTAAAGGCTGAAACCACAGTAACAGAGCTTCTCCTTTTTCCTCTGTCTAAATACTTCAGAGATGCTCAAGTGTTGTTTTAACAGGAATTACTTGCCAAGGAACTGCTACATCACTAAACTCTTTCCCTTACACACCATATCATACACCTTACACCATAGCTCAAACCACAGCAAGAAGTGAGGCCAGTACCTGAATAAACCCTACTTTAAAAGCAGTTCAGTAGAAGAAAAAAAGGTAATATTTTGGGTTTGGGGGGTTTTTTTGTGTGTGTATGAATAATTTAAGAACATCCTTCTGAAATGAAACATGACATTTTTCTAGATCTGATGTTAAGATATTCTATCTATCCCTTTATTTCTTACTGTTTCCTTCCAATTTTGAGGAATATGTTAACAAGAACCATTCTTCTAATGCTCTCTTAAACCAGTTAAGGCTAAATTAAAGTGCACCATGAATTAGGGAAAACTTTTCAGCCTGCAAGCTCAATTCTAAATTCTTTATATCACATAGATGAAGGCAAACACTGAACTTGGCTGCAGGCAGCTATGGAATGGTCACTACACTACCAACACAATTTAGTTGATTGAGTTTTTGCAGGGAAAGTCCTTTCACAGGCCAACAAGGAGGGAAGCATGACTCAGTGGAATTTTTAGGAGATTTCAAGGACATGCTGGCTCCAGTTGTAACCACAGTGGCCATAAGATGAGGTATAAATAGTGCTTGCCTCATCCTGACACAGCAACCTGCCATGGGAAGAGCCCTCCCAAGGGAAATGGCATCTCTTGAACAGAGTCACCAAACCCTCAGGGTGACCTGCAGCCTCAACTATAAAAATTGTACTTGGGAGTGAAAACAGGAAGAAGAGTGACTATTCCACTCTGCTGTTTTTTGGGTTTTTCCTATTCAACTCAAAATCAGTTAAAAAAAAAAAAAAAAAGACCAAAGATTTGACTTTGTAAATAGATACATTTTATTTAGCAAATGTGTCATAAAATGTTTCAGGAAAAAAAAATGCAGACTATCAGGCCCCCACATAACACAATGGTAGATCAAAAATTATTTTTAAATGAAAATCTGGAAGTTGGGTAGTACAAATAACCTACATCTGATAGAGAAATAAAAATCACATCATACTCATGAACTATATATGCCTCCAGAACTCAATCTTCTGGATCTTCTAAACTACTGCCCCAATTACACAAACTTTGATGCAGTTCTCAGATATGCAGATTTCCCCCAACCTCCTTCACAGCTTTCAGACAAGGCTTTAACAAAATAAATTAGTATACCTGTTAAAACAGCAGATGACCATAAACCTTTCATATACTTACAATCCATTCTGTGGATTGTGGATTGCCAAATTACTGATCGCTTCTAAATTTCTTTATTCCCCAAGAAATCGTATCAAGTATTTTTCCCCTCTTTGAATTAAGGCAGATCAGCACAGGCTGTGTGAAAAAGAAAAATTCAAGTGGAGTCTCCAGCACGACCCCCAGGACAGCCCCTAACCAGCACCCCCGTGAGCTGAAATACCCAAACTCAGCTGAGTTGCAGAACGCGGCACGGAGTGGGCACAGCAGCTGTCCCTGCCGGCCCGGCTTTAGGGGCACCCCGGTACAAGCAGCTGGAAGCTGCATTCCTTGGGCCTCTTCCCATGTTTGGCACTGCTCAAGTGGAAGCCCTGCACCGTCAGGGATGCCGCTCTGCTGCTCTCATGAGACAATGCTGGAAGAATCCAAGCTCCAGCACCCAGTACAAGGCTGCAACTCACGCTCGTACCCCACCATTTATGCACAGTTGCTATTTATCTAATAAATTCAGGGTGCTGTTGGCAGCATGAACCACTGCACCACACCACTGGTAGTATCCAGCCTTTGGTCCATGCCTGGGGCTTTAAGGAAACACCAGAGGCAGCACCGAAGCGCTGCAAGCAAGAACGAAGGGGGCAACCCCTCCTTCCTGGCGGCTGCAGCGAGCAGAGCCCTTCAAAAGCAGAATTCAGAAGGCTCCCTGCACCCAGAGCCTCACGGGCTGCCCTCGGCTCCAGCTCCCGGATAGGCCCCGCAGCCCTTACCTTGCTGTCATCCATGTGTGCTGCCAGCCCCGATCCGCCTCGCCGCAGCCCCTGCACGAGGAGCAGGCGGAGCCGCCCGCCCGCCCGCGGCCCCGGCGGACACCGGCGCTCACAGAGCCTCAGGGCCGCCCGCGGCCGCCGCCATCGCCCACCGCCATGTTTGTTTACAGCCGATGGGCGCGGTAGCGCCGGCAGAGCGGTGCACGCTGGGAAGTATAGTCTTGTTCGGCCCTGTCGCCATTGGCCGCTGCCCTGATGGGAACGGAAAAAACTACAACTCCCAGCAGACCCAGCCGAGGAGCGGCACGGCAATTGGTCCTCGCCTCGCCAGCTGGGCGAACTACATTTCCCAGGAGGCTGGGGGCGCTCCCCCGCCTCGCGGACCAAGTGAGTTTGTTGTTTTATTGGTGGTTTTTTGTGAGGTTTTTTGGGTTTTGGTTTTGTTTGGTTTTTTTTTTTTTTTTTGGGGGGGGGGGGGGGGGGGGGTGGGGGGGTGGGGTGGTGGTTTTTTGTT
>NW_024582061.1:2220072-2399747 GCF_017639235.1 Corvus kubaryi | reverse complement strand
AAAAAAACCAAACCAAAACAACAACAACAACAACAACAACAAAAGCCAACAAAACAACACAACAACACGTTTAAGGTTTTTTTTTGGTCACCATTTTGACCCCCAAAAGGTGTTGTTTGCCTTGCTTTCCCCTAAGAGTTCCTGAAGACAGAGCCGAGTTTTCCAGACCACCTGGACACCGTACTGAGCTCCCCCAAGCCTGGAGAAGCAATCCTGTATAATCCTTTGAGAATACCCAGTTCCCTCCCGTTTTCCTGTGGACACATGGCAAGAGATTTAATGTTGAATGCTCGATGCAAAGCAAGGCCGTGCATCGTCCCGTGCCTGTCCCTTGAAATTAGTCCTGTGCTTGCTGGAAAGACACAGGTACCCCAGTGCACAATTCTTTAAGCACGGCCCACGTTTCAAGCTCGCGGTGAAACCTGAAGCTTGGCGTGTTTCATGTTGCTGCATGTTTCTTTTTATTCATGCAACTCTATCCACAGGAGTTTCCCATGACTTAATCTCTCTTACATGCAATTGTTGGGGCTGAAGGCTTTGTCATGGGATTTTTCCCCTGAATCACAGACCTTCCCCTTGGAGGGGATATGCTTGCTAGATGGCAGAGACAAAGCACTTTCCAAAGCTTTTTTTTTTCTCTATAAGCTTATATGCTGCTCAGTTGTCAAAGTCAAGTCAGTTTGCACACTGCTTCCTATTTGCTTGTCCGAAAACAATGAATCAGTTCTGGCAACTTCCCCCTGAAATAATAGTAATAAAAGAGCAGGGATGATCGGTGTGTTAAACAAGAGGCAGCAGCTAATAAAGTGGAAGGAGTAGCTCGCTATGAGCTTGTCTCCCGTGATCCCACCCCCACCTTTGCCTTCAAATTCTTCCAGAAGGTGGTGAGGCACCTCATACTGCCTTTGGCACTATCCTGGGGCCATAAAGCTGGCTTTAAAAGCCAGCTGGGGGTTTCCCCGGTGAAGGGAAATATTGAGTGGCAAAGAGCCAACATAGCTCACTTAGGCAACCCTCTGTTGCAACATGAGTGGAGGAAGGAGATTAGACAGAGCCCTGGTGCTGATTCAGAAAGGCCAGAATCCTTTTAACCAGCAAATTAAAGTTTTAGCTGCATCTTTTCCTCCCACTAGATTGCCCCACACTACCCATCCTGCTTTATATCATATAAGAAGCAGAGCTCCCAGCTTCTGAGCAGGATAAGCACAAGTTGCCTGCCTCAGCACCTAAGAGCTTCTGTATGTTAGCAGGGAACAACTCAAACTATGCATTTCAGTCTGCTTTTCCACTCTGGCTCTGCTGTCCTTCTGGATGAATTTGGATATGCAAGTTGAGTGGGAGTCTGTCAGAAAGAACAATTGTGAATGGAACTGGATATTATCTATATATGCTCATATAGAGAGAGCATATGGTTATAACATTTTAAACTGATTTTAGCAGCTAGAGGAAGTACTTTACACAGCAAATAGTGAATTCTTGGAGCTTACTGCCACAGGATACTGTAAGGCAGAGAGTACAGCAAGCTGAAAAAAAATTTATGTTTCATGAAGGGAACCATATATTCTCTATCACCCCTAATCTAACAGTTCGGGATATTGGGGATGAGAGGAGCAGAGGACAGTAAAAGGCCAAGTTCACATATTCTTCCTAGGAAGTGTCTCTTCTTGATGACCAAAGGTCTGACTCAGCAGGTGGTTTTTTTGGGGTTTTTTTTTTGGTCACCATTTTGACCCCCAAAAACTCACAAATGAATTAAGATTTTTAAGTAAAACTTCCTTGGTAAAAGTAAAGGCAGATGATCTCTTTCCTAGACCAACTCATCCCCACTAACTGCAGGTTACTTCTGGTAACTCCGAAGAAATTCTCTGAGACATCCTGAGGGCTTTATTGCTGAGCCATAGTGATGTACACCAAGGAAATACTACCTTGTGATACACTCAGTGTCACAAATCATTTTGTGCAATAACTATTGGCAGGTCCCTGATGAAACTAGTAATATTTATTAAAAGAAGGGTCCTGCTTCTGAGATCCAGAGAGAACTTTGAGGAAGATAAATAAAGTGAGTTCGGCAATCAGGCAATAGCTTAAAAATCATTGCCGATGTCGGTGTGACTAAAAAAGAGATGTAACTCACAGTGATTTTGCACCATGTGCTCATATTTCAACACATCCCAACAGGGTGTTTATTCTCCCTATAACTGTAAATGTGTTAATTTGGGTAATTCAAAATCTGTTCCTCTGAAAGCCTGCCTGAAATAAGAATAAATCTTGCAATCTTTTGGTATCAAGTGTTTTGCTGCAATTGCTCCACTGTACATTTGTGGAGCCTTTAGAGATTCAGAGCCTTTGAGATGAGTTCATTTATGGATGTGAAGGCAAAGATAAAGCTAAGATATTCTCTTGTTTGTTTTCCAAATGTACTGAGATGCTAATTGCTTTAATAGAGATGCTAACTCATTTGCCATGGGGCAACGAATGTGCAACAACAGCCTGTCTTTCAATCCCTTGGGGTTTGGGGGTTTTTTGTGGAACTGATAGAGAAATTGCACTTTTCTAGATCCTTTAATATGATACCCAAGAAATGTTTCTGGAAATACAAGAAATTCTCTGTCTTTCAGTTTGTAGACTCTGTTCACACTGAGACAGAGAACTTTTAACTTGTCACTTAAACCCACCACTTAAAGTATTTGTCACCAAGGAGTGACTGAAAAAAGTTTACTTACCTAATATTCTATATCTTATTGTTGTTTATATAACTAGGATAAAAGTATACCAGTTTGTTGTTGGTTTGGATTTTTTTTCCTTACGTTAGAGAAATCAGCTGTCTATGCTAAAGACCTAGAAGACCTGGTAAACACATGAAGAGCACATGCTCACAAGTACAGTGATTGATTAAAAGAAAATTCTGTTTAAAACAAAAGCTCTTTGAAAGTTGGTTTTTAAAACTTAATCAGTGTTTGAACAAAACACAGCACACTGGAAGCCTGATCTGCAACTACTTCCTATACACTATAATTAAATGTTGATAAGGGGGTTACTCTAATATTTGCTAAATTCTACTTTGTGACAAGATGAGTGCCTTCTGTAGCTGCAAATGCTTGAAGTCACATCTACAAGTTCTTCCTGTTTAGCTATTGCAAATGTACTTCTCAAGTAAAATGGACTTGAAATAAGATAATTTGGAATAATCAGCTCTTTTCCTGTGCATACACACAGGCAGAAAAGTTACTGCTTTATCTAGCCAGACTAACTTTCCCACATAAGCAAAATCTTGAGACAGTGTTCATGATGCTTTTATATTGCTGAAGACTATCTGTAAATTAAAATATTGAATTAAAATGCTTGTGGGGCAGTTGGAAAGGAGCTACTTCATGTTTTCTAGCTTGTGGAAGGGAGAAAAAGATGTCAGATGATCCTATGCTTCACACGTATGATTGGTAGTTTCAAATATGATCAAAGGGGAAAACTAGGAATGGTTCAAAAAGTCATTTAAATAACATGGATTTTACAAAATTTAAACTAAATACAAGAAACTGAGAGCCAAGGATCAAGATAGACAAATCACTGATTAAGGAGCTGACAAAGAGTGGGCTGAAGTTCAGTGAGGTGTGCAATTGAGTAAAATTTAATCTTGTTCCGAAACAACAAACAAACAGAACAGCACAATATGCCACATTCAGGAATGTGAGAGCCATGTTGTATCTGGCACTTGAACAACAGAGAATTATTGCTGGTGATATGGTAATTGCAGAGGTACAGAAAAAAGTGGGTGGATCATGTGAAATTCATGAAATACTTGAGGTGAACTTACAGCAGGATTAGTCTTTTAATTGTGTACATTGATCTCTATGCACAACTGGTTTACTAAAAAGGCATATTGTTCATTCTCAAGAGGTTTAAAAATCCACTTCAGCTCAGTGTCTCTTTTTGGTTCTTAAGATATTTTGCAACATGCTCCTCCCCTTTGGCCTACACAAACAAATATGCCTGCATATGCATACCTACTAGAGCCAGTCAAGAACTGCTGTCAGTAGCGGGCTGTTTTGGTAAGAGCATTTCTGGCTGCTTTCCACAACATATAAAATCATTTTAAACAGTTTTGTCCAGCCCCACATTCTATGGCATGGGCTGTGCTCACACTCAAAACATTTACTAATCTAAGCCTGATACTGTTTGTCCAAGGGCACAAACAAGGTTTCTGCATAGCTTGAGCAAAAACTGAAGGACTTGTATGGCAAGCTGGAGCTGCACTGGAACTGGGTCAGAGGACTTCCATGACAACCTTGACTACTTTCAGAAATGCCACTGTCCCTCATATGGAGGCTTGGGGCATCATATACAGCCCTTTGCCGTGGTCTGCACTGCTCACCCCATCTTCAGTCAGCATCATACCAGCTAAATTCTGGTTTGCAACTCTGTTTAAGTGTATTGGATTTCCTACGTTGTTGTAGCTGCCGATGAGCCTCATATTTGTGTTTAATGAGGTTCATATTTAATGAGACTGCTCATGTGAACAGGAGTTACTTACAGGATCAAACCTGCACCACAAAAAGTGTTGCAGTAATGTGTAATAAATGTAAATGAAGGATACACTCCTGGATAACACACACTTGTTCACAGGGAATTTCAATGCAACAGGGAAAATACGCAGCAGGTTCCTGGGAGCTGACAGGCTGCCTGCCTCACCCATCCATATCCATACAGGGGAAATAAAAGTGGGTTGTTTCAGAAATACACTGAAAAAAGCACAGTTACCCCTTACCCTGTTGTCAGCTCCTTTCTCCATGGCTCCCAAAATCTTCCTGACATGTCCCAGAGCTCCCATTCCACCAATATCTCCTGAAAAAAAAAGCTCCCAAGTTTTCCCTTCCTTTGGAGAGAGCTGGGCTTGTTCAGCCTGGAAAAGAGAAGGCTCCAGGCAGACCTTAGAGCAGCCTTCCAGTGCCTAAAGGAGTCACAGATGGACATGGTCATGCTCAGTGAACATGGGACAGATGAAAGGGGAAGAACAATAACAGGTAACAATTTTTTTAATGTCACTGGGGCTACCACAGTTTGACTCACATGGGTAGGTTGGCTTTAGAGAAAATTACTTTTAAGCGTGTATTTTGAAAAATAGGCTGATCAAATTTTGCATTTTACTTCACTGAGGTTGCAAAAATTTGCCTATCAGGTGGGCCAGGTGCAACCCTGTAAAAAAGTGCAGATACTCTTGAATTTCTTTTTCTACATTCACACAACATGATGCTTCGTCAGATTCCTTGAAAAGTACTATTGACACCTAAACAATGAATGTAAATTCTCCCATGCTTCTCTCTTGGTAAATCGAAGCAAATTGGAATGGCTTCTCAGGTATTCGGAGTAATTTACATAACAACTAAAATGAGAGTCTTAGAAGTTCTGTTAAACTCCTCAGTCAGGCATATGCCTCTAACTCTGCTCACTTTGATCTTGGCATCACTGGAAGAAATGGCATTTAAATTTGCAAGTCAGACTGCTGATAGTTCTCAAACTATGATATCAAAAATGTAACAACCAAGAAGATTGACTACAAATGCACATAAAGATCTAGTTTTCTCATTCACACACACATATATACACAAAACAATTGTAAGCTCCAAACTATCTCTGACTTGAAAGCATAATTGATACGTGGCAACTGTTTGAAGATTTGGAGGATTAGCTGTAATTATAAGATCAAAATTAGAAAATATTGACTAGTTTGCAAAAAAGCATTAAAGTACAAGATGGGGGCAGGGGTGGGGTGGGTGTGTATGGATTTCCCCTATGTCTAAAAGGACCATAATAAAAACCCACACATTGAACTCTTATTTTTTCTTTTGAATTTTACAACACTACCAGACAAATGTCAGACAAGATTGATCCAAGGGAAGAAGGAAATGGGCTCTGTGAAACACTAGCACTGAAATCAAGTTACCTGTTTTTTAAGCAAGTGGTCATTTTCGAACTTCTACCTCAGGATTTCCCCTTAGAATTTGCAACTGGGGACTATATTGTCCCCCCAGAACTGGAAAATAAGACTAGAGTTTTAGAAACTATACAAAATACTTTGCTTCATGTATGTCTGTACAGTCTGGTGTTACAAACCACTCCTGGTCAGGCTGTGCAGGGTGGTTCTGTGTGCAGCAGAAGGTGTTTGTGCCCCTTTCCTGCACTGTCTCCAGCAGTTTTGCTGTCAGACCTGGGAGCAGTGGGCATTAAAGCTTTACCAAATCCTGAATGGCTCTCCCTCCCCATGGGAGACCGTTCCTGGTTTTTATCTACTGGGGCATATCTCTACAGAAGTGCTAAATGATGCTATGAGGTAATTCAGGGGTAGTAAACCTAGAGCAAGCGAAGCTTTCATCCTCTTCAGGACCCCCTGAGATCCACAGCCTATGTGTTTACAGATAGGACGTTCAGGAGTTTTCTCCAAATATTTTCCACAATTGTAAGGCCCGGGTTAAGCTGCAGGAGAAAGCCTGACACACATATGTAGTGCTGATGCCCATGTTAGGTGTTGCTTGGTTTCAAAGGCATCTCCAGGAGCTGATTTAAAACATTTACATCAGTGTGCTGCTCAAATCACTGAAACTTAGGGGTAAGGAGCTAATTATAGATGCTATGAGCAGACCCATTGGTAGTCATTTCATAGAACTGAATGATGTCATGCCACAGAATAGCTTTGCCATCAGTTTGACAGGTGTTTTGCGAAAAGAAATGCAGGTGGGGGATTTGCATGTGTGTTTGTTACAGATATTTTTTGGTTTTTACCATCTCCAGTTCTTTACGCAACTGAGCCATTTATTAACTAACTGCTACAATGCCAGGTATGAACATTAACCAAGGAAGTGATGAATCGATACAGAGATTGACAGCTGTTTGCTAAATGTTCACTTTGATTGCAGATATGGAGGACTTAGCTCTCTCATGACTTGTCTTATGGAAAGAAGCATCAGCTTCAGAGTACTGTAAACTTCCTTCAGTGCCATCACCCCCTTCCCACTCCCTCTGCCTTCGTTAACATCCTTTAAATGTCTAGCTTCATCAGGGAGAAAAGACCTTATTGCTGAATCTGTATTGAGACTGCTATGGAAAATTTTCCCTTGACAGTGTCAGAAATGTTATTCAGAGTCCCTCAGACAGATACAGCATTCTTAAATGGAATACAACTCACCCTTTTCCCCCTTTAATATGTTCAGCAGACAGGTGGCAACTCAACTGCTGGTAAATTCCTAAGTATTTATATCCTTTAACTCTCTAATGATATGAACAAGTAATAGGAAATGTCATGCACTGGGTATATGAACAATGTTCCCATTAATCAATCATTATGGATTATTACGTCTGTTTGTACTATACTGTGTACTGAAAGAGCAAGCTTGATTCTTTTTGGCTCTGATCTGTGTGGAGCTTTATGGGCAGAATCTCTCACAAGTTCACTCTTCTTCCACACATGCTTTGGCCAGGCACAAGAGAGATTCACAAATGTAGAATACCACCAAGATGCAATTGTTTACAGCATTTGATTCCCAATTAGACATAATTTTTAACTGAGTACAGAAGCTGTGAGGAAGCACAAATCCACTCCTGAAAAATGAGGTCTTTAGTTGCTCTAAACCAGTGATGAGACCCAGCATGTTTTAGAGACAACTGGGATTTTGAAAATGAAGTCCAAACAAAACTAATGACTTTTTAATTCCTAGTTTCAAGAAGGAATGGTTGATTCACAGCTGAGGTTGTGAACTGACTGGTGTCCTACACATCAATCCAAAGAATGAAACTGGAATTTGTGAGTTACACTGGAGGTCCCATCTGCCTCAGCTCCTGATGATCTTTCATCAGTTTTGGCAGCAGATTACTACTTTTAATGGATGTGTCACAGGGCGTCCTGTGAGGCAGGAAATCACAGGGAATCCCAGAAAAGTGCCATTGTGTACATTCCTGGAACAACTCACTTAATATAGAAAAAAACTCTCAGCAAAGAACATGTAGTGCCAGACAGGTTGCACTCACTACCAGTGTGGTACAGATTCACACTGGGTAGACACAATCTTTGCAGGTAAGTACCCTGAGGCAAATTTATCTGCAACACATGTATTCGGTGGGCACTGTAGGGTGACACACACATGAGTGCAGGTCCAAATCCCCAGTGCCAGACAATTTACAGGGTGGTTTGCCCTCCTCTCTGAACACAATGTGGATTCTATAGCCGTGTTCCCACCGAAATACATTGAAGTGCCATTAGGAACCACATACCTCCTGAAAACTCTCTTTGAAACACAAGAGTCTCAAACTATTTGAGCATACCTGTGTAAACTACTGAAAGCAAAAGAGGTGCCTTACAGATTGCAGAAAAGACCTATGTCCCTGAATCTGTAGTGCTGGTAGTCTGCATAAATAAATGAAAATAATTTCAAAATATTACAAAGCTCCTTAGCATAATAAATCATTCATAAACAATTTAGATGGCTTTGTTGCTTAGTCTTTGTATGTTTTGGCTTATACATTTTACAATCTGCCTGCACAGCTGAGAAGAAAGGGGTACAATACAGCCCTTTTGCACCACTGTAGAAGTGTTGAGAAACATTTAATGGAAGCAAATATACCCTGTGGAGCTACACTGTCAACTTATGAAGAGCTATGGAGAGTGAGGTATGTAATTCAGACTAAGACTCTGAGATTTTTTAAAGATATATTTGCTTTTGCATTTGTTACCAGGGATTTTGCTGGTGTTGTTGTTGAATGATTTCATACCTTCATTCCTTAAATTACATATATATGGCCTTGACTCATTTTATTCCAGGGCCTTTTTTCACACCTCTACCAATGTCAAAGGGCTTCCCTATGGATATAAATGTGATTTTCTACCATAAAAATATCCAATTGCTAAGCACAACAACAACTTTTATCTGTCCTATAAAATCCAAAAGCCTTACTAAATCACAGGTATGCCCCAGAGAGACAAAGCAGAGACAGGATCTGAGTATGTTTTTAACACCCACTGAGATGAATCAGTTAAAATACATTGTGTGTTACTGTATGATTACTGCAGAGTCTCTCTTTAACATAAAGTTAAGCTTGTAAATTGTTATATTAATTGTATATGTGTTAGTTTAGTAATTTTTACAGTATAAATTCATCTTCAATAACCTGACTTCAGAATATTTGGTTTAGCAATAATAGGATTAACCTTACAGTATCTATATTTTAAAAGAACTGACTTCCTCCTGAAATCCCTTTGCTCATAACAATTTAAACATAGAAATTAATACACTGAAATTTCGTAATAGTGACAGGACTATCCTGATGTTTGACAGATAAAGTTTCAGCCAGGGACACTGATGCACTGAGATTTCTCCATGTAAAATAATACAAGATATAGGAATCATGACTGCCCCGTATAACAAATCAGGTTGGAAGGGACCTCTGGAGGCCAGCTGGTCTAACTCCCTGTTCACAGTAGAGCCAACCTCAACATTCAATCCAGCTCCAAAGTTTGATCAGGTGGCTCGGGACCTTGTCCGTTCCAGCACTGGCCATCTCCAAGGGTGGGGAAGCCTCTCTAGGCACCTGTTGCAGTGCTTGACCACCTTCATTCTAAAGAGCTTTTCTCCCCTGTCAGACAACAGATGTCAACTGAATGACTGACATAAAGAATAACTCACTCTACTTCTGTTGGATTAGCAAGATGGACTGGCTCATGTTGCATTGTAGCAATGCCAGGTCCACAGCAAGGGAATGTCAGGACCCCACAGTAAGAAGCGGAGGGCAGGAAACTGTGAGGTAGAGCATCACCTGATAGATGGGCTCAGCCAAGGCACCTGCCTGCATCTTCCCAAGCTCTGTACACCCATGCCACTGAGAGATGCTGATTCACTCTTTCCCTACCACTTGCTGGGCAGCCTTGTTCCTATTTTGCCATTTCCTCTCCAGTGGCTGAAGTGTTTGTTCACATGCTGTTAACCAAAGGGGACCGTGCTCTTTTTTCAGCTTTCAGCATTAGTGCCACTGCAGCCTGCTCTCCTGCTGGCATTAGATGGTAAGAAGGTATTTTAAATGAATCATCAGTTATAATAGCCATTTTTCTTAAACTGTGGCTGACATCATTTAATTGTAGGCCCTACTACAAAATAACAGATGAATAAACATATAATTTCTGCAACTTAGTAATTAGACAGGCCCTTCTAACAGGGACTTCTTTTTCCTTTTATATTCTGGAACTCAAATTGCATCTACCATTTTCCCACAAATGTCTCCACTGACTGGCTCACAAAAGACTGTGTCCTCACATGTTCCTGTCTAGGAAGTTCCTGTCTAGGAAAGCTTCTTCTGAGCTTTCACAGCTGCTGAGAAAAAATGTCTTGGAAGGTCACGTCCTCTACTTGAAATTCCCCCTCTTAAAAAAACCTTCTGCCCCATTTGATTTTGTAATATCCCATTTAGATATTAAATGGTCATGAAGAGGCACATTCTTCAGCATAACACTATCTGGAACTCATCATCATTTGATCAATGGCTTGAAACAATTTTTAGTGACTGGAGAGTCAACAAGCCAAATTTATATCTGAGGTAAGCACAAGCAGCTTCAAATAAGTCATGAGAAGTCTGAGGCAGACCTTCACAAAGAAAATGAAACATTGTATTTGCAGCCCTGTGCTTCACTCTCATTGATCTTCTCCCCTTCTTTTTGCAGGCTGAATATAAACCAGGGGTTTAAACATTTTCAATACATTAATGATTCTTCCCCAGCTACAAGGAGAACAAGTGGCAAACTGCTTTGATGCAGATATGCTCTTGCAAGATTTTCAACCCCTCTGCAGAGTTAAAAGTTGTACCCAGACATAACACACAGAAGCCAGTTTGCTCCTGACCATGGGAAGGGTAGTCAAGAAGGCAATATAAAAATAAACCAGCAGTCCTTCACCTCACCTCCACCTTGCATCTAAAAAAAAAAAAAAGACACGCTCTGAAATTTTCACATGCTTCTTTTCTCTGTAACCTGATATTTTCACCTGTCTTTCTCAACAAACTCCACTCTCTGTTGTTGACAATTGAGCTAGTCTCAGACTGACAATTTTCTGAGCAGTGCATTCAACAAAATAAGACTCTGTTCAGAGTTAACAGTCTTTTATCCTAAGAATGTTTTTACTGTAAGGCCAAAATATTGATGTTCTGGGTGTTATCCACTTAACAGTTTATATGAATGAAAGCTTATAAATGCAGGTCATTGTGGTGCTCATGCCCTTCTTTCCCACAGCAACGAATAGTAATTAACTTGGTTTTCTTTCCCCTTTTAGAACCCAACTTTATTTTTCATGTCCATTATGGGTTTGTCTGTCTTTTTCATATTAGGCTCTTTTTATCTATTAAGTACATTCTAAAGACCCCACAGAATCAAAATCTCTTTCACAATCTATTTGAATAACAATGGAGTTTCGCTTGCATATTACTGCAGCACCCAAACTGCACTTTAGAATTAAATGAACAGCACCCTATCAAATCCACAATGTTTAGGATACTTGTAAGTGTCAGGAGATGTTAAAGGTTGGCAAAAAACAACAAAATGGATTGCGAGAAATGCTAAAGACTCTAAAACTGTCTGAAAATTTCCTTTCCTGTGAGCATATGTTGAAAAGTATTTTAAAAGAAAAAAATATAAATAAACTGATCTTCATTACCACAGGTTATACAGTCTCCTTCTACATTCAGACTTTTTAACTATTTTCCTGATGGTGAGCTCACTTCAGCATGCTGTCAAGACAGTAACTTTGTACTTAAATGGTTTATATTGACCCAGATGACATTTCACATATCACAACTTTAAAGCATTTTATGAATGCTGTACATTTTTTATCATATCCTTGGTATTCCTAAGAAAATATTTCATTGTTAGAAAAACAGGAAGTCTAAAATTTATTTAAGGCTGGTTATTACTGTGTCCCACAAAATTTGAAGTACTCAAGCAGTTAAAAAGAAGGATATGAATAGTCAAAGACCTCATACATTTTACGCTGCCCTCATAATAAACGCAAATACATTTTACTTCTGATTCATCATTGGCCACAAACAAAACATGAACACACGAAGCCATTCTTCAGATAGTATAAATTAGCATAGCAACTGAAGTGTGAGTTGAGCAATGATGATTTACACCATCTGTGCTTACAGCCCATTACCAGTTCATTTCAATAGAAGTGTACCAGCCTACAGACAAGTGACTAACAGTGAGTAAGAGCAAAAATTAAGTGAGGTGGGTGTTTATTGTGACAACTATCTTAATTTCTGGAATGTGTTTGTGATTCTTTTTTAATGTATCAGCTTTTTGTTGTTTTTATTTAAATATTCTCTCTTTGGATATATAGGAAAGTGAGAAATGTTACTAGTTGAGTTTTTCAGTTGCTGTAGATTTGTCTGAACTTGCTGTTTCTTGAGAACATTATTTCATTATTCTGTTTCCTGATGACCACATGTTATTATGCTCCTTTTCTGTAAATAATATTTATTATGATCTCCAATTTCAAATGCCTCCTCACAACTTCATCTTGCTGTTTCATAGAGAAGTGGCTTGAGCATCAAAATTGTAACTTCTTTTTCTGTTTAAGATGATTAGAATTTATCAAACCCCCCTAAGCTTCATAAAGGCCATCCATAGAACCAGAAATTGTTGTTACTTCTTCCTTTGTCTTTTCACACTGTCTTATGTTCTATATCTCACTTACAGCCTTTATATATGTTTGCGTCTCTTAATTGCAAGCTAAGCCAACAAGCTTTCGTGCAAGTGCTTAATTTTAATAATTGCCTGCAGAGGTAAGAAAAACAAAAGTTACTATTTCTTTTCCGAGATGCAAGAGAGGAGAGGGGAAAGGATGAATTAGTGGTTAGATTTGGAATTTAAGAGAACTTGGTTCAGTTCTCTGATATGTAACCATCTTGCTATACTGCCTTGGATGAACTACTTCACCTCAGTAACTCAGTCTTACATCCATAAAACATGGTTTCATTATGCTCCTCTGTCCCACAAAAGACTTACAAAAACAAAGAGTACTCAGAAGCTACAGAGATTGTAGAGATAGGAATAATGTACATTTCTATTGAGTAATGGGTACAGGGTTTATGAAGTAGGGAGTTACAGGGAAGCAAACAGCTGATGCTCTCCTTCCTTTTTTTCTCTGTGCTTTCTGCTGCTCCAGTTCCTGTAATTCTTCTTTTCTCTTTCACTGCTCCAAATCACCCACTTTTGTCCTATAGAGAACAAGAATATTGCTTCATCTTGTCATATATTCCCAGCCCAAAGCCCATATCTGCATTGAACCTAGACCCCTCCACTTGCATACCAACCCCACTTTGCTGGATGGGCTGTGAATCTGGCAGTCCTCGAGAAGCTACAGGGAAGTAGAGCTATGAAAACTACCTGCAGCAACAGACTAGTGAGGCTATTCTCATTTAACCATTTTCCAGAGGGGTAGAGCTTCCAAGGTCTGATGCACACATGGAAGGGAAGAATGGGGAAACACTGGGTGTTCCCAGCTCACTGTTAGCCCCTGAGCATTGCTACTTGCCACCCATGTCTCTCTGATGCCTGCATTTCACATGCTGCTCAAATCCCTCCTCTGTGGACTGAGCTCTGTGATCTCCCACTGATCTACAGCCACAAACTTTTCTCTCTCTTCTGCTCTTTCCCCACTCTCAGTCCTACATCTTCTATAGGTACTGGTTTCTAAATCCTCATGTTCCCATTGCTGCTCTCCCACAAACCTGTGCCACTCTGACCGCTGTAACCTGCTCTCCATGCCAACAAAGCAAGTAAGTAGTATCTAAAAATGCTATGAATGTTTCAATGTGGGTATCTCCGCAACACTTCTACTTTTAGATACCCTGAAGAACTGTCGGTAGCAGTCATGTCTGGTACAAAAGTCTGCTCTGAAAGCAGATTAGGCTCAACCTCCCACTGCCCCTGAAGCTGTCCATGAAAAAGTCATCACCTCACTTCCCATCTGGTGACTTGGGTTTCCCCTAATCCATTTCGGCCAAAACAAACCGGTGCAGCTGACTTCTACTGTTTAAACTGCTTAAGCTGTTCTGGTTGACTTTGGTGAAAACAAGTTTGGGAGGGATTGAGTGAGCAGCTTGCAGGTAGGGAGGGGAGGTGGTAGCCTTTGGCAGAAGACAGCCACAGTGACTGGGAGCTGTCTGGGAATGATAACTTCTTCAACAACTTCAGCCTATGGAGGAAGTGAGCACCCACAAGGGGATTTTAAAGCAGGGTAAATTCTGTGCTTATAGTTCAATTCTCACTTATTTCGCAAGAGGTTTCCCTGGCAAACCACTCCTTTCCACTGTGCAGAAACCATGATGACGTTACTCCGACTGTCATTCATCTTTCCCCTGTTTAATCACTGCTAACTGATTAACTAAATGAAGCGCCACAAAATCCATTAGCTGGAAAAGGAACAAAAAGCTGCGCTAGCTTTTACTAAAAAAGAAAGAGAAACCTTTGTAAAAAAGGTGCATGACCTTCAGCTCTTAAAAGTACCCAGCTATTGTCCCTCCCTGGCCCCCAGGAACAGGGGCAGTGAGGGGTGACACACTTGCAGCCACTCCTGCCAGAAGTGAGACATGAACAGGTAGGACAGGGGGGAGTATCAAAGTTCATGGGCTGTTGCATAGCCTGTTGGATAGCCACTATAGTGTCTTTTGCCCTTGTTTTACCCCATATAGACACTTCGATCTTCTTATCTCATAAGCCTCATAAGGAGGCACAAGAAAGGAACACTAACTTTAACTCTTTCCATACCACATTCTCAAAAAGGAACAGTGAACTTAGGCCAAAAAATCCATCACCAGAAGTGTAGCAAAATACATTTCACAGAATTGACGGACTTCAAAAACTTGGGGAGGGGAGGTCAGCAGCCAGGGACACCACCAAAAACAGGCACTCTCTCTCTGCCAGATGGTTCAGGTGTTCGCCAGACTAAGGCCTGACTCTCTCCTGATTTGCACCTGCAATTCAGATCATTTCCAGGAGCCCGCTCTGTGCAAGTGGTAGGGAGGAACAAAAGGCTCTCATAGGGGAAAAAAAAAGAGTTAAGCCAGAGTTAGACTCTGACGTGCTAAGGAGTTACTGCTCCTACACGAGTGGCCACGGCCAGCTGGAGGGATGTCAGCTGCCAACACGCTCACACTTTGTCCACTGCAAACAGGAGATGCAGCTCCTATTCTCAATGAAGCGAGGTCTGATGCTGCTGTGTCTGAGTCCTCCTGACTCCTTCTGTTTGTGTCTTCAGGTTAGCAATGAACCTGTCCAGTTTCACCCTGCAATGTTCTCCCACACCAGACTTTCGGCTCAACCTCAGGTGAAAAGAAAAGTTATTCTTAGTAATAATTTCAACATGCAGGAATTAATAGTGATACCACTGGTTTTGTCACACCTTTTATTACATTAGGAAAAAGAAATATCCTGACTTTATATTGAAAAAGCTTTAACTTGCTGTTCTAGTACAGGCTTCTCTGCATATATCCTTTTTTTCAGCTAGAAAGAAAAATCTTTTCAAAAGATCACAAGTACTTCCTATTCTTACAGTTTTACAGTCAGGAAACTTTTACAGTCTCACAACTTAAACAAAACCCAAACGTGTTACATAAGGTGTTATTGAGTTGAGATGACAAAAGGGAAGAGAGAATTGAAATGTCCTTCCTCCTCACCACGCACCTCTCTCCGCTGCTCCTTACTTCTCTTTGTGAGGATAACCATGCTGGAACTATTTGTTCCTGCAATTTTCTGGAATGAAAGAGCTGGGGCACTGGCTGTCACCTCCAGTTTCTCTGGCACGCTCTCTGATCCCCTTCGTCAAAATGGGTCAGTTCTAGCTCCATTAACCAGCAGTTAATTGTGCAGATTTTTAATGCTGTGGGCACTTTGGGGGTTTGGGAAAGGCATCTTTGGGGCCACTGCTTTATTGAGACACAAGGCAAAACTGCTTTTCAGCTACTGGAAAACGGACACATGCAAAATAGTGGACATCCCAATGTTAATTGCTTTACCATAATTTCTTCACTGCTTTTGATCTTCTGTCTCTCTGATGGAGCTTGGGCTTCTCTCTCTCCTGCATGCTCTGCATTCCCTCACACAGGACGAGACTGTTCAGTATGAGTGCCAACAAGGCTTTCTCATGAGACAGCTCACAACTCCTTAACACAAGGCCCTTCATCAAGGTGGCTCCTGTTCAATATTGCCAGGACAGAGCCCACCACCATACAATTTATTCTGAGTTACCTGCTTCCTGAAGCACCAACCACCCAAACCATTTTACTGTGAGTGATAGCCATGTGCTTTTCCGAAGGCACTTCGTTTGAAGAGACAGCCACCAAGAATGTAAGGACCCATGCAGTTAATCCTCTTCCTCATGCTGTCTTCCAAGGGCTTCTGGCACAGGGATTCAAAAGCCATCAGAGGTGATGGACTGGAGTTTGAATTTTGGTGTGCAAGTTGTCCCGCGTACACAGCGGTGCTGGCAGGTTCACCATAGTACTGATGCCTCTGAGGGAGAAAGGACTGCAGAATATTGTCTTATTTGGAACAGGGTTGCAGAATATTCTGCAGACCCATGTAGCCCCTGAAGGATGTACCTCACTAGTTTGGATTGGTACTAGCCATAACAGATACGTCAGACAAAAATAACATATGCTTCTGTGTATCTGCATAGTTTTTCACTGGGCGGTTTCAGATTTTCAAATTTATTTAGCAAGGTTATCTAAAGGGCAAAGGCCCCCAATGTTCCACATGGCCCAGAAGGTGCTCTGCTGACCTCAGTGACAGGGGTTGGAACTGCATGACTTTAAGCTCCCTTCCCTCACTCTGTGATTGTATGATCCCGTAACACTACGGCAGCAGGATGTAACGCCTTCACACCCAGGTGGTTCAGCACCGCACCGCACAGTGGCTCATTGTAAAAGCAATGGCCAGGACGGTATTTAGGGATGCCCCCTGAGCTGGTGCAGGGCAGAAGGGAGGGGAGGTGGCCGAGGGGCCAGGGCTGAGGGGGCCGAGGAGCCAGGGCTCCGGGGCCGAGGCGTCGCGAGGCGCCACATGCCCGGCAGGCCCCGGGCCGCGCGGGGAAGGGGCCGCGGGCGGGGCGGGCCCTGCGGAGGGGCCGGAGCGGAGCGGAGCGAGGGCCGGGCGAGGGGCGGGGAAGGGCCGTGGCGGCGGCTCGATTGAATCGCTCCGCGGCTCCTCCCAGAGGCGGCCCGGCGGCTGTCGCTGGGGGCCGCGGGTCTGTGTTTCCCCTGGGGACAGCGAGAGACCCGCTCCCCCCCACCGCCATCGCCTCCCGCCGCCGGGGCTGCGCGGCGGCCGCTGCCCCGCCGGGATCCTCTCTCGCTGCTCCTCCTCTTTCTCCTTCACCCTCTCCCCCCACCTTCACCCCCCGGCTGAGTTCATTCACTGGGATTGGTTTCAAATGACGCCATCGCTTTATTTTTATACCAATGACCTCATCCCAGCAGCTTGAAGTTTACTGACCAGCAAAACTCTTTTCTCTCGCTCGTTTCTCTCCTTGTGCCTGCTCTTCCCGTGTGTTTGTCGTCGTTTCGGTCATTCTGGGAATCTGATGCTTTAAAGAAACAAAACAAAAATACCCAAACAAACAAAAAGACCATACACACACACAAAAACCCCCAGCCCCCCAAACTTTTTCCGTCCTCCCGAGCTTTTTGGTGTGTGTGTCCCCCTCATCACTGTCCCCTTTTAATTTTTTCAAGCCATCTTGGGAGGGAGGGGGGAAGGAGAGGGAAAAGAGAGCTCCAAAGCTCCAAATGTTTCCTTTTTCTGCTCCTCTCCACTCCCACCTTCACGCTTCCCACTCTTAAAAAAAAAAAAAAAAAAAAAAAGAAAAAAAAAAGAATATATTTTTTTCTTTTCTAATTTTTAAAATTGCTGGGGCTTGGTTGTTGTTTTTTGGGTGCGATTTTTTTTTCCCCTCCTTATTGAAGAAGAAGGAAAAAGAGGAGCTTTCCCAGCGACTGGAAGGAGACAAAGTTGTTTCGGGCGGCAGCGGCGAGGCTGGTGGGCAATTACTTTTATCCTTGCCGAGGGGACAGGCTGACAGACTGACAGGGGTGACACAGTAAGTGCCGGAGCAGCGCAGGGACCCCCGGCCCGGCGCTGCCCCGTGGAAGCCAAGCCGGGAGGGGGGCGAGGGGCGCGGGGGGGAGGGGAGGCCGGGCCGGGCCGGGCCGGGCCGGGCTGGGCGGGGAGGAGGAGGAGGAGGAGGGAGGTGAGCGAGAGGCGGGCGGCGGGAGCCCTCCCTCTCTCCTCCCGCATGCCCTTCCCCGCCGCCCCCTCACCTCCGGAGGAGAGCGCCCGCAGTGGACAGGTCGCTGCCCCGGGCCGGGCGTGCTCCGGCCGCCTCCGCAGGTGGTAAGAACAGGGGCCGGAGGGAGGGGGAACGGCACAGGCACCGCAGGCACCGGCGGCCGCCCCGCGCTGCCCTCCCTACCTGCTGCCGGCACCCCGCTGCCCGCGGCGGCTCCTGCCTCGCGTCCCTTCCTTCCCGTCCTCCCGACATCCACCTGCCTCTCCCCGTGCGGGGAGGAAGCCGGGCGCCGCCGGAGCGCGGGGCGGGAGCAGGCGCCGCTGGGAGAAGCGATGGGAAGGAGCCCGCGGGCTGCCCCGCGGGGGGCTCGGCGCTGCCCGTGAGCCGCGGCGTGCGCGGCTGCCCTGCTAAACTTAGCCCGGAGCGCTGGCTGCGAGCGGGCTGCGTAAAATGGTCGGGGATGCTTTAAAGCCTCGGAGGGCTCCCGAAGAAATGTTGAAGTTCTGCGTTCGACTTGGAAAACGTTTAAATTGAGGCGGCTGACAAAATGGAGGGCTGCCGCGGCGTCCAGGAGGGAGGCAAATTGCAAATTGTTAACCTGGCATCGCGCTCTCCTGAGCTCCCGGCCCGGGGCCTGACAGATCCCCGCTCCCGGCTTTGTCCCCCCCGGCCCGGGATGCGGGGCTGAGCGCGCATCACCAGGTGTATGGGATGTGCCTATTGCCGAGTCTGACCAATGGCAGGATTTTTCAGCGGCCAAAAAACATTTGGTTAGATGTCAGATGAGAAGCTGGGATTTTTTAAATTATTATTTTATTTTTTAAATTTTTTTTTAAGAAAACCCAGGAGAGTTTACTTTCTTTTACTGTCGTTTCAGCTGGTTGAAATATAAAATCGATTTCTTTGTTTTTCTTTCAAATGAAGGGTGTAGTCATAGCGAGCTGTATTGTCTGACCTATGACTAACTTTTTTTGTTCAAACATTCAGTGTTTGAACCCAGCAGAATAAATAGATCTGTGCTAGTTTTGAGACTTAAAAGCAGATTAAACTGTTTCTCTTTGCAAGGATGTGTGTTGGGGTTCTTAAAAGAGAAAACCCCAGCCAAAACCCCAGAATGATTTTGTGATCCTTGCTCTGAGATTCATGCTATTCCTGGCAGTGTGTGGTTTGGTAGATACAGAGTTTACAAAGTCACAACTGACCAAACAGGAGTTGGTTTAGACTCTTGTGTTTTGAGGGGAGGTGGAAAAATAGTAAGTCTTAATTTCTTTTTATGGTGTTCATCCCACTGCCCATTGGAGATTGAAACATTCATCACAGTTGTTTATGTTGGTTGTCTGGGAGTTTCTGCTTGAATGTGGAGCGAAGTATGCAACAGGGAGGTGTACATGTATTTTTAGCTTTCATTTTTAATTACAAAAGATACAGAGAATAGTGATATTCACAAGCAAATCTTGCATTTACTGAGTATGCTTATTAATATTTTGAGGATGGAATCTATAAGAAATATCTGAGTTGTAGTAAGTTCCAGTTGTTATGCTTTTTTAATACACTAGTGCTTTAGTAAATCTTAATACACAATTTAAAAGTCCCTTTTTAAATGAACAAATATGTAAAAGCAGCAGAGAAGGTGTCAGTTCTTGTGCTAGAGACAGTAGCTTCAAAATGCTGTAGGGTTTAATACATGTGGAAAGGTCCAGAAAAACAAAACAAGCATTTAAAAATGTAACATATTGTATAAAGATACCTGAGAACATTCCTGCTCCAGTAGCTCTGCTTTTGTTAGCTACCTAAGCAGATGTAATGGAACAAAATCACACCAGAAAAACTTCTGTACAAGATAGTGAGCTCAGTTATCTTTGTTTTTATAAAAAGTCGCGCTCTTCTTTCAGCAAAGACAGCTGGCTGGGCAGGGGTGTTTGCTTCTAGCTTGGCCAGGCCATAGGGACAATATCGGCAGAAGCTGTGCAGGAATGTGTTAAATGGATTTTGCTGGGAGCTCTGTCTCCCAGGCCAGCCCCGGCAGGGTGCCAGCCCTCAACCCATGGGAGGAGTTGTGGTTGTATCTGCCATGTGCCTGTGCACCTTCCTTGGCAAATCAACTCTTCCCTGGGAGCTCTGTGCTGCTGCTCACAGGGGGAGTGAAGTCATACGGAGTCACTGAAAACTGGATGTGAGATGGGCCAGTCACTCTTCTGCCTATCAGATAAGAGATTCATGTAGGCCTTCCAAAGCCCTCAGGGGCTAAATTCAGGCTCTCTTCTGGGCCTTCATAAGAAATGTCAAATAGTCAAGGTAGATGTTGATTTCTGTTACTTGCATTTATCTTCAGGTGAGCTCTGCTCCGAAGTGTTGGGCAGTAAGAGGGGTGTGCAGGGTGAGGGCTTTGCTCCGTCACCTGGGTTTTTAAAGTTCAATGCCATAATCCTCACACTGATTCAGCAATATTCACTGTTTTCAAAATACAGTTAAGCTAAGAAATACAGTAAGTACAGCTGAAGCATTTTTATCCCCCCAAGAAAAAGGAGGCAGCAGGATGATAGCTTTCACTTTATACTATGTCGGCTGAATTTTCTAGGACTTTTTTTTGTTTTTTCTTTCTGTAGAAGCAGTCAGGAAAGCACCATGGATATTCTTCAAGTGCTGACAGTTCTTAATAGCCAGATGGCATAGAGTAGTTACTGTCAAAGGATGAGGTGTGGAAGGATTGACACATCCCTTCCTTTTTCTTTTCCACTTTTTTTTCAACCTTTGAAAGAAACGTGTATTTGATCTGTGACTCCACTGAATCCGCCCCATGGATTTGTTGTTATGATAGTGACTAAATGCTTCTTGCAGTCTTGTAGTATTTTGTGCGTGGTTGTGTAATGCTACATCCTTAATTATTTAAGAATTTTCAAGAAGCTGGTTTTCTTGGTAATAGGAAGGTAAGCATGTCCCTAATGTGTCAAATGGTACACGTACTTTCCCTACAATTCCTTAGGGATTGCGCCCAGAATGAGTGTTGGGACATGGAGGGTTTCTGTAGAATATTTTAAGTATCAATAAGTACATATCAGTATCACTAATATTTCTGTGGTTTATTTGGTATCCCCCTCATAAACAAAGGGTAACATATCATCCTTTAGGGCTGCCAGTTGCATACATGGCCTCTACTTTCTGCACAAATCAAAAGCCACAGGTGATGGCTGGCCTGGTGGTGTGCGTCAGGATGTTGTTCTGGCCTAAAGCTGTTAATTGTTTGAAGACCAGGGGTCATTTGGAAGAAGGTGAAGTGAGCACTGTAAGTTCAAGCTCCTTCGTAGTTACTTGGGGGATCCTCTTCTTTGGGGTTTATCACTAGTGCAATAGTATCCCCACCCCAGTGCCAAAGCTGATGGAGATCAAACTGGCTCTGGAGCAAGAGAGGAGGCTGGGATGCCCCGTGCTCCTGCAGTATTCCTGCTGTCTGAGGACAGTCATGGCACCAGGGCAGCTTGTATCACCACTTCTCTGCTCCACTGTGTCTGATCTTTACATTGGTATTGTCTCATCAGCTCCAAATAGCAAAACTCTATTACAGCTACTCTGTAACTTCCCGTAACATCTGAAGGAAGCAAAAAATAGACATTAATGGTCAAGTTTGGCATCTTAACTTCTAGATTTGCCTGGTTTTAATCTGAGCAGTTGTTGGTTTGCCTGTGGGTAGGGCCTGCTGGCAGGTATCGTGGTCTCCAGCGGAGATGGTGTTGGGCACCAGTGAATTGCTGCTCAGGGCTCAGAGCAAATCTGCATGTAGGGTGTGTAGATGGAGGGCAAGAGCGAAGATGGGCGTGAGTTCAAGGCACTGTGTTTCCTTTTGCTGCGCTATGTGCTCTGCTGCTGAGCCAAGAGTGTCCTACTCGGAGCTGGCTCTGGGAAGGCTGGCAGCCTTCCATGTTGTGTCCCTATGAAATGCTCCTCCAGCAGCTGAAAAAAAACCCACCAAAATTAATAATTGGGCAAGCTAGGAAAGAGGGGATAGAGTGTTGTTTCAGTGATGGGAGGCTTCCGGTGGGGCTGCAGGGATTCAGTGGGGACATTCCCAAGCTCCCATCCTGCTGCTTTTCTGTGCTTTCACTGTCTGAAGCTGTAAGGTATGAAAGGAACTCCTGAAACAATGTTCTTCTTTGAGGGGAATTTAGTTATCTCTGCTCCTTCCTGGTTACAATATGACACTTATGTTTCCAGTGACTTACACAGCTTCTCTCTCTAAGTGTGTTTTGAACTAATTTTTCCCTGTGCAATAAGAGTTTTCATGCTGTTCCTCATAAACTAGGATCAGTTCCTTGCACAGACCTCCTCAGGTACATTTCCACTCTTCTTTGCTTTCAAGCTGAAGATATAAACTTCTGTCATTTGTTTAGCAAATAAAGATACAAAACTAGAGATGTGCAGAAGCTTTCATTAGTTGAGAATAAATGTAATTTTTTTCTCCATAAGATCTTTTTGCATGCTATCCAGAGTGATCTGTGGTCTGCTAAAATAATATGACAAAATTCTTCATAAATTCATAATGGAACTGTGTTCCATTACATTAGTTTGGCAGAAAACTGACACATTTTTCTAATGTTGAGACTTAAATAGCATTACCCATTTTCACTGTGCTTCACTTGATTTTTGCTTTACTAAAATGATCTATGAATTGAGTCTGTTGACTAAATGATAGATCAGTGGCTGTACAGATACTCTCTTTTTACATATTCTTGCCTGCTTGTCTAGTGTTTTTGCATTACTGAAGGCATTGTGGGAGGCAAAAAGATGGGTCTGAGTGTGTAATATAGCAACACTGGAATGAGAACTTTACAGAGAGCATAAACTGAGGAGGACAACAGGGACTAATTGTATGAAATTCCTTTTATGCACACGTTCTTGAGTTTGAATAACTAGTATGTATTCAGCCTGCTGGATTAGAAGGCTTTGGCTCTGCATGTGTAGCATAGATGTTGCTCTCAAAATAGGAAAGGAACTCTCCCTCCTCCCACACTATTCTGGATAAAATTGATTCAGTGCTGCATTTTGCTCCTACTGAACCCCTAGTAAAGCATGTTTAGAGCCTGAGTAGTTCATAGTGTTAGAGATATAAATGCCATACTTTTAATAGCCCAAGTGTTGTTTTTGCTTCTTGATTGCTAGCTGTAGGAATCATTCACCTCAGACTTTGTAGACTCAAATCCCATGCCAGAACTTGGGTTTCTACCTGCAAGATGGTCCTTGCAGGGGGGTGCCTTTCTCTATAGTGCATATTTCACTAAGGTTGTGCAGTCCCTCAAGCAGGACAGGCTTCTAAACACCATCTTACAGATACATGCAAAGAGTCCGAACTATGCTTCAGAGAGCTTCTCTCAGCCATCCTGCTACTGAAACAAGCCTTAATGTCAGAGCTGGGTTGAAGTTGCCAAGAACGTTTGCCTGAATAACAGGCACGGGGTTACTTTCTGCTCATCCTATTAATGCTACCTGGAATACGTATAGCGCCTATCACCTATCCAGTTCGCGCAGGTGTTTTGTTACAAGTGCTTAGGTGTTGGGGTTTCATACCTCCCTACTTGAAAAGTCATACTTGGGACACAGGATTTTTTTCTCTTGCTTTCCAGTTTTGCTTTCCCTGACTTTCATGGGAGTCTGTTTGAACTCTGGAAAGCTGGGAGGGAAGGGAGGTGGAGAGGGAAGAAACTTTGTGTTACATGTCATTCTTCTAATGCCATCATGCTCAGAAGTGCCTTTCCAAACTAAGACAATTTAGGTAGAGGCCTCTCACTAAGAACAGTTGGGGAGCAAACAGAATAAACTTCAGCTTGGTTTCCACAAAGATTCATAAATGTTTGCCAATTTTTAAGCAAGAAGAAAAACTATTCCAGCAAAGGAGTACAGCAGTAATCTTAGTGCATTGGGTTGAAATGTTGTTGGGTTCTAATAAGTCTCAAAATATGCAATAGACTGAATCCAGATCACCAGAAGGCAAATGGTGTCACCACTTTAGGAGGGCTCCCTCCACCTGTTGGAAGACCTCGTGTGTAAGGCAGGTGTGCTCCAAACTGAGGACAGGCTGTGAAAGTCTCTCTTCCCATAGTCTGCTTGGAGTTCTGCATTGGTTGTAAGTCTCTTCTCCTAGCAAGAGGACTCCGAACCTTCTTCCCTTTTCTCCCAGGCTACACCCATGTCATTTCAGTTTCCTAAAAGCTCTCAAGCTTAGGTGTTGGGAGGCCTTACTGTAGAAGTGTAATCTCCAGCGACCAGTCTGTATGTTCATAGTCCTGCACCTCAGGAAGACAGGGCAGCTGAAGGTAGATGGGCAGCATTCTTAGCAGAGCTGGTAAACTTCATGTTGTCCTGACTAGTAGGAGATTTACAATAAAGTCTAATAAAGCTAAGAGAGCTGCTTGTACTTGCACTTTCTGCTGCTACCTTGTTTCTATAGTGTTTCTCACTATGTCACTTTTTTGTTTTGGTTTTTCTTGCATGTAACTTTTCAGCTGAATAGGTCTGATTTTCCTGGTTGGTGGAGTGACGTCTCTTGTCCAGCTGGTGAAAATCCCTGATTTCTCATGGCTGACACAGTGTGGGCATGCTGTCAGCTTCTCAGTCCTCTGTTCTGCTCATTAGATAATTCATAATGTTAGAGATACAATCCCACACTTTTAGTAACCATAATCCATGTTTGGTTACCATCCAGGTGACAAAGCTTGTTTCCTCAGTGTGGCTCACTTCGCTGTCTGCCATGATTTCCAGGCAGACTTATTTGAAGACGCCTGAAAAATATGTCTATCCAGCCCAGGCATGATTGTATGAGCAGTCCATTTGTTGCCTGTTTCCTGTCTAAATATTACTGAAAGAAATTTAACTCCTTCAAGAAAAAAACGGATGAAAAAGACCAGGAGTACAAGTTCAAATCTCCAAGATACTGGTCGGGACAGCAAAAGGAAGTTGTGAAATACTGATTAACTATTACTGTCATTGCACATTTTCCCAAGATACTATTTCCATGAAGAGACACACATCTTTCCAGCCTCTCAAATTTAAAGGATTTGAATTTTTTTCTGCAACTGAGGCCTGCATGACTTGCAAGCTCTCCTGCAGGTGTGACCTGTTGTGAAATGAGGAAATATGTGGTGTCTTTTTCCCTTCTGCCTCATGTGTGGTTAAACCTATAGAAAGCTGTGGAGGAAGTGCAGGCACGCAGCTCCTCTGACAGCCTTCTGCAAATACAAGCTATTCATGACCATTGCCTTCCATGGGCAAAACCAGTCCTGGCAATTACTTTGTGCACTTTATTTCATGGTGTAGCAAGCAAGCACATTAGCTATTTTTATTCAAACACCCAGACATAAGTCAGTATGGCAAAGTGGCTATGAAGTGTCTGCGTAGCTAAGTGAAAATACAGCTGCTGTTTAACACTAAATCTTTTTCTTTTACTTACAGGATATTGAGGGTTCAACCAATGATCATCTAATCTTTCTAACTGAGTTGTGGTGAGGATTTTTAAGATTTAGAATTAAAATAGGCAGAATGTTCTTTTCAGTCACTGACTTTGTATACTGTTTAAGTCAGCAGTAAGGAGGTAATGAGTAGGGGAGGTGGGTGGGTGGGAAGAGGGGACTGCTTCAGGGTGAAGGTTCATGTCTTGGCTTTTCAGAAGGCTTTGGGACCATCTCTTTGAATGTACTGCTTAGTGGCAGGCACAGAAAAAAGCTGAATATAGTGACACTGTTAGCAAATGCTAGATTAGAGAGATGCAGTTGTTTTGGAAATTTTTAAAGGCTTCTGAGCCCTTTGATGATGGTTTTCCCACTTTTTTTCATTTTATTTTCCTTCCCCCTTTCTCCTGAAGAGGCTGTCTACTTTGACAGAAAAATGGCTTTCATGGCGTGATGAATAAATTTAAGAAGAAATATAAGACTGTGTTGATGATTTAAGTTTTTCAGTATTTCAAAGCCAAGAATTTATGTAATGGATTAACTTGGGAGGGATGTTGGGCATATAAGATTTTGTGTATGTACATTCTCAGCATATATATATACACACCTCAGTACTGACATGTGATCTCCAGTTCAATAGTTCAATTTTGGTTAAAAAAGAGAAAGAAAACAAACCTTTCAGTATAAGGGAGATGCTAGAGATCCTAAGGAAAAAAGAGGCATCATTTGATATGCTTTTTCCCTGACCTAGAACCTGCCTGATATTGCAGTAGATACCCAGGAGTAGCATTTTTATATATCTTTGCTTAACTAAATTATTAAGTACACTTACAAAAATCTTCTTGTTATATTCACCAGCGTAAGGCATTCCTATTGAGTGCTTAGTATTTGGCTCAGCTTGTGGTACTGCTTTTTCTGTACAGTCATACTTTATGCTTACTTACCTATTTATTACTTATTTACCTGTTTTTATAATTTATGTCAGCAAAATGAGAATATACAAGCCTAACTTCCTCCTTGAAATGTCTCTCCCTTTCAAATGTCAATTGTTATACATGAAAGCACAGCTGGAGTAGTCTATCTATTGGCAAAAAATAGCATTGCTCTTTCTTTGAGGTGAAGTGGGATGGCTGTTAAGTCGATCAGCTGCTTTGGGACAAGATGTAGATAAAGAAATTGAACCACCAACATGTAACCACATCCTTCAGCTTCTCTAACAGCAATGAAATGGGCTTCCTTGAATTCCGAATTCTGCTCATTTTGTTCTGATTCACGTTTAAATGGTTAACTTGAAATGCAGTTCTGTCTTCTGATGTCTGGGGACAGAGCTGTGATCCTTCTGCTTTTACTCAAAATGCAGTTAAATTGTACTACAGTGGAAAAATACTCATGCTTATCACTTTCTCAAGCTGAAGTTTCAAACAGTTTATCCAGTTTCAAAAGCTGTGTGTTAAAAAGGTCAACTTCTGTCCTAGTGAAAATACTAGAAAAGGAAGATACGTGTAAGGAGCAGAACTGGAGAGAAAAAGAAAAGGGCACAATGGAAAGAAGAGGTATTGATCAGATGTTGAGAAAATATACCTCTGTGGGTTAAATAAAGGAAAAAGAAGAGAGTCAACAGAGATTAAAAGTATTTTTAAGAAGGAAGAAAAGTCCTGCATTAGTTGCACATGAGAATGACATTTCATTTAAATCACAGAAACTGTAGTTCTAATGTCTGTTCTGTCTGACAACAGAATAGGATCATTCCACTTTGGTTGGTAGGGCTAGGCTTGTAGGAGTAGATAACAAAAGAGTTATTTTCTGTGTGTATGAGGAGAAATCTTTTGACAGGCTGTGTAAATAAAGTCTAATGTCAAGTTACAGGAACTACAGGGGAAGGTGTAACTTCTAATAGGTTCATAGTAGTAAATACTATTTGTGCATCTAGGAAATATCTTCTGAAGATTATTAAAGTATATTTGATTTATAATTCATGTAACTGAACATACACATTAAAAACTAGAAATGTATGAGATTATGTGGTGGCTTTTGAGAAAATAACATTGTGTGGGTTTGTGTATTTGGTCTTTATCACTAGGTATTTGTAAATATTTAAGGATGAGTTGATTTCAAAACTTTTCATTATAGACCATATCTTCATGTTGAAAATTTGTAAGGTTCAGAGGCTTAAGCTTCAAATAGCTTGCTCTTGAGTCCACATAAAGACATGTCTTTCAGTGCAGCTGAGAGGATGGGAAGAAGTCTGGAAAATTATCTGTCTGAACACTTCTATTGTGAGTTGCTATTTTTCTTCGTGCTGTTAGTAATTTATTGTTGGCTATTTTAAGATCTGGCATCTATGGAGTTATTCTAGACAGAAGAGAAACTTATATTAAAGAAAAAAGGTGGCAAATTTTGTGTTTGCTTCTAGAATACGTTGAGTTCAAGAGGCTGATATCCTCTAAATACATTGTGAGTACAAATGTGCCGGCTTCCCCCGGCCCTTGCTGTTTGTCTTCTGTCATTTTAGGGTTATATTAACTGCTGCCACTGGTGTAAGTGCTTTGTGTGTACAAGTAGTCAGTGCCCCAAGGAGCCTTAACCTAAATACACAAAGCAGAAGAACAGCGGTCCAAAGACTATTGACAAAGTGTCTTTTTCCAGCTGTGCACGTAGAAAAGGTTACCACGTCTGGCTGCTTGACCCAGTCCCTCTGCCTGTAGCTGCTGCCCTAAGCCTGCTGCTTTGGGTAGATTGTATGACTTCACTCGAGTCCAAGTCAGGGAACAAACTCACAAGTACTCTATTTTCTTTGTGTTTGATTTGAAGCAGACCAGAAATCCATCATACTGTTTGCTCCATAGACTCTAGATGGTTGTTTGCTCCATGGTAGACCTTAAATTACCTGCCTTCTTAAAAGTTTAGAAGTAAAATACTTTGTAGACTCTCCTTTCCTTTCTTCTGTGTTCTGCCCAAGTGGCTATTACCCTTGTTATCCAAAAGAAGTGGGTTCAGTCACTGTAAAAGTGGAATTGGAGAGCATTAGCATGGATCTACTGAAAGTAGTGGAGCTCTCTTACGTGAGGATAACACAGTGTGCATTTCTGTGGCAAGTAACACCAAAGGCTTGCAGGTACTGAGATTCTTGTCTTCCCAGCCACTGTCTTCTCAAACTCAGCCTTTTAATGGCTGTCAGGATGCCACGGTAAGCCAGAGCTGGGAACCAGAAATGGCTGAAGATTGTTTGGATGTGGTTTACTGCTGCATTTGTTTATTCTACTTGGTTGTATATTAATTTTCTATTTTTGTTTTACCTCTGTCTTGCAAGTTCTTTTACTCAGAGTTCAGATTAAAATGCAGGAGATGCCAGGCTTTTCTTCGGACTCATATGTTTATTATTTCTTATCTATATTACAGCTGCATAGAGTGTGCCTCTAAGTTAACAAGGTAAAAATGGCCCCCAAGTGCTACCTTTCAAGGTCTTTTAAAGTCCAATCTATTCAATTATGGAATGCCAACTAATTTATTTTTACTTATAATCCAGTAACTAAACATGCATGTTCCACGCTGCAGGTTTTTTTAACCAACACCAAAACACCCAGACTTGTGAAGAAGAAGGAGGAAAGAAGAAGAACTAATCCACACCCAAAATCCTCCATATTGTTACTATATCCCAGAAACCTAAATTTTCTACATCTCTATATATTCCACGCAGTGATATAACTTTAATTACACAGCAACAATCTCAGTGCTGTTACGTAATCTGGGAAGCCTTTCCCAAGGCCTCAGGTCAAATGCAGTGTGCTTTTGAAGATCATTGCCTGTCAGCACTGAAAGGCTGAAATTCTCTGAACCCAGGGTTCCACAGTTGTACCGTTGGTTGGTGACTGATGTAGCGCTCTGAGTCAGCTTGCTGGATTAATGTGTGAGCTGGCATGAGGGACTCAGGTGCTCACTGGTAGCCCTGACTTAGCTTGTTTTAAGCTGCCACGGAATGTACCCCCTCAAGCTTGTCTTCTGCAGAGGCAGCAAGAAGTATATTCATGACATGGATTTACCAACTGGAAACCAAGGCTGGAGCCATTGATTCAGGCTATTAAGCTGATTGCTCTTTGTTTGCCGCTGTCCGTTCAAGTTGGCTGGGCTTGGCTTCCCAGGGCTCCAGGAGCTTTGTGCTCCATTGGAAACTCTTGTCTGCCACCTGAGAAGTTTAGAGCTTGGGTTCTGTCAGGATGCTTTTTCTTTAAAACAGGGCCAGGACATATACATATATGTATGTGTATTTTCATAGATACACCCACATACAAACCATGTGTGTATCTATACATACATGAACATGCATGTGTATATGTATTATATATATTATATATATATATATATATAGTATATATATATTATATACTCTCTCCAGAGCAGCTTGTATCTTATAAAGCTTTCATTCAGTGTGACTTTCTATTTTTATTATGGCTTATATGATAAGAAAAGCAATTAATTAGCTAGAAGAACAAAATAGCCTTGCAGATGATAGGGTTTCTTAGGCTCTTTCTAGGGATAATGAATTGAGAAAATCTGGATACATGGTCTTCATGTAGTAGATAGTTTTAGTGATCATAGCTATCTGAAGTAGGCAGGTAAATTTTGTACATTTGGTAGGTTATGGTGTATCTGTCTGATCAGAAATCACAAGCAGAAATAATGTATTCATTACTTGGGTTTTTAAAGGAAAGTGAAAGGAAAACTTCATCTCTTCCTACTGGAAACTTGAAAGCATTTTTTTTATATCATACTTATTACGTAAAATAATTTTCTGGTTTGAGAATGGATAGCTAGTGATGTCTATTCATTTTTTACCCTGTTTTTTTTTCCTTCTCATATTAACTGAAATGGTGCCAGTGTGTTCAGAGTTGTCATTTTTCTCACTTGTTAATACCTTGTGTCATCTCTGCCCACTGCTCTGGGGGAAGTGTTGATTAAACCTACAACTCCATTTAGCACTCCCATTCCTTTACAAGTGGTGGTGTCTGATTTCTTTTTAATCCTAATGCTGTATTTTTATATCATTTCAATCTCAATCATTTGGAGGTTTTGAGTGTTCCTTACATTTACTCCAATAGTATGGTGATACCAGCACCATGTTCTTGGAGTCCTGCCTGGAGTACAAGGGTTCTGCAGGTTCAGCTGGAGCTCTGCAGAGCTCCTGATGCTGTGTGGCAGTGCTGTGATGGAATGGCATCCACACTGGAACAGATGATGTTGCAGAAGATCTCGTCTTGTGCAGATAGGAACATCCTACTGGTGAACCTGCCATCCCTACAGCACATTGGGACTAGTCATATTACTGGTGACAGCTGAAGGCTTTTGTCATTCAGGGAAAAGACTTTTTTCCTCCCTCCCAGACCATGAAGACTGTGTTTTGCTGACTTGTGCCAAATTTGCGTGTGGGTTTGTGCAAACAAGTCAACTGAAGTGGCCTGTCTGTCAGCACAGCTCTGCCCTTCAGCCAGGTGCAAAGCTAAAGTGGTTAATTCCCCATGACTTCATCCAATGTTGTTACTATCAACAGACACATCCATTTGGGGTTTTTTTTTCCACCTCTACTACTCCTCTGAGGGTTTTTTCCATCTCCTCAGCAGTGGGGAATGGGTGCATATGGTTCTAAATATTATGTTTATCTTAAAATTTAGATTCTTTGGAACTTTTTGTTATAGACTACAAAGTGGGCTTTCTAGAAAGTCTACATAAAGTTCCTTCAAGCAATTGAGTTGACATGCTCAAAGACACGAGCAAATTTAATGGTGGGCTTGGGTCTGGGAGAGAAGCGTGGTTCTGTGTCCTCCCTCATTTCTTGTCATATGCTCCTTTATGCCTGTCATAAGGCCTGCTGGAGGCTCTGTGTGACTACTTTTAGCTAACTTGTTCTGGTTCTGAAGTTCAGCAATCTTTCTGTCTGTCTTTTTCTTCTTTTCTGTCATGTACAGCACTTTCTACAAACACTTCGTACCTATGCTGGAATACCTTGTTTTAATGACTATTACATATTTCTGTTTTCCGCTCAACCCTTAAATACTTAATCCCCTCATAAATGTTGAGAACATGGTGGCTTACTCTTAGTTAATCAGTTTTTCCCCTCTTCTTCTGCTGTGTCAGTCCTGACTTAATCCATCTTGAACTTACTTTTTGCCAGCACCCTGTGCAGGAGAGGCCCTTGCAAAGAAACCTATTTTTGCTTTCTCAGTTATTATTATCTAGTTACTAATATCAAATGTAATTGCACTCTTCAATTTTTGTGCATCAACTCTTAGGATTTTTCTTATTTTGTATGGTTTTTGATCTGATATTTTTTGCTCTTCTAAAGTTTTTTTTTTCTTTCTTTTTTTTCTTTTTTTTCTATCTGCTGTCACTTATACTGCTTTCTGTTTTTTTACCCAGGCTTTGATTCACATTTTTCTGGGATATGCTCATTTGGCCTATGTAACCTCACGAAAATGTTACCATTTCAGCATAATGACTCTTTTCTTTCATGGCTTCCTGTTCCCTTTCCTTGTGAAGTGTTATGTATACCTTCCACAACTTCCAGACTCAGCTGGGAGCTAAACACGCAGCTTTTCATTTCCTCTGCCTTCTTGAATTGAGGATCTTTTGGACCGACCAGCGGTGTCTTAACCACCATTTCTGAAGCACAGCAGCATGGCAGGGGTTTTGGTGAGAGCTCTTCCAGGAGTGTGGTAAGCTGTGTTGTGTTATGGGCACTGTCATTCAGCAGTGAGCTGGTGCAAACAGTGAACTACCTTTCCAACATATTACAAGACCCTTCTAGTGAGGAGCAGGGGAAAGCTTATTTTCTTATTGCCAGGTAAGGAACAAACATGGAACAAAAAAATGTCCTTTGGCATGACCTGCAGTGGTTCAATGGCTAAATTGAAATGTAGATTCTCCATCAAATGAAATTCCTCTTGTGCTTGGCATGGTATTCCCGTTACTTCCTTCTCTAAACAGAATTGGCTGGACTCTTCCCCCTTTTCCACAGTAGCTGTGTGATTCCTTGTTTAGTTTGTGGGAATTGCAAGAGCTCTGATGTTTTTCTGAATTAAAGATGCCAGATTTGTAGTGATTTCTTCTTCCTTCCTGTTGTTCCTCCCCTCCTCCCCTGACGGAGTCTCTTGGGGATTGGTTTGTTCTTATTTTCTCCTAGCGAAGACTTCTCCTCTTCAGTCTTCATGGCAACTTATGGTTCCTTGTGTACAGAGGGCTTCAGTTGACTTCAGTGCCATTTTACCAATGGAAGTAAGGAAGGCTGGGCTACAGTATCGTGCACTCTCCGCTTCTGTGTCAGCTGTGTTCACTTCATTTGGGGAGCTTGATTCTCTAAATTCCTTCTGGACAGGTTTCCATTTTGAGAGACACTCTGTCTGGAATGACACAGCATCTCTGCAGCCACAAAATTGTTATGGAACACTGAACACAGAGACCTTGCTATCAAAATACTGGTTTCTTCATTTTGCTTCGATCACTGTTGTGAAATTGAATGATTAAGAAGTTTTACTCCAGAAGCAGAGAAAAGATGTTGGAGCTTGCATATTTTTTCTGCAAAACAGTGCTGTTTTGAGACCCAATTATTCAAAAACAAGTTGTAATGAAAATATCCTAAAATCCTCAGCTTTAGCTTGGCTGTATCAAATACTTGGTAAAACTCCAAAGTGGTAAATAACTTGGTTATTTTCTTTGTGGAGTACTAATCTTGTTTGCTTTGGCATGTAGAACCAAAGACACAGCTTATTTTTACTTAGTGTACACTCTTTTTAGAGTATCCCTTCCACGCAGTAATATGGAGATTTATTACAGAACCCAGGAGGCCAGTCACAGACCATGGACTGCTGTGTTTGGTGGTCCCAGAGGCAAAGTGTTCACCTAGGCAGTTCTGGTCAGCACAAATAGTCTTCGTACTGATGCCAAAGTCCTTGTAGACAGTTCAGCAAATAGTGGTTTGGAGGGAGTGTGACAGAGGTGACAGTCTCATGTTATACGGGCTAAGAAGAAAATAATGATGCATCTCGTCAAAGAACAGGTCTGAAAAATTACATTTGTTGGAGTGTGTAGGTGTGAGCAGCATAGTTAAGGCCAAAAGAAACATTACTGTGCTACTAGAGAAGAGATCATGTGCCTAGGTGAGCATTTTCTCATCCTTCTGTGTAGTTTGAAGCGTCTTAGTAGGAAGTGGAAAAAAGGGCAGGGTACAACTCTTAACTTTGATGTAGAAGTGTGGGGAGAAATCCATCACATAAGATGGTGTAAGAGGCGAAAACTGAAAAAGGGGACCCTGTTGGCTGTAGAAGGTAGTTTAATTCCTTCAGGAGGGTACTAGAAATTTTTTAAACATGCACTGACTTGATCTGGAGGTGAAACCATTACCTAGTGCCGCATTTTTCCAGACTGGCTGTCAGTTAATCATGTTTTCTTTCTGTCACTGCTTTTGTTGCAACGTGTGGTGGTTAAAATCCAGGAGAAAGTGTAATGACATCTTAAGTTGCCTGTCTTTTCAGTTACTTCTGTTAAAAGCAAGAATTTATTTTTGTTGATGATGCCAACAGTTGACATGCACAAGACGACATTTTCAAAGTAAGTCTTTAAAAAATAAAGCCACTTTTTTTTCTCTAACTTCTGGTGTAAATTCCAGTCTTTCTGCTTTTACTTTTGAGACTGTATTACAAGCAGTTCTGGTTTTCTTAACATGTGATTAGGTTTGCTGTGGAGGTTTTAACAGAGCTAAATTTTGAGACACCAATCTAAGATGAGATGAGCTGTCAAGGTGATGGGTTTACACCTGATGGTTCCTGACAATCCCCAAAACATTTAATGTAAACATCTTTTTCTCCATCAGGACAAATCCCTTGACCACTGTTGTTGCTGTGTTATCTTGGGAACTTAGTGCACATGGTCTGTGTTGAATTGAGATTTATTTTCAGGGTGTTGGTTTTCTTAGAAAACTCAAAGCTACAACAAATGGCTAAGGCTTCTGACTGAGCTTTCAGTTCCGACTGTGTCTTTTCAGGTGCTAATAATGCTGGGTGTTCACTGAACTGTTTGTATATGATGCCACAGATTTATTTATCTCTTAGTGAGGATGTCAACCCCAAACAGTTTAGCTGTATTTATAATTTTACAGCAGATTAAGTAAATCCTCTTGATTAAAAAATTAAAATCAAATCACAGTTGATCATGATGACAATATACATAGGGTAACAAAATTACCAGACCTTCCAGGAGGCTTAATCTTGTGTTCTTTATGGTTTAGTTGAAACCTGTGAATCACAAAAGGTGGCCCAGAGTTGCTCTTCTCTTTCATAATTATTTAACTCTAAGGTTTTCTTAATTGTTGTGAGACAATCAGAAGATGCCTATCTCAGCAAACCTGATGGCACTGTTACCTCCAGGCTGCTCTCTCTGTGAAGTTCCAAATGCTTCTGCCATGGTGGATGCATCACCATTCCTGCTTGGGGCATCAGTAGTCTAGAGGTGGATTTTGCAAGTTTGTCTGTGTCTGAAACTCCTGGTAATCTAATTGCTGGGTTCAGACAGGGAACTTGCTCCTTAGAAAAAGCTTTCTCGTGGATAGACCTGAATGCATTTGAATGTCTGAAAAACGCAAGGGTTGGGTGGAGTACCATGGGAATTGCCTTTAGCCTTGCTGGGTGGATATACAGCCTGTGAAAAGCCTCAAGAGGATTTGACCTTAAAAATACTAAAAGAAGGCACCCATATTTAAATTCTTAGTCTGGTCCTCCGTGATCATTTATCCCTAAAAAGAAACGTGAGTTCTAAGTCAGTAAATCTTTTACTTGATGTCAGTTGTTCACCAAAAGAATGTTGGATATGACTGATTTTTTTCAAGCTAGACATCTTAAAAGATACTTACCTAGGCTATTCATTGCCCTGTCTGGGAGCCACTGCTTTAAGTCATAGGTGTTACATGCAGTTGTAGGTGCCAAGTGTAGTGGAGCAGGCCATTTTACTGCACATCTCTATCTTTGTGGAATTGAGACAGAGTGAGTGTTTTTTCAGATCTTCTTGGAGCTGGTGAACTTTGTCTGTTTATTCCTTTTGGAAGAAAGACCTCAAATGCTTTTAAGTAGCTCATGCAGAAAAGAATCATGCTTTTTCTGTGGTTACAAGCTCAGGTGCTGGTAGTAAAGGTATTTTCATGGGCAGGCAGAGAGGGAAGCTTATGTTCCTGGGTAGATCTGTACTACTTAAATTGCTATCTGGAGCAGGGCAGTTTCCCTTGGGAGTCCTTTTCTTGTTTGTGAGCAAGAGACAATTTCTTCCCTGCTGCTTTCTTCATACCAGTCTACCTGAAAGCAGAGTAGCTTTGGCTCTAAAGCTGTCATTAAGCTTCCTAAGAATACTTTTATTAATTGTAATTGTCTGCACAGTTTGACAAGATTAGCAAAGCATGGAGAGCACTTGCTACTGTTATTTTTTTCTTTTAATGACAAAGTTCTTTGGATTTGGCACAGTCTGTCTGCTGCAAACTCCTGAAGTACAAACAGTGAGGGCTTGGCAAGCAGTACAGCACTGGCAGGAGGATGTTTGGGGCAAGGACTCGTAGCCAAGCTCTTACCTTTTTGCATAAGATTTTCTTTAACGGGGATGCAAAGGAGATGGGATTGCGGTTAAATAATTTCTCCTTGATTGAGTGAACAGCCCCGAGGAAGGCGCTCATGTAATGAGCGTCCCTATTGTGCTGTGTAAGAACAAGGGTGCTGTGCTGAGACTGTGAGCAGTCATCACGCTGGGGCTGGCTCATACCTGACTCTACAGATCTGTGCTGAAAGGCACTATTGAATTTTACCTCAAACACACCAAAAATCCATGGCAGTCCAGCATATGGGACAATACTGTACTTCAGACTGTGCAGTGGGACTTCGGACCTTCATGCCCAGGAACCAGGCACCATCCATTTGTACCAGTGGAATGGGAATTCTGTGTGGCCAAGTTCCCCTTCCCCATCCAAGCAGTGCATACTTTGTGTAAAGCCAAAGATGTATCACGTCCTGGGGATTACTGTACATTTTATGGATTACTACCTGGTGGCTGGGTTCATCTTCTTGGAGCACTAGGGTATTTTTCCTCACCTTCAGTTATTCCAGCATACTTCTCACTCAATTCCGTACACTGCCTCTGCTATCTGCAGCAACCTATTTGTGCTGGTGGCAAGTTTATTTTCCATTCCTTACACTCTGTGTATCTGAGCAGGAGTAATAACACAAGCTTAGAGGTCTCTGCTTTGTCCAGTGTTTGGTCCTGTAATTGCACACAGCAGCAATTGCTGAACAAATCATTCAGGATGTGGCACTCTGGGACAGTGCAGCCTAGTCCATATGCCCTACACTGTGGATTGCTATGGAGGAAGGGTTTAGCTTGGGTATGGAAAGCTCTGTAGCTGTGCCATGAGGTGAGCCTGCACAAATAAGCCCTCCTTTCTATCAGGCAGGCTTGAGCACCACACTGGTGGTTTGGCTCAGAGGTAACTCATGAGTCTTAGATTTAAGCATCTCCCCTGCACTCTGTCCCTGCACTGAAGCATGTATGGAATATCAGAATAATTTAGCTGCCAAAAGCATTAAAAAAACCCCAAAACCTGCAGCCTCTTGCTTTTTACTAAAATTCATGGATATGGCCTCAAGCATACCTTTGATGCCAGGTGGTCTCCCTGCCAAACCTAAAGCTGGTTCTCGGTAAGGTCTTATGTGGTTATGCTTTCAATAGAATGCCAGAAAGCTAAACCTTGGTAAGACTGTGCTTTAAGCTGATAGTGAGAACAAGTTTAGGAAGAATGTTTTAGTCCTGGATAGGCATTGTAGCCACAGGTAGCCTAGATATATTTGCTTCTAGAGCTAAGTCACAAGTTTTAATTATTTTGCTTCTTCCAAGGTAGTCTAATCTAAATTAAAACTTCGATATTCTAAGGAATTATTTGGATTTGTGCTTGATTTTTTTCCCATCTCCCGGGTTATGGATTACTTGCCTTTGGAAGCGCATGCCCCAGGCATTCCAGCTCTGACTCGAGCCCGGTGCTGCGGCTGCAGAGGAAGAAGCCTGAAGAGGGTGGGAGGAGCACTTCTCCTTCCCCCCTTTCCTGGTGACCTCCGCTTCTGTGCGTGCGCTCAGCTCTCTTCCTGCACATTTTGACCCGTGCTGGCATCCTATCGGAGAGGGCAATTGCAATCAGGGTTGAAGTCTTTGCTGGAAAAGATTTCTCACCTAAGTCTGCACATCTGAAATGGTTTTGGTGTTTGTTGGTAGGAATTTACTCCTTTTACTCTCTTGTTCAAAGCACCAGGATTAATCTTTTCATGCCACTGGGTGTTCCTGGGGAGAACCTGAGTGCGCACACCATTCCCGGGGGCAAACCAGCTCCAGCTAACATTTCTTTGCAATTCAAATAAAGTTTAAAAAACAAGCAAAATGACCCCAGGTAACAAACACATCAACTACATCTCTCTCTGTCATGACTTTTTAAAGGTAAATGTGCTTAATCTCACCTGCCATCTTTGTCAAATGTGCTTAATCTCACCTGCTGCCTTTGTCACTGCTACCTAAATCAGCTTGGAACTCCAGGAAAAGAAAATTGTTTTCCTTTAAAAGACCTAAGTTACTGTCTCTTTGTTGCATTGCAGGATGAAACTTCTAGTTCTAGAATTTTGAGAAATGCAGTACGTTTTTAGTTGTAGCTGGAAATGGTCAAAGTTTATCAGTAACCAGGAAAATACTTTAAAGGAAAGTAATTTTCCTATGGTGTTTTTGTGGGGGCTTTTGCTTGTTTGGGTGGATTTTTGTTTGTTTCATTTTTCAGGAAATACACACTTTTTTCAAACAGGCTACAAGAAGGGTTTGAAAGGAGAAAAATTTTTTCAGTTTAAACTGACTTATTTGGAGACGACAGGCAAGGTTTCAGGAACACAAACCTCACTTAAATCTTGAAAAAAAGCAGTGAATATAAAGCTAGGTCAAATGTCAGTTAATAGCAATAAACAACTTTATAATCCAGGGAGAAGTTTGTTTATGGGAAAAATCTACAAAAAAATCTAGTAACTTCATGATGACTCCAGGATTTTCTTGTCTTGGTATTAACTCCAAGAATTTGGGTGGGGGGAGTGTTCTTTCTTTGAGGCTATCTTTTAGGTTTCTTTCTGTCTTTTATCACATATTTCCAGTGGTGTGACTTCAGCCAGACAGTTTCCATAAGGAATATGATTCACTGTGTAATTTATTACATGCTTCGGGATGTGCTTCGGACTTCCCTTCCTGTTTGGGAGGAGGGACAGGCTGGATGTGGAGATGTTTTGGAAGCCTTGGCTGTTGCTTCTGTGTCATGGTTTGGTTCTGTTTCACTTCTGTGTATGTGAGGAAGGGCTTGTGCATTCTGGAGTTCGTGCCCTTCCTCTCCTTATCACTCCATATTAACCTCTCTCATAAAAGATACCACCTCTCCCTGCAAGACTTGCCTTTCCTGTATCCTTGGGCACTTGCAGATGCAGCAGGAACAGTGGGGATCTGTTGGATATGCAGTTCTTGTGGGCCACATATGTATGTTTTCTTTCATAGGGTACCTGGGATTTAATGTGGTGCTGGAAATGACTGTGGGATGATGTGCCTTTTCCTGAGACAGAGCGGGATGCTTTTCTAACCGTGTTAAGGGTTCATGCAATAGCATTGGTCCATGAATATGTAATACAGGTTTGAACATACCAACATGATACTTTAAAATCCACAAAAAAAACCCCAATAAAAATGTCTGTATAAGTTGTGAAACACGACCTCATGAATGAGAGAGGGGGAGAGCCTGGGCCAGTGTTACATTTCTCACAGTGTGCCCCCAAGAGGAATGCTTTACCAGCATTTACCTTCTGCTCCAGCTTAGTGTTTATGAGGTAAAGTCTCTGCAGTGGGAAATGTAGACTGTGTGCATCTTCACTGCAGTCAATGTTTAGTATAGATATTTAGTGACAGGCACAAACTTGAGTCAAATGGTGCGAATTGGGGTTGCTAAGAACAAACTTGCAGATGGCCATTTTTAAACAGTGACCTGTTTGATTTTGGGTTTTTTTTCACCTACCACTCTATTCCTATTCCTTTACTCTCACCTAAGAATTTTTGTGCCTCATCTTAAGAGGATATTCACACAAAAAGCTGATTGTACCTGTCGGAGGGAATGTTCCCTGTCCAATCTGGCCTTGGACACTTCCAGGGATGGGGCAGCCACAGCTTCTCTGGGCAGCCTGTGCCAGGGCCTCACCACCCTCACAGGGAAGGATTTCTATTTCTTTGGAATATCTAATCTAAACCTATTCTCCTTCAGTTCGAAGCCATTCCCCCTTGTCCTATCACTACATGCCCTTGTAAAAAGCCCTTCTCTGACTTTCTTGTAGGCCCCTTTTAATTATTGAAATTATTGGGCTGAATTAGTTAAAAACACCTGTTTCCCACACCTTTTGTAGGTGGTTCTCTTCTGGATGTTGTGAGGACGGTGAGGCCTAAATTGGTAACCTGAATATGGACACATATTCTTAAACTTCTAGTTAGTAAAGTTAGAGAAAATTTAAAAAATAGAAGAGGAAGGAAGAAAAAAACCCAAACTGCACAGTATTTGACGGGAAGCCAGTGTAACTGCCTTGAAACTGGAGTGGCATGCCTGAGTCAATGAAGTATGAGCTAAGAATCTGGCAGAAGCCTTTTGCACAAAGGAAGGTTGAGAGAGTCTCTCAGGAAGCCTGTGCGCTGCTAAATGTGGCATGTTTGAACATGAGACTGACATCATTGTGAGTTCATAGTAGTGAAAGAACAAAGTATCAGCCACAAATTAGACTGACCTAATTTTTAAGTCACTTATAAAAACTTAATAGCACAGTATCTTGCTTGTGCAAGCTGTTTATTTCTATCCCAACTCTGACTACTTCATTTAAACTACAAGTTAACCCTCTAAACTGTTAAAGGAGTTGTTCAGGAAGGTGTGTGTGTGTGTTTGAGGGGTGCTGCAGACTTCCTTCCTTGGCTCTTTTTCTACTCTGACCTCAATTTTCACATAAAGGAAGTGATTAAGGACCACCCATCATATACCTTTATCCTTCAGGATCAGTTTCTGGAGGTAAAAACCTCAGGACTGCTACCAAAACCCAACTCGTTCCTATTGGCTGCTCACATGCAGACTGGAAGTCTGTCTGAGAATTACCAGAACACGTGCCAATGGTATCAGCAGGAATTTATGTAGAATGAATAAGTTATTATAAAACTAATCAGTATTATTTATTGATGTATCCGTGATTGTTGACAAGGAACTGATCCTTCTTCCGTTGCTGAATGCTTAAGGAATACAAGGATCTTGGAGTTTGCAGATAATAAACTTCTTTCCAAGCACTTTAGTTGGCTCTGCATGCCCTGAAGTTGATCCATTCTGTTGATGTATTACTTCAGTTATTGCAGAAATGTATTAAGCTCTCCAAGCTTGGGATTACTTTGACAACAGTCAATGCCTTTCTGGTTGCTTTTAAAAGGACTATGTAAAACAAGACACCTCTTCAAATTCTGAAGAAATATAAGACCTTATTTATAGATTTCTACAGAGCTGTGCATGCATGTAAACACACATCAAATGGGATAATACCAGTGTATTTTAAGGGAGTATGTTTTGTTTTTCTTTGGTATTCAAAATTCTGTTATAAACTGAGAGAGGTTGCTATAAAACATTTCTTGTTGACCCTGGTCCTTGAGTAAGATGTCTATCAGATGATAACAACATAATTTTCTCCCTTGGTTTGGTATCATGCATTTTTTCCCTTCAAAATTTAAAAAATCCTGGTCCCTTCTGGTTCTTGCCCACTACATAAATTGGTGGTTGCATTTTGTCAATTGTTCTTATGGGGGATTTGTGTATATTGTGGTTAGATCACTTTTCATCCTCTGTGTCAGGCAGCAGCACCTGAAGGGAACCTACAAGAGAGTTTACAAGGACATGGAGTGATAGGACAAGGAGGAATGGCTTCAAGCTGACAGAGGGGCAGGGTGTGTTTAGGTATTAGGAAGAAATTCTTCCCTGTGATGGTGATGAGGCCCTGGCACAGGTTGCCCAGAGAAGCTGTGGCTGTCCTATCCCTGGAAGTCTTCAAGGCCAGGTTGGATGGGGCTTGGAGTAACCTGGGATGGTTGAAGGTGTCCCTGCCCAAGGCAGGAAGGTTGGAATGAAATGGCCTTTAAGGCCCCTTCCAACCCAAACCATTTGTGACTCTGTGATTCTACTTCAATGGTAATGTTTGCAGTGATGCAAGAAGCACAGCTGGGGAACCTAAATCATCGTCTGCTCTCCTTCTTCCATTGTACAGATATATGTGGCTTCTCTTTTCAGCCATGTGGTTACCGTGTTAGAAATGTGGCTTTGGCACTGCTGCAGGTCTTGTATAACATGATTCAAATTCAAAGAAACACTTGGGATCCTCTGGGAAAGACATACCAGACCACGTGACTGGGATCATAGCTCAGTGAGGTACCATGGCTCTTGCTTTTGTTCCCAGCTGGGGCCCTGTTGGTACCATCTTGTCAATTAAATTATTATTTGAAAGCAATTTTAATAAGCAAGCCATCATAATTACCTTTGTGGGTACAAATTAGGTATGAAAACATGTTCTGTTCCCAGAGTGTGACCTGTCAGTAGTCCTACACCATGGTGAGATATTTGAGTCCCAACCATCTGGATCTAGGAGTTTGTTAATTTGTTTTCTGTGCTTCATCTGCAGTTCAACCATCGCTCTGTATCACAGCCTGAACCCCTCACTACTCTGAACTGCCCAGAATGGGAGACCTCTTAGCAGGATTACTGCAATTGTTTAATTTCTGGGAACATACAACAACTTGATTTATTTCCCCATGTTAATTGGGAGCCATTGCTGCAGAGCATATTCCTTTAAGTTTCCTTCTCTACTCCCACTTCAAGATAGTTGGGCTGTACTATGTGCGTGGACTTGCTGTTTTCCGTCATCTATTCTGTTTCCTTGCCATGTAAATGTCATTTAAAGAGAAACCCAATAATATTTAACTGCAGTAACGAGTAGGACTGAGTTTACATATGTGTAATGTCAATGTTTTATTTGGCCAAGCCTCCCTTCTGAAGATGCTTCTGCATGCTTTTATCACTATGTATCAAACACTGGTGGCAATATTAATATTGTTTAGAGCATGCAGAGGGCTTATAAAATGAGTTTGACAACAGACTTAATTAACACTTTTATTAGATATTTTTTTAAACTTCTAGATATTTCCCCGTACAGCTGACAGGACATGCATGCAGCACAGTGCAGCACTGTATTTTCAAACACAAGCAGGAAGAAACAAAGTATTAATGTTGACAGTTAAAGAAAAAATAAAAAATTCCTTGCAAACTTTCTCATGCCCTGATGTGAAGGGGTTGAATGTGCAAGTTGCCTTCCGGGAGAACTGGTGTCATTTCCTCAAATGGGTGAAAGACCGGAACGTTTTAACCCACGCTGTACTGTACCACGCAAGCAGTCTACAAGTCTCTGTTCTTAAAGGAGATTGACTCACTTTAGTCAGTCAGTTTAATTTAAGAGAAGAGTCAATAAAAAGTCTGCTGCAAGAAATTCATCCCTGCCTTGCCCAGAAGCTATTCTGATTAATTTCCCTAATAGAATTACCGTCATTATCCTCTGTCTTTATTCCATCCTGGTCCTTGTTCTTGATCCACCTTCTGTTTTTATCATACAGTGACCACGAAGCAGATCAGAGTTGCCCTTTTTTTAATCTCCTTTTTGGCTTCTTATTTGCAGGGCCATATTATTTGGATGTCCCCCCCTCTAAGTTTCTCATTAGGCAGAATGCCTCCTGTTTAAAAGCTAACCATTATCTGAAGATTCTGAGGTCCCATCTTACCCTCTTTCATGGCAAGCCTTTTAAAGAAGTAGCATGGACTATTGCAACAGCTGTGCTTGATGTTTATTTAGCGCTACTCTTCAGAGCACTCTGTTTTTTAATCTGTTTCTCAGCAAAAAGTTGACCATGTAAAATACAGAAGTCACTGTTTATATTGGTGTGCAAAGCTGCAGAACAGTTGATTCAGAATGTGCAGCTTGTGTAGGAGATGGAAACCTCGGTATCATGAAAGATGCTGCTGTAAAGCACCCATGTCATACAAATAACAAGGATATGCTGGCATCACAACAGCTCGAGGATTTATGAATTAGTTCAACATGTTAATTTTTTCATTGAGTTACTTTGCTTTCTTTGTGTCTGCCACCCTCCACCATACAGTTAGTTGCTGGTGGAGGGTGGCAGATGTGGACAATTGGTCAAAATTACATGATGAATATTTGCCATTTGGTGTACAGGGCCAAAGTAGCACTCGTGATGTGTTTTGTGGGGATAGGCAACTGTCCCTCAGTTTTAATTTGGTTTGTGAACTCATGTGTTATATACTGTGGCTTTGGATTGGATCTCTTCAGACTTGGGTTACATAGATAAGTGAAATAATTTTCTAACTTACTGTAAACCTTATAAATTTTATACCAGATGCTTCATACAAGATTAGATTTTTAGGAAAAAGAGGAAGGTGGTGAGGTCCTTAGACGGATGCTGTCACATTTGACTATTCCATCTCTTCCTGGCTTCTCTCTTGCTTGATGTTCCTCACTCTCTGCCATGGGAGGAATGCTCTGCGTGACTCCACTGGTTGGGTTTGTTTAGCTGCAGTTTAGGGAAGGCCCTGAGCAAGAGAGGAGCAAAAAAGGCTTCCATTTCTAATTCTGGAAAATAGAAAAAGGTATTTAAATTAGGCCTGGAAGACTATTTATTTGCCAGAAGTAAGTATAAAGACAAGTTCATATCCTTCTGTAAGTCACCCTAATTGAAAGGATGTATATTTCTTTTTCTAAAGTCAGCAGAAAAATCCTGGCCTCTTAATGATGAAAGACTTTTTTTAAAACCTTCTGCTAAGCACAAATATCTGAAGTTTCCACTTTAAACTTGGGTGGCTCATTCATATTTCACTTAATGGTAATATGGTATCCTCTCTCTCCCTTCCCCTCCTTACCACCAAGCCTAAAAAGGAGGGGGGGATATAAAATGTTTCTGAAAATTACAGGAAATGTCTGTTCCTTAAACAGCTTTGCCAGGGAATTTCCAAAAGTGCTTAATGCTTATGGCTGAAGTTGCAGCAGCTCAGTCTTCAATCATGAGTGGATCCTGTTCTTAAAATGTGACACCTCCTTCTAGTAAACTGTGTTGAAATGCTTTGTTTCTCATCTGCTCTTCAGCAGAACTAATCATGCTCCATGGTGAAATGAGGGCTCTTGGGGTCTGCTTTAAACACTTGATTTACATGTATTTATTAAAATGGGGAATACAAAATACAGTGTCCTGAGGTGAGAGCTGGTTTATTTGTAAGAACTTCGGAGAGGTGTGTCTGGCAGAAGGGGTCATGGCATGGCATGGACAGCACGGAGAGGCAGGTGCTGGTGAATGTGAAGACTACCTGACAGCTTTCAGAGAGGCTTCAGGAGCTTACACGTGAAGCACTAAAGAACAAAAAGGGAGATGCTTTTTGTCTCAGGACTTTGTTTCCTTGGGCTGTCACAAGGTGGTCTCAGATCATAGGGCCCTGTCTCTAGGCAGAGCCTAATCAGTGCTGAGCATTAGTTTAGCATTAATTTCTGGGATGAGATTAGAAAAGGGGATAGCAACAAGTATGATGAGTAGGATGAATTTTCTCTTCATACCTTCGTCTTTGCTTTCTGCCAGGCTTTTGCACTGGATTATGGGACGGAGCAAGGGAGGTCTGCAGAGCCTCTTCCTGAGGCTCAGAAAGGAATGAGAAGCTGGAGCAAGCAGAGGGGGGGAAAAGGACCGAGCCCAATCTTGAACAGATCTTCTCATCCAGCTCTCTGCCCTGCTGCTCTCACGTACATATGCCTACATACTAATGATGGCAAGCGAGAGGGTCTCCAGCCTAGGTCCTTCCAGGGTAAAACACAGGTCCCAGTCAAGACATGAGCCCAGTGAGCAAAGCCTGTTCTGGGTCATAAGCTCGGTATCTGAGGGGTTCTCACCCTGTGCTCTACTGCTGCCATTTGCCTAAAGACAGAGAGGTGATTGATCCCTGTAGTTCTTTTCCTTGTGGGATGCTGTGGGTTTTCAGGCTGTTCACCATAACATGCCCAGCCCTTTGCTGTGGTGGCTCTTCACAGTTGTCATGTCCTTTTCTCCGTGCTTCAGAGCCACTCCTGGATCTCACAGTAAGGCGCTTCTTGGCAATAATTTATTGTCATGGTTTATATCACAGTGATTAGGCGATGCTGTCATCTCTTGGCAGCCATGATTTAAACCTTGCGTTCAGCTGCCCAGGAAGCAGTTGGGAATTGACGCTGATGTGCTTATTTTTGCTTCCTTGTGTAAAAGTTGTAATTTAATTTGTTCCCGTTGGAACAGCAGGTGCTTTGGGTAGAAGTTGTATGGGTATGACTGTGTGTGATTATTGGTGATGCCAGTGTTACCGGTTTCCAGTGCTGGCTTTTTTAGAGTGTGGGGAGGTGGGATTAACTGCACAAATGTCCTGTTTCATTGGTCTCTGTCCATGCAAAATACAGCTGTATTCACACTTACTTGTGGCAATCTTTCACTTTAATAGGTACTGAACAAGAGTTTGTGAATTTGCTTAATTCCATGCAAATGCATCGCCTGGTAATGCTGAGTTATAGATTGGTTTTCTAGCAGGGAGATGTGTCAAAGAGTTTGGAAGGCTGTCACTGGTCGGTTTTTTGTTTGTTGGATATTTTTAGAGCATCTCGAACTTTTTTTTTTTTTTTAATTTTAATTTAAAGATAGTAGAGAGACTTGCTGTGGTGGTTTTTTCCTCTTTTCTTTTGGAAAATCAGTATAGCATAACTTCCTATTTTGGACCCATTCCATGTAAATGAATGTCAGCATTCATAAATAACTTCTCACCTAGGTTTTCATGTGTTTGGGGGAGTTGTACAGCAAATTACTGCACTGAAAGTGTAAAATCCATTTCCTGGTTTGGATTGGGGATTTGTTTGGTTTGGTGTTTTTAAATCTGGTAATAAGGATTTTATTACTATTATTATTAATATTATTATTTTCCTGTGTTTAGGTAATTCCTTCTGCTGGCCTTTGTATGTGGACCACCTTCTTTCTGTCCTGTTCAGCCCATATAGATTGTGCCTTAAATGTAGGTGAGTAATATCTTTTGACATGAAATAATAATGAACTCATAAAAAAATACTCCAGAATTTTCAGTTGCTTTGACTTGGAGATAATAGAGGGAGAATCATCTTTTAAAAATCCATTGACACTTTTCCTGGTTGTCGAGTGTCCTGGGCCACAGGAACCTAAAAATGTAATGTATTATAATAGATGTTTGAAGTGGATTAAGTAAGCTTTCATTCCGGTTGCCACAGACCTATATGCTGTGAACCTGCAGTGAAAAAGTATTTTGAAATGGAAAGAGCTTCTCACTTGTATGGGTGGAGAAGGGAGTCCCCAGATTAAGTCTGAGTCTCTTTTGAATAGAGTTATGTAACATATCAACAGCAGGTTCTAATGCTTCCTGTGAGGCCACGTTCTGCCAGTCAGGTTTCCCTGCAGTCATTCTTAGTAAATGTTTATTGTTTCACTGGGAATGTCAAAGAGGTTGGCTTCTTGGTAAGGGCAGGTGATGATAACCTGGCTTATTGCTTAGAGATGGTGATGGTACATGGATGATATTTGCAAGAACATTGCAGGTGTTTGAGGGCTATGCTGAGGAGGTCAGGAAAACGTGGTGATTTGGTGTGCTTTTTGGTTTTATTTTGAAATAATATGATATATTATTTCAAATATGACTATTTGTATGACAGGAAATATCTGTTATCTAAATGGAAGGCCCATTCCTCTTGCTTAGCCCAGCTGTCTGAGAGTGCCAGTGGTAAAAGTGTTGGTGAGCAATAGGTGTAGAAATAGAGTGAGCTTAAAGATCTAAACTGGAGGTCTTTCATGCAGTGTATTCATGGGAAGTTGATTTCCTTTCTGACTCTCTGTGTCTCAGTTTTCAGATTGGTGAGCACAGTGAAGTGGGGTGAGTTTCCTTTAGAACTAGTAATCAAAGTTGAGGAATTAGTCAAGCAGGATGAAGGACAAGAGAGTACTGAACAGAAAATCCACCTTCATCTATTTCTTTCCAATGCCTTGGAAGCCAAGGCATTGCCAACCACTTGCCTTTCTCGTGGTTATACAGTGTGTAATCTAAAATGCTTGCATGTGGTTGGCGTTTCTACAAGGACGAGAAAACTAGCACTCTGCATTTTGACTGCATATATAGCTCAAAGCACAGATGTGTTAAGAGGAGAAGAGGGAGCGCCCATAGAAAAGCAAAGGAAAACGGTGACATTTTTAAAACTGCCTCTCTTTTATGAACATGGCACATGAGTGACATTTTTAAAAAAAATTAAAATCTGTGTGTTTCTATTTGAGTGACTTTCTGTACTGCTGTCCAGTCTTGCACCAAAGTGGAGTGTGCTCAGAGGGTGGTGGAATGTGTCTGTTCTTCAACCTCCCTGCCAGGAAGCACGAAGAAATGATGTGTTTATGAGATAGTGACACTTCTCTGAATCATCCAAAAAGCCCAAAGACTCCCTCATTCCCCTCAGCTGAGGGAGTGACGTGAGCCCTTGTTAACAGAGCTCTTTGAATTGACAAACATTTGTTATCTCACTCCTGTGTGTTCACACAATGGCAGGTAATAAATACACTTCTCTAACCTCAGCTAATGTTTATTCCCCCAGAATTTGTACCTTATTATACAGCTGTTGATCTCTGGAATTGACTGCTTGCTTGCTGAATTCAGAAAAACAGCCATTCCTCGCTTTCAATTAAAAATTTTATTTCCCTTGTGCTCCATAGGCACTCTGTGTTCCTGGCTACTGGAGTAGCATCTTGAGCAAGGGTTGGACCTCTCTCAGCTCTCTTAGTCTCCTGTAGCACTGGGTAAAAGCATCCATCCAGAACACCATTTATTTCCATCTTTTTGAGGCTGGTGAGGGAATGCTATGCCTGTCATAGGTGTTGGCAGAAGGGAAAAGGTTCTTGCAGGAGTAGGAATTCACCCTGTGGTCCCTGGATCTGGAATTCCTCTCTAGTTTGTGTAGGCTTGTTTGTCCAGTATCACGTGTGACTGTGGTAATAGGGACTGGTGCTGATGGTATTGGCACCAGCTGTTGAACTACTGGGCACTCCCAGTAACACTGAAGCCAAATACCCTTTTTGTAACAGCCAGCAGTAGCTTGTGTCCTGCAGTTTGGGATGTTCTACATCTTTTTTTTTAATTCAGCTTTTCAACTTTTCTTTTACGATGGTGCCCACCCTAAGAACCATGAAAGGGACTCTAGGGGATGAGAATGTTTTTCTCATATGTTACATGTGCTTGCCTGTAAAAAGTAGAAAAATACACAGTTTAAAAAACCCAACTCCTTCAAGTGTCTCAGCTGAGTTCGTAAAGGCTGCCCATCAGGACCTTGTTCAGGTGCTGTAAAGTGATTTTGTTGGTGTTTTGCATGACGTGTGTGTGGGAGCACTGCTTGCAGGCTCCTGACAAAGCAGGCATTAGTGACGTAGCCAGCCCTTTATTTATGACACCAAGGTTCAACTTCAAGGTTATCTTTTTACGTGAGGCAGAAGTCTTTCAGAGACTGTAGCAAGGCTTCTAGAAGCTCTTTGCTAGTTCCTTAACTGGGCTAGAATTAGAGACTCTTGTTCTGAGAGTTTTTAAAAATGTATTCCTACTACATCTGCCTCTCATCCCTGGAAGTATTTGAAAGATGTGGAGATGTGGAGCTTAGGGACATGGCTTAGCAGTGGACTTGGCAGTGTTACTTTAACAGTTGGACTCAATGATCTTGGAGGTCTTTTCCAACCTAAATAATTCTGTGATTCTATATGAGCCAAAACCTGAGAACTCAAACAAGCATCCTGTTGTGATGGAAAGGAATTGCTTGGAGTCAAAGTGATAGCAGTAGAAGTTAGGAGTACATACAAAATGTGAGTTATTGTAACTGAAAAACCAAACACAACCACATAACTGAAAATGTGGCACTTGCTTATTTCACTCCATCTGACCCATTTAGGATGGGGACAGGAATCCCCGAAGCAAGAGATCCTGTAGTTCTGTGGCAGCATTAAACATACATGCAAACATCAGAAATCCAGTTTGTGTGCAAGATAGTAGAGGGTTTGTTGGTTTGGTTCTTTAAACAATAAAGAAAAGCTGTAAAGGTACTGGGCAAGTGTGGAACAGATCTTTTTAGTTTCATAGTGAGTTAAATGTTTAATTTTCTTGTTTAAAAGTGTCCCAGTCCCTCTAGAAGGAGGAAGCAGCCATGCAGTGTTCCCAGTGTACACATGAATGACTCTGTGGGGGATTCTCATGGCTCAATTACAGATCACTTTTTGTAATCCTGATTTCATCATGGAACACCCTGTGACTAGGATGGCTTCCTACCTTTAAGGTCAGCAATATAATGGCCTGTTTGGGGCAGTGCATTATATGACATCATTTTACGAGACACTGTAATACCATTGAGGTCTAAGTCACGAGTAGAAAGAGAACAGTCAAGAAATTGAATTTTATCTTTTTACAAATGCATTAGAAATTAAACAGATGTTTCAACACCTCATAGCAGCTGAATGATAGGAGGAGTCATGAGGAAGGGGACAAGAGCTCAAGTGTTTACCTAAAGCAAGAGGCTGCCAGGTTCCTCTTGTTTAGAGTCCCAAACTCTGATAGTTCCAGAAACAGAGAGAATTAAAAGAAAAACCTGTACTTCTTGAAAATGTTGTTTCTCCCCTGCGCAATGGAGATGTTCCTGTTGAAATAGGATTTCAGTTGCAATAACTTGAGGTGACATTGCTGTTCAGTTTATTGCTTTCAAGCCATGGGCAGAATGCTTTTAAGGTCCTTGGTATGTTAAGGTAACAGGGCTATTTAAAAGGATTCTTGACTGAAGCCCACTTGCCTTATGTTCTTTACATGCTCTTTACCCTGTCACCAGATATGACTGATTTGAGTTCTTCTCAAGAGTCTTCTGAAACAAACTTCTGTTGTATGAAAGTGAAGGCTGACACAGCAAACAGTAAGCTTTTAGAAGATAGGAAGCATACTCAAACTGAAAATTGCAAATTAAAGATTAAGTATTTCTAACAGCATCTGGTTTAGAGTTCTGTACTTTCTCAGCTGCTTTATTTTCCTTTTATTACTTGGACTTTAAGTCAGCAATTTATCCATCAAAACAAACTGTCTAGTTCACGAACAAACTGTTTAGCTTACAAGGGAGCTGGAGCCAATTCCCACTAGAGCCAGTGGAAAAGTTTTCATTGAGTTCAGTGGATTTAATATCTGGCAACCTTTGATGTGAATAAAAGAGAATCAAAACCTGTGACAGGACATGTTAAGAGAAATTAAAAAATTGTAGAATGCTGTTTTCCTGGGGGGTAGGGGGTGGGGGTATTGACATAACTATCAAGTTTTCTTCCCCCCCCCCCCCCCCCCTGCAAAATGTCATTTTGATAATCAAGTGTCTTTTGATACCTTCCAGGGACTAGTGTATATTGATTGCTCTCTGAGGGGCAGCACACCTACCAACCAGGTTCTGTAAAACATTCAATTAAGACTTGCTATAGTATATTTTCCAATATTTTTTCTGTAGTTTAGAGCAATATGCACTTCACTGCTATGTGCTTCCATTTATCTGGGCAAGCTTAACAGCACTGTCACAACAGCACTAAAGTCAGGACAAATGGAAAATCACATTTTGTCAGTCTAATGTCTGTCTACGTGGAAGCTGGTGTTTTTCTTGTATTGGCACATGAAACTCATGAAACAACTTCCAGTTTCCTCTTTTGGGTTGTTAAGGTGAAGCTTGTACTTTTTGCAGAATTTATTTTGCCTAAGATTTTGTAAATGTAGATTTGTACAATATATCTAAAGAATAAAGCATCTTCAGACTTGGGATTTCCCACTGCCAAATGCAACTGACCTGTTGGTATAAGAGGACTTCTAATAATCTATCAATACTTTGAATTCATTACTTCTCTTGCAATTAAGATAAATAACAAACATTTCAAACGGAGGCAGCAAGTCGACACTATAAAATGTGAGCTAAATCCCTGAAGGATGCAGCCCCATGGTGGCTCCTTTCTGAGGACTGTTCCTATAAAGACCTGTGCCATCAGAATGTGTTTTGGGAGACTCTGAAGAGCCTAAGGGCAACTGTGAGGCAGTGGTCAAATAGGGGGTCAAATGTGTCAGGTGGTTTTACTGCTCTGCTGCTGCCGCTGTTTCAGCTGATGTTGTTCAGATGCTGTCAGGATCTAATTTTAGAGAGTATTTAGCATGAGGGCTGGGTGTTACACACTTCACATAAGAATCACACAGCTCCAGGAAGAACAGAAAAGTGCTCACTGCTTTACCTCCCAGTAGTGTGAGACCTCATCCATCTCTGGTGATTATTTATTAATTCAAATAAAATGCTTGTGTCCTGATGTGGCATCTTGTACTGGTTTCTATTCAAGCATTTTCTTCGGAGAGGTGGATTAAGTTTGGTCCTTTCTCTTGTGTAGTTTCAGTTTCCCAACTTGCAGTGCTGTTTTGTGAAATATTTTCCCAAGGCATTAAACGTTAAAAATGTTTAATGTTTAAAATGTTTAAATGTTTAAAAAACTAATTTTACAGCTTCTTACTAAGTGGTGAAGTGCTGAAATGCATTTAAATAGTTTTGCTATTGAAAGGAATACCATGATTTAGGGCAGTATCTCTTAATTATGTTCTAACAAAGTCTTGTGAAGAGGCAGAGCTAGTGGCAACAAAAGTCTGCAATTAAGGCAGCGTATGTTGCCTGAAATACAAGATAATTGTCCAGGCAAGAGTGTTGGAATAGGTTCAGAGCCTGTAGTTGCCAATGCTCTCTCTAGGTGTTTGGCACATCCAGCAGAGAGGAGAACTCCTCAGGAATGTGTTTATTACATAGTATGGCCCACTGTACAGCTAAGCCTCGGAGCTGAATGTTTTTGTTCTGCAAAGTTTCATGGCCTCATCTGGTTTGTGTTTTTTGTTTTTTCCATCTTCTCCTTCTTACAGGCTCTCAGTGTGGTGTAAAGCTGATGGGTGGGAGCAAAGGTAAAGAATGATGTAATGCAGCAGCAGCCAGAAAGCATCTTTTGTGTGAATTGTGAAATGGCTACTCCATAGTCATCTCCCAATGAATCAGACGTGAGGGGCTGCTTTGTGGAGCCAACCCTTTGTACATCAACTGGAAGCAGGAGGAGACATTCAGTCCAAGAGCTCTTTCTGAAAATGGATTTAACTTTTCTTTTGCCAGTCACTACCAGCATGACCTCATACACTTCTAGTACAATGGTGTGGCTAAGCCTTTGAGTACACAGCCATTACATCATCGCAGCAAATTAGAGAGGGAGGTGGGGAAAGAGGCCTCGTCGTTGTCATGGCCGATGAGATGATCAGGACCCAACTCATTGTCGCTGAGAAGTTGGTGGCTTTGCTGGAGAGCGGTACAGAGAAGCTGCTGCTGATTGATAGCCGCCCCTTTGTGGAATACAACACATCCCACATCCTGGATGCCATCAACATCAACTGCTCCAAGCTCATGAAGCGGAGGCTGCAGCAGGACAAAGTTTTGATTACAGAGCTCATTCAGCATTCAGCAAAACACAAGGTAGGGGTCATTTTCCTCTTATTCCTTGTATTTGTTTAAAGGGAGTGGCTGGTAAGCAACTTGTAATAATTTTTCCTTAGGTATTTCATTAAAAAAACCCAAACAACCAAAACCAAACAAGATTATAGAGGACAGAGTTTAGCTGAAATGTTACCTGATTGAAGAGGGTATCGGTTACTATTGAGCTTATCATTGGGATTCTTTCTAGAATCAGTGACAGAGTAAAGGGCAGGGATTTAGAAATTACTCAGAAAGAATGTTCTCAGGGTTCTTGTGTGTTTTGCAAAGCACGGTCTCTCAAGCGCATGTAATTAAGGCAGGAAACATTCTCTCCTAAACTTTGAAGGATTCTTTGGGGTCTGTGGTGGTGGGGCTTGCTTAGCAAGTGGTCATTTGGTTTGCAAAGAAATTGTCTCTGTCAGTCCTGGCTCTTACTTGCTGTTTAAAGGGCTTTTCATGGGAGCAGTTTGATGGATTTTGGTGTTTGTTTTGTTGTTTCTTTAATTGGGGAGAGGGGTGTGGTTTTCTCCAGATAGTGCTATCAGTGAAAAGAAAATAGCTATGCTGTTTAAAAGTAATGTGTATCTGTGTGTGTGTGTGTGTGTTTAGAAGGGATATTGGGGTTTTTTAATCTATTGATGCTTGTATCACGTGTTTTGGATATAAAAATAATCTACTACATTCTTGCTTTGACATATTGAAAATGAAGCTTTTTATTTTTGTTATCTAAAGCATATTTTTATATATAAAGTTGTGCAGGTAACCAAAATGTGTGTGGCTTAGTGGCAGTTTAAGATCTCTTTATTGTTTATGTACAAAACTCTCAGAAGCAGAAAGTGAGGCGGGGCCACCTTCTAAAAAGCTCAGCTTTTAAACATATCCACCAGCCTAGCTGAAGGTAGAACATTTCACCAGTGACATAAAATTACCTAATGATAGAAATTTTTGAAGTGGGCTTCAACATGCAGCAAATAATCAATTTACAAACTCTACCGGGAATTAAATCTGAGAGACTTATGAAGTCTAAAATAAAAACTGTTTAGTGAACAGGTGCATAAGAAATCTATGTATCTGAACTGCTGGTATAGCAACTGTGTGGGAACCCTGATGGAGGAGATAATGTGGTGCTTTTAATCATCTTCCTCCTTCCTGATTTACTCTGAGGTCCTTGTGTTTCAGATTGAAATTGACTGCAAGCAGGAAGTGGTGGTGTATGACCAAAGCTCTAAAGATGTGACCTCTCTCTCATCTGACTGCTTTCTCACTGTGCTCCTGGGCAAACTGGAGAAGAATTTCAGCTCTGTGTATCTGCTTTCAGGTAAGATGTAACAAAAGAAACCCCTTTCGGGTGACATGTACCAAAAGAAACCTCTGAAATATGTGAATAAAGAGAAGAAAGAATATGCTCTTGGTATAGCAGACCTATACAGTTTTGCAAGGGCTGGTATAAACTTCAGTTATAGCAGACTTTTCTGTAGTTCATTTTGCATAGAGTGACACTCATAGTACATGCAGTACTTAGAAATTGAATCTTACAGGGGATGTACTACACCCTTACTCTGTGTAAATGGAAATGGAGAAATGCAGAGGTTTTTAGGTGCATATGCCTTCTACTTTAGGGTCAAAAAATAGTGGAAGAAATGGACTTCCTATTTTTTTAAGTATTGTACATGGTAGGAAGAAAACCTCTTCCGTACTGAATTGGTATTACTAAAATAAGAGCAAAGGAAATGATCTCCCAGAGTTACGGAGATTAATTTGTGTGACATTTTAAACTTCAGCTCCTTAAGTGGTAGCACTTTATTTAGGTCTTTTCCTTTGCTTTTTTTTTTTTTTTTGTTCTTGTTTGGGCTTGGGTTTGTTTGTTTGGGGTTGGTTTGGTTTGGTTTGGTTTGGTTTGGTTTGGTTTTTTTTAAATCCCAGGTCAAAGCATCTATAGAAATTAAATTCCTTATAATACAGCATTTGCTAGTCTCAGGGTGTGCTTGTGTCATTATTTCTGTCATGGAACAGTAGACAGTGTTCACAAGAAGGAGCAAGGAGGGGCGTGAAGTAGATCCAAGGCTGAAAGAAGAGGGAATGATGAATCTAAGTAGGAAATCCATTGCAGTGACTGGATCAGTGATCTGATGAAGTGTACACCTAGTCTCTGAGAAATGATGAAACACAGGGACTGAATAATGGTGAGAGAAGGGAAATAACTCCAGAGAGATGCTTCCTCTTAGCAACAGGGTTTCACTACAGTTTGTAGTGACTTCAGATGAAAGTGAGAGGTTGTGGTACAGAGAGAACTTTTCTCAGCTTGTTTTGAAAGTGATTACAGAGAAAATGAATAATTTCTGCATTTGGACATGAGTTTGGTGCTCATGTGAGCTTTACTTACAGTAAGCCAAGTGGGGTTTTGCTTTGGCTAGGATTGGTGATTTTGTTTCCTTTGCTGTCTAGGTAAGAATTACACCTGCGGGTGGTGGACTACAGTATTAAAATAAGTAACTCTTCTTACATTTGAGCCACCAAGTAATTGTGTGGTGTCTAGGCACAGTAAATGCTTAATGCAAGAGTGCTGAAATAAGTGGTTAATACTCTCTTAAAAACTGAAAATTGTTATTTGAAAAATAAGCCAGTCTAAAAGCAGTTCGTATCTCCTCAGAAATCCTTTTATTGTTCGAATTCCCAACTCTGCTCAGCTGTCCTGAGGGGTTTTTTAATAACCTCGAGCAGATTACAGCTCCAGGCAGGAATCAGACTATCCACAACTCAATTTCCATGATGGAAACAGAAACAACTCTCTTCCAACTGAGAATTAGATGTCATGGCAGGGAGGTGTTGGGGAGGGGCCAAGCACAGGAAAGTATCATGAGCTTCCCTTCCTTATGCTGTTCCTCACTTGTGTGAGACATGGCTTTGATCCTCTGTCTCATCTGCTGGACTCTCTGAAAGAAGTGCTCGGAGAGTCTCCACTCTCAGACTTGCCTGTGGCTCTCATAGGAACGGACAGGACCAGGAAGGGAGCGTTCCCAACTCCCCAGTGCATCATCTGGGCAATCACCAGTTGCATGTATATAACGATACTGTGAGAAATGGGTTTGTTTTGTTTTCATTTGTGGTAGTTGTCTGTTCAAGACAAAAATGTTACCTAAAGCACAAGCAAGATAGTAGTGCACATGAGCTGAGGTGAACTTCGCCACACACAGCTGCTAAGGGTTAGTTTGGGAATCTAATGGGTCAAAAGCCTCCTTATAAAAAGCAGGACTTTTATCTTAGAGTGTCAAATGGATTTCTCTCAGCAAAGATCAGGTTTGAGAATTTCCTCTTATATTTTTTTACATAGCTAGGATGGGGATATTTATGAATGCAGAAACAACTGATGGCTTCAAAACCAGTGGTAGAGGATAATAAGAACAAAAGGGAAATACAGGGAAATTATTTACTACTGATCTGTTACACTCAAGCACTTATTTCATGTGCTTATTTTTTACATCTGTTAAAAATCCAGCCACTCAATGCCCATACGAGAAACCTTTTGGGATGTGGAGTGAAGGAGAATTGGGTAGATTCAGTCTTACAGAAAGCTCCTTGGAGTTTATTGATATGTGGCTGTAGGAAACTAGATAAAATATGTTGTCTCAGCAAGCTGATGACGAACTCTCATAAATGTTTATGGCCCATAATGAGGGCAGGGGTCAGTGCACTGTGTAAAAAGAAAAACCTTTGGACTTGAGTTTTCCCTATGCCACTAAATCTGGTTTATTTAAAATAGTGACCTTAAATAAACATTTTGGGGTAGGAAAATATTTTTTGTTGGGACAGAATAAGGAGCAATTAATGAATATCTGAAATTCCTGCCTCTCTTCTTCTTGAAACCCCCCATGACTGAGCACTGGGTGAGGTGGTTTTTTATTTAGGTTGTGCATAAAGATATGCTCTGCCCTGGAGGTTGTTTTTCATTGAAGTAACTATTGTAAAGACCTCAAAGGAGCCCCTACCAATTAGTTTAAGATCTTGATATAACCATAAAAATATTTATAATCTGGTGAGGAATGTTTTTAGGAATTTAAATATTCCGTTTGGTTCTTAATTTTTAACAGTGCACAAAATACTGAAATGTGGACACCAAGGACTTAATTCCATTCCCATCATGGCATCTACTCCTCTGAGTTAAGCAAGATTTAAACACAGGGATGTCACTTGATTCCTTCTCGTATGTTGAGAATTGGATTTACTTGCATGGAGTCCTTTTCCTAGTTAATAGTGTTATGATTTTCCTGCTTGCTCTGCAGAGACAGGAGAGACCAGTGATTTTTGCTTGAATGATCATTATTAAGGCAGTAAACATCAACAGTCTTGATTAAATTCTATTCCACTATGTGAATGGGAGCATTCATATTCTACTTTTCTTAAATACTTGTTCTTTCCTGCTTTTAATCTGGCTTAGTTCTACTCTTGCAAGCACAGATGTCTTCATTATGTGTTTGTTTCAAATGTTTCCTGTGAAGAAGGTGAAGCACAGCTTTTTATATTGTGTTGATTTTTAAGTATTTTTTGTACAAAACACTCAATCTAAAAAGAAGGCTTTCTGAAAAAAACAGAAAAAAAGCAAAACAAAACTTTTCTGTATATACAAACTGTCATTAAAAATTGTGATAGCTTAACGCTGAAACACTATATGAGGCATACTCAAAACAGTGGTTGGTGGGGAATTGCCTTCTAATCTCTTGCTACCCTTCTGCCTATGAAAAATATCAGTAGTAATGTGATGTAGCAGATTCTCCCTTCACAAGAGCTCTCTGGTAAACTCCTGCAGAGCACAAAGGAGTAGTAAGGAGAAATAAATAAATTACTGCTTTTCTATTCAGTGACAAATGTCAGGGTCATATGCAGTGGACAGTGAATGACATCCTAGGCAGAATGGCTATGTAAAGAAACAGCAAACAGAATGAGTTTGGTGAGATTGGACAAAGGTCCTGGAAACAAAGCAGTGAGTGATTACCCAGGGAGTGTGGCAAAAGGTATGGTTTTGATGAAACTTCCCAATTCCTTGTTTCTCCCTGACCTGTCCCTTGCCTAACAAAGTGTCTGTACCAAACAAGACTTGCATGGAGGATCCAAGGAGAAGGAAGCAAGTCAGGAACTTTGCTTCAGTCTTCTTTATCCTGCCATTCGTTTTAGAAATATTTGAAATTGGAAGCCCATTTAAAGAAACCTTTAGTATAAAAATACTGAAGTATCTGTAGGGTACATTTACCATTGTGTTGTCTTACTTGCCTAAAGAAAATCTGGATAAGAAAAGCCCAGTGCTTTCTCCCTGCTTTATCTGCAGAAGAAACATTCCTTGTGGCAGGGGAGCAGGAAATCTGAAGAATATTCTCTTGTAGGTAGAGCTGATCATTTCCATGTGCTGAAGGGACCAGGGCTGTGAGACAGGGCTTTATTCCCAGTTTCTGCAGTCCCATATGTCAAGTAAGGGGGTGCCATGGGGTTCAGTGTGGACTGAAAAAAGGCACAAGGTTTGATAAAGTCCTGGGAAACATCCTGACACCTTTTCACATTTGGATTTGGAGCTTCATAACTTTCAGTTGTGGCTGACTGAAGTTCTGAGTGTTTCCTATATATAAGTCTTTGCAGAGTACCCCAGCACACCTTAAAATGGTGGTCATCAATTAAAATAATCAGGTTATCTGTGAATTGAAAGCAGTATAGTGAGAATGAGCTGTTAAATATCCTGCCAGTGTTTGTAGGAGGAGAGATTGTTGCACAGTGATGCCAGCTTTCCTGGTATTCCAACTGGTTGATTCCATTAGAAGGAAGCCTCTATTGAGAGAGGTAAAAATCTTGCTGAGGGAATGCAGTATTCCCCAAGTGGTCCCATAACCCATGGAGTACAGCCAGTGTTGGTGGGGAGGACATGAGAGAGAGAGAAAGGAGCTTAGCTCTGAATCACCCTCTTGAAAAGTCTCCCTCTCCATCAATTTTTAAGAGAGCTTAGAAAAGCTAGTACCCTTGGCTACAGCCAGGCCTCTGTGAATATCCTCCCACCCTCTGTACTCAAAATGCAATTTTTAGTGTTCATTTAGTGCCATAATTGTTTTAAGCACTTGGAAGAATGGGAGTAGGGTTTATTACTTTCATATGTGTATCCACTTGCTGTCTTCTGAGACAGAGCAAGGTTTGACTGGAGTAGAGCTCGCATAACATTTCTCAAACCCAAGAATACTTGTTAAGTTTGCTTTTGTTTTGGATACCTCTGGATGCTTGTGAAACTTAATTGACTGAAATTATGGTGAAGGTTTTTTGGTTTTTTTTCTTTCCTTAAAGGCAGAAAGGGTGAGTGTGGGTGTCCACTCCGCTCTTTGTACTTGTTGTGTGACTTGGAATATGGCACTTGGGTGGGATGGGAAGCTTGACCCCATTCTCACACTTCTCCCCTTCCTTGTTTGCTTAACCTGCCTATTAACCTTGTCTTACCAAAGGCAGAAACTCTCCAGGGCAAAGAACTTCCCCTGCTACTGTGCTTGTAAAACACCTGGAATAACGGGGCCACTTTCCGAACGCCACTGGAATAAAAACACCCCTGGCTTTCCCAAACTGTGAAACCTTGGATCCTGTGGAAGGACTCCCTGTGGCTGAGGAGGGGGTGACAGGAACGGGATGGGAGCCCTCCCGATGGGGCTCTCCAGCCTGAGCTTATGTAATGGAAAATGGCACAGGTCCCTGCGGAGCGGAGCTGGAATGCGGGAATTGTAATGGCCTGTGGAGGTCTGCAGCTCGTTTAAACAGAGTGGAAACATTGCAGATTCGTAAAACTTGTGAGTCAGAAAGTTTACAGCTTTCCTTCCTTACAGCAAGGGAAAAAATCTATACTGCAGCCTTTAGATAAACACATTAATGTTCCACGGGAATGTTACTGGGAAAGAGCACGAAGAGCCTCTGAGGCAAAGCAAACGTAAAACTTCAGGGTTTGTATATTTTGTCTTTGCTATAGTGCTGTTTGATTTATTTTTTTTAGCCTACTTTTAGGTAATGTTACCTTACTGGCCTGGCACTAACCAGTATTTACAGTAACAAATTCTAAATTGCTATTTAGGAGAGGAATAAAAACCCCAAAAGCTAAACATGAGTTACTCCACTGCATACCTTTGATGTGAATACAGGAGTTTGGTGAGGCTTACTTAGAATCATAGGGCCTAAATATTGTGTTTTAGAGGTAGTTGCAAATTTTCCTGCATTTTTTATTCTTTATTTCCTTTAAAAGGGAAAATTAAATGAAAAAGGAAAAAAAAAGGAGGATAATAATATTCCTTTTAAAAAAGGGATAGCAATATAATATTTATTAGTCTGGGGTTATATAAAATGATGAATAATTAGTGCCCTTAATGAAGAAGCAAATTCTGGATTTAATAAAGGTGGAATTGTCTGTTAAATCCACAAGCTTCAAAGTCTCCCTCTTGCAATGCTGTCCTAGTACATGCATGTAGTCTTTGGTTTTCTGACTCATCACTTGGGTCTCAGACCTTTTCCACTCCCTGCTTTAAAATAATGGTGTTTGATGCTGAATTAACACTGATGTACTGGCAGACAATTAGGCCTTGTGGGAAAAGGAAGGAAGTAGCTTCTAGTCTGTTTTCAAGAATTCATTGAAGAAAACCAATTTCTCCCTTTGGCTTTTTCAGAACAGTCAGAATCCAAAGCAGGGGGAAAGGAGCAGTATCTGATTTCAATGGCACTTAAGAAAAGTGCCAAAGTTTGCTGTGTTACCAGCGTGCCTTGTCTGTGGTCTTTTCCAGCAGACTCCATGTGAAAAAAGGACACATCCAGTGTCTCTCACATCTCCATCAGGAGCACCAGACAGGATCTTTCTGTGCCTCCTGGGTGAGGCACATGGCACTGCAGGGCCAGCTGGAGCTGCAGGGATGTTGTATTAAACACTTCCTAGGCTTTTCTTAGCCTGGAGTTTAAGGGAAGCCAAGCTCTTAGGAGTTGCCATGTTGTCTGTGTCTCTGCTGTCACCCACAAAAGCTGTTTCAAAAGCTTGTTGGTCAGCTTCAATAAGGCTTCACAAAAGGAGTAATTAAATGAAAAAATAATGGAAGTTCTTGTGAGCTGTATGAAATGAGCACTGGTACAGTGCAGAGCCTCAAATTAGTGTCTCTCCCTGAAAAGCTGAGCTGGGAGTGGATTTGCTGGTGTGACCAAGCAGCTCAGGGAGCTCAGGCTGGAATAGCTCCCAAGGATCTACTGTGAGATGGGCACTGGTGGCAGGTGGGATTCTTTGGTTCTGCAGCCCCTCAATTACTTGGATGAAAAATATGTTTATGTAGTCTGAAAGTGGAAAGTTGCTCCTCTGGTCTTTGGAATTGGTCTCCATTAGTTGGAGAAGGTGCCAGAGACTTTGATCCTGGTCACCGCCTCCAGCTGGATCTCCTCTCTCCTCTGCCTTGGCCACGCTGCCAGGCTCTGGGGCTCAGAAGCAATTGCTGGGGTTCTCCATCAAGCTGTAGCTGACCAGGCTCACTGCAAACATGTGAAGTGATGTGAACACCTATTTTCTCACCTTTCTTTCGTTCCAAGTTAGGTTTCATGGCTGCATTTACAAAGAAATAGTACCAAATCCTCACGGCACAAATGCATTGTCTTTAAGCTTGTTTCTAACTGTTAGGATTTCTGTATGCATGGAGCTCTCACTTTTGTAGGAGTTGTCTCCATACCTGGACAATTGCACAGAAAAAACAAGTCACACCTAACGATAAGGTTCCTTATTTTCATCTTTCCCTTCCCCTGCAGAGCTGTGAGGAGACTCAGAGTTGCACCTCAGCTGTTGCTCTTCAGTTTCACACTCAACCCACCTTATCTCTGCAGCACAGTCAGATCTCTGTTTGTTTATGTGCTTTGTCAGTATGCACGTGCCTGATTAGCAAGAGCAGCTCTCTCTAGAGGATTAAGGATAAAAATTCTGGTGCACACCTCTGCAGGCACTTGAGGATGAAAAGGAATTACAGAATTGGCTGTTTCAACACTTATGTTAGGAGCAACTATAAAGATATATTAGGATTGCCTCCTGATTGATATTTTTTTTCCCCTTCATGTTAGAAATATGTGTAAGTTGAGACACAGGATGGATGTATGAGGGAGCATCTGTGCTGTGTGATGTTAATAAAGAGTGATGCTCACATTTTGAAAACCGATTTTTTAGTAATTGGTGTTTCTATTTAACCTTTTTGCTCTTCCCTGGGCCAAATCAGTAATTAGTATGTTCCCTGCAAACTTGTCTTGACTTTTGGTCACATCTCTGAATGGTTTGACATCCCATTGAAGGAAATACAAAGACCAGGGGGAAGAAGAGAAACCAGTGTAACATGGAATGAACATAAGAAACATCCACCTATCCTGTTATGGTGTCATTTAACTGGAAAGGTTTTATTAAATATTGGATAAAAACAATCAAATATGACCTGCACTTCACAGTACTTTGTACTAAGTGTTCAAATCAAGACCTTTAAGCTTAGCTGATCTTTCATTTGCAAACCTGCAGAGTGGTTTGCAGAGCTCTGTCCCTGATTGCAGCGGGGCAGCTGGCAGCACTAGAATGCTCCTGCTCTGTTTCCACAGAACACAGAGAAATGAGCTGCTGTAAGTGCTTGTGCTTCTCAGGAGTCATTCCTCTGGATTAATTTATGATTTTTGTTTGGTGGTAGTTAAACTATGTAATCATAAGGATCTGGATGGATTCCATTCCCTCAGTGAAAGGAAGCTCTTCCCAAATCAACAATATTTCTCGATCATTTGTTGCCACCTGATCCCATATTCTTCCCCTGCCTCTTCCCGTTTCTAGCAAAGTTAATTGGGAGTTCTATTTATATAAGGACTTGTGCAGTGAATCTGTAAGGAGGAATAACTTTTACTGCAGAATTTTGCTGGAACTTTTTTCATCCCTTCTGAGTTTGGCCCTGTTTTGTTTCCTGAGTTGGCTGAGAAGGGAGCTGACACTTCTGATACCAAGATTCCCTTAGAGATCCTACCTTTATGGTCCCAGCTGTAGTTAGGGAAGCCTTGATCAAAGAGAAGTCTGTAGTCACCACTTTGCAGAACCATAGCAACAGGGCAATCAAGTACTTTACTGGATCTTGCCAGATCTCTGCTAATGGATGTGGAGGCTTGTAAGCAAAAAACACTTTGCTGTAAGGACTGGGAGGTGTTGGGTTGTCTGCCACACACAAGGGCTGCAAAACCACTGACAGCTTTTGGCACCTTGACATGGTTTTGTAGAGACATCCTGCTGAATGTCAAGAGAGCTGTTTTAGCTCAGCTTACCACCAAGCATACAGAAAACCTCTGTGGTTCAGAGCTATTGAGGAGAGAATATTTTGGAGTTATTTGTCAGTCTTCTATTTCCAAGGCCCAGTGACATTTATCAAAGAATTCAGTGAAACTCTATTAACCCAGTAGCTCTGTTAATGATCTGTAGATTTTTTCTTTCCCTCCACCCCCCCCCCCCCCCGCCCCAACCCCCTCCACAGTTTCAACATGCTCTTGCAATTGATTTATAATTCACATGAGCTGGAGTAGTGGTGGGAGAAAGGGTGTTATTTAGAAACTAACTCCAGAAGAAAAGTGTATTTTCTCTAATTAAAACAAACTGCACAGTGCTGCCAATGGCCCTGTTCCAACTGAGGTCGGTAACAAGATTTAAAGAAAAAAAATTGCCTTATTGCAAAGGTCATCTCCCAATTATAGAATTTGAAACAAAACCTGTCCCATTTTTCTTTTCAGGCTCAATTTTCTGTTCTGCATTCTTACCTGTAGACTAATTTAATTCTCCAAGTGTTTAAAGTTTATTTTTTGAAAACTGCTCATTTACAACAGAAGTGTACAGGTGGTCTGAGTGCTTAAAACACTTTTCTCCTAAGAGGCTCCTCATGTAGACTGGTCATAGAGTTCAGCTTTGGGGGCTCTGGGGAGCCATCATCTGTGTTAGAAAACAGAGACATTTGAAATAAATCCCTTTTCTCTACACATCTTTAGATGCTGAGGGCTTTTAAAAAGACATTTCCCTATATATTTTAAAAATAGGTATATTTTGTAAGTTAGTGCAAGCAAATAGTGATGAGTACAGTTCTTTTGAACAGAAATGAGTCTCATATTGCCATGACAGCTCAGTCATCATACATGTGGATGCTGTTGTTCCAGACCCCGGACAGTTAAAGAAATTGATACTTAAGCAGAACGCATATGTGAGTGTGTTTTGTTGGTATGGGGTTTGCTGGCTTGTGGGTTTTTAAAGCAATTTTTCCAACAAACTGACCTGGAATGGGTTCTTCATATTGGGAAGTGCCATAAATCAAAGGCAGATTCATTGAAAAGCTACTAACCTTTTGAAAACCTGGTCACAGAGGATGGCAGGGAAGACAGCTCAATACTTGAAACAAATCACTGGTTTCGTGCTTTCTCAAATCAGTTCAGTACAGATACTAACACCAGGTTAAGATACACTCAAAGGAAAGGAGGGTTCACTTGGTGCACATGTAAAGGCAGGCAATATAATGTTAGACTCTAGAGATTTGATAGTTTTGTGAGTGTAATTCATGTTGTAAAGGTACTGAACCAACATGTTACTAGGAAAGCATGAGCAGGAAAGAAGAAACGGGACTTTGAAAGGATGAATGCCCTAGAGGAAGTGTTGAAGCATCTAATCTCGAATCATTTCAATTGGTCTTGATGGAGTCCTGGCATAAAACTAAAATAAAAGATTGCTCCTTATGATGACAGAGCATGGGTTCCATCTCCCAAAATCTCAAGTGTTTGGCACATTAGCTTCTTGCCTAATTTCTTGCCACAGGTTTCACACAGAAATGAGACCAATCCGTAGGTTGTTGGGAAGAAACCTTTTTTGCAGAACTTTTCCCATGTAGTCTTTGCAAAGAAAGCACAGATGTAAAATCCTTGCTTGTGCAGCTTCTTTGTAAGGACTTTTTATTTCCAGCCATGTTGAGAGGATCCAGAAAGTAGCCAACAATGCTCCCAATAAATAAAGAATAAGCAGATGAAACCAAAGCCAATATTTGATTTCCTCTTCTTCACCACCCTCTCAAATAACTGCTTAAATTCAATCTCAGGTGTATATACTACCTATAAGTTCAAGGAATGCTTCCTATAACAGGAAGGAAAACATTAGGCCATACAGAAGAAAATTTAGCAAGTATGTGAGAGAATTGTTTTGCAAACTCTTCCTCTCATTCTACAGAACAAGCAGGACCTGTGCTCCTGGTGGGCAGTGCCTTAGCTTGTCTAACAAAATAGACTATTTATTTATTTATTTATTTAGGAGACTGAGCAGGAATTCCTGTTCATAAAATGTTTGCTCTAGAATCTGCTTGCTGGCTTTTTTTATTAGATAAAATGGGTTGTTACACATTATTGCCTTGGTGTTTCTACATTTACTAAATGATACAGATTTTAAAATCTGAAGAATAGGCGTAATTCAGGCAATGGTAATGCAAGCCCTGGCAGAACAGTACATTAGCTTATTCCTGAGTAATTTTAATTCACATCTTCAAACTGTAATCATAGTGAACATAGCATTTGGCAGATTCAGCATGTCACTGCTTCAATTCCTTGATGATAAAAAGGTGCTTCGTTCTGAACAGGTTATAATTACTCTTCCTTCCACTGAAACTCTGCTCACCTGGGAGGAAAGAGCTGGGGATTTTCACTGTGCTTTGCAAGTCTTCCCTCTGCTTCACCTCCCCCCCTTGAGATGGAGAAGCCTTGGCTTGGTGTGGTTTTGAAAGATTAAACTTCTTCCAGGGTCCTGGATGAAATATATTAATTGTGGAGCAGCGCTCAAAATAGTACTGTAGGATTTTAATGAGTACTGTAGGATTTTAGTGAGTACTGTAGGATTTTAATTAGCAATATAGGATTTTAAAAACAAGCATTACTAAACACATGTTAATGCTTTTACCAAATTGAGTAAACATGACTTTTTCTTAATGAGCTCTCAGTATAAACCTGATACGGGAGAAGGAAATGTCTAGAAAGCATCTTGCTGGGGTGGAGACTACAAGGTGTGCCTGCTCTTGGCGGGGTGGGTGCTGTGCCTGTTTTTCTGAAGAATCATTTCCACATATTAAAAGTGGGAAGAAGCATCAAAAACTTCTGAGAAGTGGAGGGAGAAAAATAAATGTTCCAGGCAGAGTGGGAATATGTAGCCAGGCCTTGGCTGCTGATGGATGGTTCCACAGACAGATTTGTATTTCTTCTCATATTCTAGGGAGTGAAAAATCAAGGATTACTGTTTTTCCCATTTTGTCTGGAGAGCTACAAAGCTGACCTCAGGAAGAGGCACATGTACAGCTTCTCTGATAAGGTCTTCCTGCTGCCCCTCAGTGCCACCCCCATGCTAAGTGCTGCTCTCCCACAACTGGCACAGGCACCACCACATTTGTAGATTAAATACCTGCTCTTCCTCTCACAGGTGGATTTGCTGAGTTCTCCAGCTCTTTCCCTGGTCTCTGTGAAGGAAAATCCACACTCATCCCTACTTGCATTTCTCAACCCTGCCTACCTGTTTCCAACACTGGCCCAACTAGAATCCTGCCTCATCTCTACCTTGGGTGTCAGCGAGATGTCCTCAACAAGGTGAGCATTCTGGGTGCCATGTGGGTCACTGGAATGAGTAGCTGATTTCCAGGGATCTTCCTCCAAGCTTCCATCATGGTGCATTGTTACAGCTGTGAAACAGCAGAAGTGGATGCAGGTAAAAGCTGCCTGCACAAGCCATGGAAAGCTGTGGGAGAACCAGTGATCCACACACCACATAATTAATCTATGGGTCATTAAATACAAAACTTGGGCTTCTTTCTCCTTCATCTTGGGGCAGCTGATATGGTTCATTCCTCAGGAACCGATCAACCAACAGCAAACTGTCACATCTGCCATGAGAGCAGGTCAAGTGCTTTCCTGTCACAGCTCTGACTGGTTTGTTTTGGCAGGTCTTAGAGGTTGACACAATTATATTCATGGTTACAGTAGGACAAAGGAAGATTGTGTGATTTTAGTATTTCCTTCAAGTGCTAGGAAAAAATAGCATTTAAACACCATGAATTGTATAATAAGGGATTACTGCAAACAAATCTTTGTGCACCTACTGAAATGTTCAGACCTGGACAATCAGTGGGGTTCTTTAAAATGAGCTTTTACAGTAGCACTGCATTAATAAACTTTTATTCTTTTTAAGTACATGTGCATTTAGTAATTTCTGTTCCTAAAGAACAGCCCAAAATTTTTTTTATATACTTAAAATAGTCAGCAAAATTATCAAATACAGCACTTGTAGGATGCTGGACTATTAGATGTCTAAGAGAGCTTGTCTCAAATTGCCATAGGTCTCTATTCCTATGTATATCCACAGATGTTTTCCCCCACAAGGAGCCAGCTCACACTGCTTCCAACCTGCATCTTGGGTCCCTTCAAAGGGAATTTTTATTCCTTTTGCTGTGTGTGCCCTCTTGCCTCCCTTATTCTCTGACAGTCCTATTCGTTAGTTGAATCCCCAACAGCCTTCATAAGATGGCATTAAATACATGGATGGGGGAGAGGGAAGGAGTGCTTCTCCCTAGAATATTGCCCTAATTGTGTGCAAGGCTTATGTGTATGTTTTTTTTAATCCATGTACAAAGCTTAAGCCAGGAGCTATAATAAGGAGTCCTGTAAATTGATAAAATTTATGTACTTTGACCATTTTAATTTTCACTGCTTTCTTCTACTTTTACTCTATCCCAGTCTGGCCATTAATGGGCTATTTTTAGATTTTTCACAATTATTTTAAGGGGATTTTTGACACACGAGCAATCATATAGAAGGTGATTGTGCTTTAGCAAAGAGCACAGAAATGGAGGATAGTCAGCAGTCATTGCATCTACTTTGTCCTTTACATCTTCCTCGTCTTTACTGCCAAGGTAGCAAGTGAGCCATTCAAACGGGATTCACTTATGATGGATGTCAAAGCAGCTTATCACTCTTCCTACCACAAAAGTCATTTATGGTCCCCAGACAAAAGACAGCAGAAACAAAGTAATTAAAAAAAAAAAAAATTCTTTCAGTTAATAAGGTATTAGATGTTTCTATGCTGTTTGCTTTCAGTGTGTCTGCAGTGTTGGTGTCACTTCAGTTTGCAGCTGCAGATACTTTAGAATTAGTGCAAGAGCCCCAGGAGTTGCTCAGATTTGTACTTCTTCACATGATCTTGGGACTGAAAATTGAGGGTTACTGTGTTTCCCATGCTGTATGGAGAAGCACACAAATGACAGCACACCACCTGTTCAGGTGTTCAGGAAGTTCTTACCACCTGGTGTCACCTGACAGTCTTTCGGAAGTTCTTCCATTGGTCACCTCTTAAATTTCTTATCCATTTTTAGGACAAATACAAATCTTTTGATTTCAGATCTACCAATTTTTTGTACCTTTTCCTCTTACTTGGGCACATCACTTGTTGGCTGCACAAACTAGACCTGAGTGCCAGTGGCTTATCTACCTCTTACCTACATCTTCAGTTTCCATGTTTGCCTCTGGAAAATGCTAAATGGCTTCCATCTTTAATACTGGAAAATACTAAGAAGCTGTGGAAGCAAATTACAACTTCTACTTCTTAGAATGCACTTGATGTTTTCACCAATACCAGCAAGTCCCAGTTTCCTGAGTTTAATCAGTTTCTGGATTTAACTAAAAGTTAGTGGCAGCCACACGCTGGCACATCAGAAACACGAATAATGGATCTCTGCTGCTCTTCCTGCAACATGCTTGGTTGCTGGGAAGCCTGGATCCTGCTCAGGGGCATTGGGGAGAGCAAAGAGGATGACTTACCACACTGATTGCCCAGAAACACATCGCAAGAAATCTGTGAAGTAAAGAACATTCGAAAGCAGAGGGGCAGAAACAAAAAAAAAGGGACAAGTAGCAAAGTGCTGTCTCTGTTAGGATAGTCCAGGAGCTGGTAAGTGGTTACCTTTGCATGCTCTGGTTTAATGGCCCTGCTGGGGCTACTTGGGACAAGAAGTCAGCTTTCTGCTAAGATTAAACTAGCTGTTTTCTATTCAAATCCAGATTTAAAAAAAAAAAAAAAAAAGCTGAAAAATTCTAGTAAGATTCCCCTGACTATTAAGATGCAGTTGTATACACTGACCTTATTTTTGCCTTCAAAAGCTGTGAGCTCTCCTGATTCCTTCCATTCACTAGACGTACCAATTTCTCTGAAATTAAATCATCTCAAAGATATCTGCAAGAAACTCCTAAGCAGCGCTACTGTTCAACCTGATGAATTAAAGATGTGAATTTTCATCAGGTTTTATCAAGATGAGCTTATCTTTTCAGAATCTTTATAAGCTTACCTCTGAGTGCCTGAGTAGGGGAAATGCTTCTTTTGTTGCAGAATAATCTGTATTCATGACCTTTTCAGAATACTAATGTTATTTACCATTAATACCTCTGCTGATAACGCTTTATTTAGGAAAGATATGCAGCCACAAATGCTTGGTTTGTGTCCTTCAGCAAAATTAATGATTCATTCAGGAAAGTCTTAGGAGAATTGTAATATTTTTTGCAGATTTCTTTCTACATGCTTAATTTGGAAAACATTCATCTTTTTTGCAGTGTTGAAATGCTAAAAACCTCCTAAGAGTTCTAAGAGAAAAGTCTGCTTGTTTTGGGTCTCAGTGTGGTACACTGTGGTTATTTTCCTGTGATAGGTTAGTGACATTGCAAGACAGTATTTAGTTTTACAGAAGATCTTTGTTGCATTTTGTGAAAGAGAGGAAAGCTGCACTCTAACCTACACAGGAGTGACAATGTCCTTTCTGAAATTAGTGTGACAGAAAGTAATCTGTAGTGTGTTTATGGGCCTGAATGAGCCTCCTACTTACACCTCATGGTTTGTACCAGCATTTCAAATGTAAAACTTTCTGCCTTCCCACTTGCATAACTATTCTCTTTCTTCCAGACCTGGATTTTATTTCCTGGAACAAAATAACATTTTAGGGTGCTATTAATTTTCAGATTAAACAAGTCATAAAGTGTAAATAAGCTTACAAAAGAGCATTTACCTTCTATTCACAGAATTGTTAGTATTAGGATTTCTGGATCTTCCTCGATCGTAATTCACTTCTTCCTCTTGGGTGCCTCACAATGAAGGCACTGTTATGGTTGTTACACTGGAGCATGTCACAGTGGGAATGATTGATTCTTCAGAACAGAAGGAAGCAGAACTTCTTTCTTTAGCCTCAGTCTGAAAGACCAGCACTAATATTTTGGGGTGGTTTTTTTGGCTTGTAGATTTCGGACTTGGCATCTGCAGCCTTCTTGTTCCATTTGAATAATCAATCCCACATCAAAAACCTGGCATAACTGTGCAGTGGTGATGGTTGGACTGTGCAGCCCATCAGTGTTTATGTTTTAAAAGAAATAATAAGATTTTCTATTCTCCCAAATTCATCACCCCCCTTAGCTATGCTCTTAACAAACCTGACCATGGCAGTCCATTTGTCAGTGAGACCTCCACCACCTCCCTCTTTCTACCTGGGAATTCAGGACCCGGCGTGTGCTTTTGTCTCGGATATTCCAGTTGCTCCTCACTCACCTTCAAGCAGAGACAACAAGGAGTGAGCTGGTTTGGGGTCAGTATTTCAGCTCAGTGACCTAAAGCCAGTAATTGTTTCCCAGGAGCTGCTGAAGAACTTTGGGATCCTGGAAGGGAAAAGCTGTGCAGTCCAGGACAGTGAGGCGGGGATGTTGGGGATCAGGGGTCTCCCTGGCACATGTAAGATACCAGGAGTCCAGTTAGTCCCCTGTGCCAGGAATCCCGTTCCCAGTACCTCTCCCCTCTGGATAATTCCCAATATTCCTGTATTTCCTTACAGCACTCCTGCTTTTAAGCATGTCAGTGAGTGAATGTGAAATCGAGGCAAGGAAGGTGTGAGAGCAGCAGCTGTGGAAGGCATGCAGGGCTGGAGGGAGCTTGGTGCTTCAGCTGGAGGACGTGAAGGAAGGGAGAGGGGTAAACAGGGACATACTGGAATTTGTTGATGAGAAGCTGAGCTATACTGGGAGTGTGACCCAGGAAATTAGCAGGGCAAGAAGTACTAAGGCTGAGAACTTACTTTGACACATACAACCCTTTTCCTTTCTTTCTTTTTTTTTATTTTGACCATTGCTGCAAATATTATTTCTGCTGATTTGCTTTGCAAGGAACTGTCCATCTCCTGTTCCCCTCGGATGGGTGTGTTCATGACATAATGCACGTCCATTAGTCTAAGGTGCACACGCCTCCAGCCTCTGAATGCGCAGATGTGAGAGACTTTGGATGAAGGGTTGGAGCACTGCTCACTTTGCTCCAGGCAACAAAAATCAGCTCACTAGCAGAAATTCATGCTAATTCCCTGTTTACAACCACTGTTGGCTGGACTTTGTGCACCTTCCTCTGCAAGTGACTGATGTAGATTCCCTTCTCCCCTGCAGCCCTTTGTTCTCACTCAGCATTTAATTTATGCACGGATATCCGTGTGCGTGTTCATCCCTTCTACACACACCGTGCCACGCGTGTGGGGTACCTGTGCTGAACATCACATTATTTAGACTGCTCTGACTGAACAAGATAGAATCCTGGCTCTTCTGCTAAATAAGTATATCCCTGTTTCTCCTCACCAAAAGATCTCTGTGCTTGCAGAAAAAATATAGGGAAGAATCAACCATTTGGCTTTGTGACTGTATTTTCCTACTGGTAGATCGCCAGTTGAAATCTGCAGTGTAAGAATTCGTTCATGCTGCTACTCCTATGGATTGACAAACTTTATTATATATCTGCTATGAAAGCAAAAGGACTAAAATCAGATTTTGGGGGGCGCTTTTTTTTAACGTTTATTTTGAGAGAAGAGTTTCCATAGAAATCTGGCCAAAAGTCCCCCAATGTTTATGTTCAGTTTGAGTAGTGTCCAAGCCTAGTACTGCATGTCACTTACTGCCAGATTCTCTCTGAACCATGGCAGTTTGATAAGCATTACTCTAACATGCTGAACTGCTTTTCTGTGTCAAGATGCTTCCTTGGAGGAGACTGGATGGTTTGTGATAGACCCACCTCTACTTTTCCAGTACTTCTTCCACATGTTTTTGCACTAAGGTGCCCACTGCATCACAAACTACTTTGCACAACTCTAGATACTGTAAGTATGGCGAGATGCAGAAAAGAGGAGCCTCTCTTTTATTTCAGTCGTGAAAACTGACTTACTTAAAATCCCAGTTGACTCTTAAATATATAGAGTGTCTTTGCTTGTTCCTGTGACATTTCTCTGAGAGACAAGCGGCCTAGAGACTGAAAGCTGAAATTGTAAATCACAGAGCAGGACTCCTGTAAAATGCCAGTGCTGTGTAGAGATGGTTTAATTCAAGATCTTCATCTCTTTCATTGAGGTTTTGAGAGTTTTGCACATTCCCTTAGAAACAAGAAACTCCTGGACTTGAGAGGTGACTGCAGGAGGCATCCATTTCATTTCCTATTTCCCACCAATATCTGTGATGGGGCAATTTCAGTCCTAGATATGTGATCTGGAAAACACATATTCAGGTCAGCAAACTGCATGTGGGAAGTGTTTGTTGTCAGCTTGCATGCTGAGAATTTAAACCAAAGTAGCAAAAAGTTCATTCTCTTGGAAGTGATGCTTCAGAGTAGCAGAAGGTATTCTACCATTACTTCTGTTCTTTGTTAACTTTGTTTTTATGGGATTTGCAGTCCATATGTTATTTGGACATACTGGATGTCTCACTGGAAGTTGTTAAAAGAATCGAAAGCTGAGGAGTTGTCTTTTTCTTAGAAGAATGTCCCTTACACAGCTAGAGCAATTCTAACACAAATTTCAGTTTGATTTTTAGCTTTGTAATGTGCCAAAGGTACCATTTGACTTCTTGAGGCTTAATCTTCCTCTCTTTCCTAGGAGCTGATGCAGCAGAACGACATTGGCTATGTCCTGAATGCCAGCAATACTTGTCCAAAGCCTGATTTTATTCCAGAATCCCATTTCCTCAGAGTGCCTGTGAATGACAGCTTTTGTGAGAAAATTTTGCCTTGGTTGGATAAATCAGTCGATTTTATAGGTGAGTAGAAAATTTTAATTCTCTCTCAAACAGTTTGTGGGTTGCTCTGTGTGTCTGCTGTGCTGTTTTGGCTGGGGAAGCCCCGAGTGCTTTCTGGGTGGTGTGAAAATACCCTCAGGATCTGTGGACATGGTCAGCATCATTTCATAAGCACAGGAGCAAAATGTGGGGAGATTCTTCCACTGCACGTTGCAGCATTACAGAACAAAGACACTTCAGAGCTTTCAGGCAGCCTGGTAGATGCCTGATATATGTCTGCAGAGGGTGGATTAGAAATTTGGACATACACCTTCTGTCTTTACCTTTGAGACGTGAACTAGCCAGATCTGAACGGGCCAAATTGTTCCATCGTGAATGTTTGCTTTTTACTTGTATATAAAATTAGAAACAATCATCTTTCCCAGACATCTAAATAGGGCTGTTTATGTGCACATTAAAATGAGGTATGCTGTGACTGCAGGATGTTTCCTGTGTGTGTAGTCATGCTTTTTCTATACTCAATGCTACTACACAGTGCTAGAGAAAATAAGTTAAGTTTTGTTTCAAGCTTCCATAAGATTTGCAATTAGCAGTTCACTTGGAAGCTTTGAATAATTTTCAGGAACACTGCTTTCTTTGCAAACTTTTCATCCTGGTATGATGCTGCTGAGTTTGACACTTGCTAATTTCATTGCCATGCAGAAAAAGCAAAAGCATCCAATGGCCATGTGTTGGTGCACTGTTTAGCTGGGATATCTCGCTCTGCTACAATTGCCATTGCATACATCATGAAAAGAATGGATATGTCCTTGGATGAAGCTTACAGGTAGGGACAAATCTTCCCTTCCTACGAACTCTTGTGCTTGTTGGCCTGCTTTTAGGGTGGATGATGAAAGGTTCTATGACCAAGGGTAGAAGCAGACATTTTATCTGGTGGTTCACTGGCCACACTTCTGCTTTAAGCATATGTTTCCTCCAGAAATAAATTAATGGTATTGAATAGATATCACACAGCTAATATTAACTGCCCACTGCAAAATGGTCTTTGATCCAAGCAGGCAAGTACATGGAATGTAAAGTGCCTATTCAATGTATGTGTCTTGTCCTGGTTCTGGCCAGGACAGGGTTAGTTTTTGCAGTAGCCAGGAGGGGCATGGCCAGGACCTGGAGGTTATTCTGTGCCTTCTGTCACTGCTGGGAGCAGGGGAAGAGTCCCTTCTGGGGCAGGGTCAGGTACTGTGGGGTTTCCACATGGTGTGCATCATTCACCTCTTTCTGGTACCCTCTGTCACCACTGTTGTGCTGTTACTCTCCATTTTCTTATCTCATCGCTGTTTCCGCTAAATTGCTCTTATCTCAACCCATGATCTTTGCCTTTTGAGCCTCCAATTCCCCTCTCCATCCTGCTGCAGAGGAGCAGTGCATGGTTTGGGAGTGTTTTGGTGGGAGCACCATTCCTGAACCACAGCTGTGTGTACAGACAAACACAGAGCTACGGCACATGCGTAACAGCATCTTGTGAGCCACAGGGAGAGCAGAATGGTCAGGGTTGAAGAGACAACTGAGGGTAACTTAGGACAAATGCTGGACTGGATCTGTCTCCTGCAGTTTGGTGTTTGGTGGTGCTCACAAAGAACTGCCTGCAAGTGAAATGCCCAGGAATGGAAAAAGCTTCTTTGTTGCTATTGAATTCAACCAAAGCCTGGGAGAAAGTATTTTGAATATCATGTCTCTGTGGCATTTGGTAATATTTGTGGAGACCCCCTTCCCTTTCCTCGTTTACAGATCCCATTTTTTCTCCACTTGGACTGTGAATACTTTCCTACCCTCCAGGTGGCTTGGTTGCCATTTACTATGACTTCTGTATTTAATTTAACCAACTGCTTTGTTGTGTTGCACAGAAAACGATGATTTTCTTTTTGATGGGCTCCCTGGTGCATCACTGTAAGGAGTTATGCAGAACCAACCTGAGTAACTGCCCTGGAGCAGGGGGAGAGGAGCCCCTTTGGAATCACCTGTGTGTTTGCTACAACCATCCCTAAAACAGGGATGAGGACAGAGAGATGAACACTGGATATTGCCACATGGAGCGTGATTTCCACAGAAACTTTTGTTTTAAGCTGTTGAATGTCGTTATGTGTGCAGTGAAAAAACTGCATGTAAGAGGTGCCTGAGCTGCAGCTCTCTCCTGCTGTGCTTAGACACTTCCCACGTTTCCCTGCTAGAGCCTGCTGGCAGCTTGGTGGTGTACAGTAATTTCACCATGAAACAGGTTTGGTTAAGAAGCTGAAGTTAAGAAGCTCAGTTATCCAGGCACAGATAACAGGCATGAATTACAGTGGATGTGGACAGATACTGTGCAGGGTCTGAGCTCAGTGAAAAAACCTGCCTGGTCTCAGGCCATAGTGGCTGAGGACAGAGCTGTAGAGAACTAAACATTTCTAAAATGCACACACTTCAGGGAACTTCTTCAGGGAGCTTCTAAATTCCTCCATGAAATCTCCGCATTAAATTCTAGTTTGTATCTTAACCAAAAGCATGAACAGAAAACACTAAGTGTTTTTCTCTTTGCATTGTAGATGCTGAGCAACTGCTGTGCAATTTAGACTATATTTTGTTATATTTCCTTTGACATGGCTCAGTAAGAATCGTCTGCAGAACATTTCACTCATTGGTTTGGGATCTCTTGTTGGCCAAGCTTAAAAGAAAAATACTCTTCTTTGAATTAGTGGAAGTCATTAGATAAAATGTTTGTCTGACACTATTACAAAAATAAAAAGGTGATACTGTTACTTGAAGTGAAAGTCGAAGAAATAAACTTTGAAAAACTTTTGTATAATGGACTATTTAACAGAAATAAACATAAGAATGAAACATTATACATGTTTTCCAATTGGAAAAAGTAGTGTGTATTTTGAGATGAAAAAGCTTGCAAAGCTTTACAATTTGTCAGGGGATCCAGCATGCTTTCCCTACTCTTTTCATTTTTAAAAATTCTAGTTTTAAATTTGGAACTGTCCAGTATTTTGGAGAGAGAGGAGAAAGTGGAGATGAGGAGAAAGGGGAGAGAACAGAGTGTTGGGGACACTACCAGAAAACAAGGCAAGGAGGACCTTGCTTTAAAGAACTAACCCAAGTACAACTAACTTTGACTGGAAAAAAATGAACAAAGACTAATAATTCCTGGGAGCAAATTGCTAAAAACCTTCACATCAAATGCTAAGAGGGCAAACTACAGAATTTCTCCTGGGGAGACTCACTAGATTTCTCCATTTGCCAGTGTTACACTTCATGGTGGAAGTTTCCACTATCAGCTCGTGTAACCTGATATTCCAGGTCATAATGTCATCTTGACTACTCTTAGTATTGTTTGTTCTTTGGCAAATTCAAAAAAATAGTAATAAAAAATGCAAGTTTCAACATTTTTCATGTGCTAGCATGAACACACATACATAGGTACACCTTTCCATTTTTCTCACACTGCTTTTAATGCCTGCACACTCATCATCTGTACACTTCCCCAGACAGGTTTTATTTTTAGTAGTATTTAATTTTCCCAGTGACACATTATATGTGTGTTTGTACTAGATTTAGCTCATCAAGGTTTCTTCCCTTGTTAATTCTTTTGTCATATGGTTAATCATAGTTCCAGGAATGTTTTTTTAGAAAAAAAACCAAAAAAAAACAAAACTGGAGGAGGAGGGATTTGGGCAACTCTGTTTTGCAGCCTGTTAAAAGCAAAGTACTTATTTATCCATGTTGCAAATCAGTGAGGTAGGAAATATGTCTTTATATTTAACTTTGAAATAAATAGTAGAAATCACGTGATACAAGTCTTTCATACATTTAGAATCCTGGTTCAGCAAAACATTTTCAGTACCATTGCACTTTCAGTGCATGAGTGGATTGGCACACCTGTGCCAGGCCAGGCTGCTTCCTACAGCACCCCAAAATAGGTGAGCTCTTGCAGGGGTTCGGCAATCCCGTTGCCCTTTACTGCTGAACACCTGCAGGGCTTGAGAGAGTGTTTTTGTTGTAATGCTGCATTTGCACCTTTCTGCTTTTGGTCATCACATCAGTGGTCAATAACAGTGTGGGGTAGAAATCACTGGCACTTGCTGGACAAGGTCAGAATGCAGCAGGGCTCTCTGTCTTGCCTGACAACAACAAACAGGGTAGGCAGTGCAGTGGTGACATGAGAGAGGTGACAGGAACATGTGATGTCAGTGGAATGGTGGGGAAGGTGTCCACTCTGTATCCCATGGGAAGCGGTCTCTTTGCTAAAGCTCAAGTGCTGTTCACGCAAAGCTCCCAGGGTTCTTGACTCTGGTTAGAAAGCAAGGTAGCAAAGATCCCACTGGTGAAGTAAATAAGGAAAATTATTCACTTGAATCACTTGTGGACATCATGAAGAGTTAAAATGTTTCCTCCCCCCCCCACACTTTTTAGCCACCTTTAAGCTAGAGAGACAATTGAGAGCGTGCAGCATTATTTTGCTTTAAACTACCTTTTTTAAACTCCATCCTCAAGTTACTTAGGCTTGATTGAACCGTAGCCCAAGTTAAGAATAGGCTGTAGACATTCACAACACTCACTTTAGGGATATCTTATACCTGAGCAGCAGGTTCTTGAAATAATTCTTGGTTTGTTTGTCCCCTCTTACCAGATTTGTGAAAGAAAAGAGGCCAACCATTTCTCCCAACTTCAACTTTCTGGGCCAGCTTTTGGACTTTGAGAAGAAGATCAAGAACCAGAGCGGCCAGCCTGGCCACATCAGCAAGCTGAAACTCCTGCAATTGGAGAAGAGCAGCGAGCACGTGCAGGTGCTGGAAGCGGGGCCGAGCAGCCTCTCCACGAGCCAGCTCTGCCTCGCCGCTGCCTCGGAGCTGCTGGAGCCCAAGCCCACGGACGGTGGCCCTGCGCCCCGCGGGCACGCGGCCCCGCTGGAGGACGGCCCGCTGGTACAGGGCATAAACGGGCTGCACGTCTCCCTGGACAAGGTGGAAGACAGCAACCGGCTGAAGCGCTCCTTCTCCTTGGATATCAAATCCGTGTCCTACTCCGCGAGCAGCAGCTGCGTGACTGCATCGGTGCAGGGCTTCGCATCCTCCGAAGACACGCTGGAGTACTACAAACACGCGGCCGCGCTGGAGGGCGGCAGCAAGCTGTGCCAGTTCTCCCCCGTGCAGGAGGTGTCGGAGCAGAGCCCGGAGAGCAGCCCTGACAAGGAGGAGGCGGCCCCGCCCCAGGAGGCGCCGGGCCCGTGGCCGCTGGACAGCCCGGCCTCACGGCCACACGCGGGCCGGGCCGGCGGCAGCACGGCCGCGCCTCGGCCGCTCCTGTACCCCCTGCACCGCAGCGGCAGCGTGGAGGACACCTACAGAACCAACTTCGTGTTCGGGCTCTCCACCAGCCAGCAGCAGCTGGCCAAGTCCGCCGCGGGGCTGGGCCTCAAGGGCTGGCACTCGGACATTCTGGCCCCGCAGCCCTCGTCCCTCACCAACAGCTGGTATTTCGCCGCCGAGTCCTCGCATTTCTACTCGGCCTCGGCGGTGTTCGGGGGCGGCGCCGCCTTCCCCGCCTACAGCTGCAGCCAGCTGCCCTCGGGCTGCGAGCAGCCCGGCGCCGTGCGCAGGCGGCCCCGCCAGGCCGACCGCGGCGACTCCCGGCGCAGCTGGCACGAGGAGAGCTCCTTCGAGAAGCAGTTCAAGCGCAGGAGCTGCCAGATGGAGTTCGGGGAGAGCATCCTGGCGGATAACAGATCCAGAGAGGAACTGGGCAAAGTAGGCAGTCAGTCAAGTTTTTCAGGCAGCATGGAAATCATTGAAGTGTCCTGAGGGGCAGCGGCTCATGTGACTCTGCCAGAGTCGCTTCCCCTTCCAGGCCGCTCCCCCAGCGTGTGAGAGGTCCCTGTAAATCTGAAACTTTGGGTAAAAAGGTGGGGGGAGGGAAGAAACGGAGGCTTCGGTGTGAGCCGGGGAAAGGTTGGTACTGCAGAGAAGGGACAATGGCCTCTGCCCGAGGAGACCCGAGTGTGCTGCTGGGCTTTTCTCCTCCCCTCCCCGGGAGAAGGGCAGAACATTTCACAGACCTTTCCCTGTCAGAGGAAGCAATTCTATGCAATGGATTGCACGTCCTTTCAGTGGCTTTTAACAAGGAAGCTCTCTTGGTGTCAGACCCGTTCTCTGGTTCCGCTGAACCACACTCCTACCTGTCAGAACTAGTTTTGTTCTCCCCTTCCCACTCCCCACGTCTTCACCAGTGCACCTTAGCCCTGACACTGAGCCAACCTCTGGAGGGAGACCTTTTTCCTGTAAGAAAAGGAGACTGGGAGCGATTCCAAAGGCCATAGGGACCGGTTACAGCAAGGCTGGTCTGAACACACCGTTCAGACAAATGTAAATACTGGTGTAAGTATTGTTCTAATGGATAGGCTTTAGGTGATTCGCTAGAGAGCTGCTTCAGAGAAAAAAAAACAAAAACCAGTACCTCAAAGATACACAGAATAAACTAGGGCTTTATGGCTGCCACATGCTGGTAGTCAGTTCAATGTGAACAAGTAATGACTGGCCACGTTTGATTATTTTTTTTTTTAAAGCTGTCTACGCACAAGTGTTTCAGCTGGCTCAGCAGCAGTTCTTAAAAGATGATGAATGAACCATACTTAGGACTGTTTCCCCCAGTCTTTTGATACAGTATTTGTATGTTTGATATTAGGCTGGCTTCTGGGAGACAGGTAGCTGCCTTGGCTTCTGAGCTATAATGGAGTGGTTGATAGGTAGGGCTACATGCAAGAGAAGCAGCTGGTACAAGTGGCCACAACAGGCTTTTCTTGCCCATTTACAATTCAACTTCTCAAAACCAATTCAAATGTGTTGGGGTTTCTTTAAGGTAAAAATGAGTTGGGGTGGGCTTTTGACCTTAACTGAGCAGTTCTAGTGTGGAACTGCAGACGCTCAGGGCTGTAGCGTGTCCTCACCGTCGGCACCCCAGGGCAGACACCTCCAGCTCGAGGAGGTGTCACATCCCTGGTTTCCCAGGAGATGAGGCACAGCCCTTCTCATGTTTTTGACAGCAAGCAGGTGCTTCTCCTCCCACCTTGGCTGCTGCTGACCTTGGGCTACATGTGCATGTTGCCATGAGAGGTTTATGGTCAGCAAGGGGGAGTACCAGAGCCACTGTGTAAAGCTGCATCCTTCCTGCTCCCAGGGCCTTCCCCAGCACCCCTCAGAACACGTGTGTTGAGGGGAAACTATATTGTTTTGTCCCATTTCAGTGCAGGCAGCTGAAAATTGTAGTAACAAATAATTAACCCTGGACAACAGCTTTAAAAAAAAAATTGTCAGCAGCAAACTGAAGCCCTAATTAAAGTCAGCAGCTTGGGTTATATTTGGGGTTTTTTTACTGTAAGTTTAGCTAGTTTGTGACTCAAATCTCAGGTTTTACTATACTGAAAAGTGGAGAAAGTTTTTGTCATTGTTTTGTTTTGTGGCTAGGATGTGACTTTAATTTCCTACAGTGGACCGTTGAAAATAGCACTGAAAGCTACAGCATTGATTAACTTGATCCTAAAAAGTGCAAAAGGCACAGCGAGAGGAAGCACCAGGAGTCACTGAGCCCAGAGGCTCTTTGTGCTGGATGATGGTTGACATCACCCTGGACACTGTGTCAGGTGTTGGCTGTTCATGGAACATGCTGCCACTTGTCACTGTTTACATCTCCAGTGGAAGTGATTACATCACGACTATTTTCAGCTGTGTGTGTATTTACCTATGTAAACAACTGAACAGGGCTCCTCTCAGCCACATTTCAGGAAAAGCCCATGGCTTTGATTAAAAGCAGTTAATGGGAGTTAACACGTATCAATCTCTAGAGGCAGAAACAGATTCTTCCTCTTTTGTGCTCCTTCAGACTGTGTGTTTGGGGTTGGTTTGGTTGATTGCCTTCTGAGGAACTGAAATCTGGTCTTGTGGCTCCTCGTGATTCCCAGTGTGTTCTGGATGTAGGCTCAGTACTTACAGGGGGCAGGTTCCCAGAGGAGGAAGCCTTAACCCCATGTCCTGCACAGGGTGGTGCCCAGCCTGGCTCATACCTGAACTAGAGTCCTGTCCCTGAACAATACTGGAAATGGTTTGCAGAAGTCTGGAAAGCGAAGTGGAGGATGTGAGAGGGAAAAATGTGTACATGTTCAATATGAATATAACGTATGGCATTTGGTGTGTGGCATACTTGGCATGTTTGGTGTATGGCAAGCTGGTGAAATGGTTCAGAGAGATGTGAGTTTCTCATCTTGTTGTGTCATGAGCATTACCTGTATGTTATGATGAAATAAAATCAGAAATGGTACCTGTTTATACAGAAGGCTGAGGAAGGAGTTGTGGAGTGTTTTACCTGCAGCAGGACCTGCTCCCCCCAGCATCCAGGAGAGGAGGGGCCTTGTCCTTTAGGGAACACGCCCTTCCCTGCAGGTGTGTTCATGAATGACAGGGCTGGAGCAGCTTTAGACCAGTTGTCACAAGCAGTGGTGATTTTACAGCACCAGTAACCATTCAGGCCTCTTACCTGTCCCTGACTATCCCCTTCCTCTGCTCCGTTGATGAGCAGCAGTGGCACTTGTCTGCATCAACACCTTCCACTGTCTGATGCAGGTGTGAGTAACCTGTTCCTCAGGCAGCTGGGGCAGTCTTGTTGAAGCAAGTATTTCAAATTGATGAAGTTACCCAGAACGAAGCCCATGCTTTGTTCTTGCCTCCCATACTTCTTACTTGAAGAATAATTTAATTACTCGTTTAAATACTTGTTTTGACTGATGCTGTCAGACATGAAGCATTCAGAGCAAGTTCTGCGTGCTGAGATTGGAGCACACCCCCCCACACTGCTTCAGAGAATGGCTCACACAAATATAGCATAGATTAGAATTAAAAGGGGCTGCCACAGCTGTATCCTTAGAGGGCAAAGCTGTGAATTTAGGTAACAGCATCTTCAAGCTCAGGTGCAGTAACAGAAGATTTTTCTTTTGAGAATTTCAAAGCACAATCCCAGAAAGGGACATGCAAAATCTTCAGCATCTCTAAAATAAACCGAACCATCAGTCAGAGCACAGGTAACAACCTGTGTGAGTTTCTGTGCTTACTTTCTACAAACAAGATGGTGCAGCTCTCAGAGAAGAAAACAAGAACCATGCAAATTCAATGGCATCATCAGCTGCTTAGCCTCCAGAACAGGTTGACATGACAATCTTCTATGATTTAGCTGCTCACCCCACTCCAAAGTCCACTTCTGACTGCAGTAGCTCTGTTCCCTCAAGTTGTGTTTTTTGAAGCATTCACTTCAGCTTTCACCACTCTTCCTGCCTGCTTTGCAGGACTTGCTCTGCTCCTGTTCCCTCCAACCCTCCACTCCTGGCCCTGCCACCAGACAGCTCTGGGAAGAGACAGTCTAACTCCACCTCCAGTCAAAACCCAAGGGGCAACTGAAATGTGCCTCATGCATGTCAAGACTCAATTTTCATTTCACTGCTTGGCATTACTGGGAAGAGGTCCCTGAGGTCACTGGGCTCTTGATGTAACCATCACAGCGACATTCCTAGAATGAAGTGAACTGAAAACAAAGCAAACCTCCCCCCAGCATGGATCAGGTAGCCCTGCTTTTGAGGGGGCTGGGGAGGATAAGAGAGTGGAAATGTGGTGGTTAGGTGAACTACTGTCTTTACTAACTATTCATCAGCTAGGTGCTCAGTACACTGTGACTCACAGCACAAGTTATAAACTGACTTCTACCAGAAAGTGGGGGCATGAAAAGCCCAGAACAAGGGGGACAGCACTGGGGTCCTAATAACACTGGTACTTTTTAAAATCCAAAATTACTGCGATTCAACCAAACTTAGCTAGCCAGACATTTGCTGTAGCTAGCCATACACCTAGCTAGTCTGTATTTGTTAATAATCTGTGATAAAAGTAGTTATTCTAGCACTTTCAGACAGTGTAGCATACACTGTACCACTACTCTATTATACACACAAACCCACAACTGAGAATTCAGGTAGAGCAGTGTTCCTAATACATCAGCTTTGCCTGGCAACAGCACTTTCCCTTTGAACCCTGCCTGCAAAGAACTTCTTGGCCCTCAGGTCCAAATGGTTGCTCTGAGGCAAACTGAAGTGTTTCTGCAGTAAAGCCTTCAGCTAATTCTGCACTTCCAAGAATATTAATAAGAGTCACCATAAATAGAAAAGGAAAGGGAGCTATTTCTTGCCTTCTGCAACTCCCACCCCTCTGGGAAGGGGCTGCTTTCCTGGCATGTAAAATGCTGCCAAACACTTCTGGAGCATTGTCCTGCTGGAAGGGATTGCTCAGTTTAGGAGTGGATTTCAGCTGTCATTTCCAGGGACCCTCACCATGCTCCACTGCTGTACAAAGCCAAAGTGTGACACTACAGGCAATGATGAGGCTGGGGCATCAGGCCATTTAGAAAAGAACAAAACAGCAGCAAAACAGCAAGAAACACTAAATTTGCCTCTCTTCATTTGTTCAGTATCCCCTGTGCAGGTGAGAGTCCATCACCACTCCGCTTTCCCAATGCCATGAGAACAGTGCTGCAGGTGCTTATCTGCCTCTAAACCACTGATGAAGTGTGTTAGAGTAACCTGTTCCCTGCAGGAAACAGCTCCATCCCGGGATTCCCTAAGCTCACCAGGTTCCCAAGAGATGCTCCTGGAAGTAGAGCAGGCTCTTGCCTCTTCCTGTGGAGGGAAGTGCAGTGGTGCTCTGCAGATTCCAGGGCTGGAATGCCATCCCCAGTCAGCTGCCCACACCTGGGTCAGGGAAGCCCTTTTGCTGGGATACACACATAAACTGCACTGGGAAGTTCTCTCAAATCCCTCTCCATACAGAGAGACTGTTCACATACCCAGTGTTTTGACAAAAAGTACAACCCTGCCCATTTATTTCTGGTTGTGTCACTGTCCCACAGCACACCACTGTATTTCACAGGATCATGGAATTAACGAGGTTCCAAAAGCCCTTTGAGATGACTGAGTCCAACCTACAACCTAACATCACCTTGTCAACCAGACCATCCCTCTGGGGTCAGCACTCACCCTCCGGCTGTAAAAATACAAAGCTTTTAAAAAGACAAAAAGGATTATTTTAGGCAGCTGACACTGAGAATTGCCCTTTGAATCCTCCCCTCCTCCCCCAGGCCCCAGGAAGATTATTTTGTGAGGCTCTAGCTGCCACCCCACTGCTGGTGAGTCCCAAGCATTGCTGCTCACATCTTGTATTCAAACAAGCGCCATCCAGAACTGGGACAGCACTAAGGGAAAAAAACCAACCAGCATTTATTTTCATTCTGGGGACATTTCCTCACAATCCCAGGGCAGAGGCAGCTGAACTCAGGCACCTCTGTGGCACAGAGTGGGTGCAAAGTAAAGCTGAGATACGCCTGCACTGCGGTGAAAAGTGGGAATGAAGAATGAGCAATAAGGCAATTGGAGAAACAACACACTTGGAAAAGAGCCACACCAAAGGTTTTAATGCTGGAGCTGCGGAGCACGGAGCAAGTAGGAAGCTGAACAGGGTAACCACCCATAAACCATGGAGTGCTCAGCCACAAGGCTGGCAATCAAAATACCCTCTGGCAGTTTGGGAACGGGAGGGACATTACAGCAGTACCTCGGGAAACTACTGGCACACAGTCTGAGAGAGGGGCTGGCTCATGCAACCAATGGGCCTGTGACAACGTGTATTTCTGCTCTTTCTGTGTAAAAGCTTAGAGGAGGGGAAAACACACTTTAAATATTCAAGTATATTTAAATATATTTAATTTAATATATATATATTTTAAAAGAAACAAACAAAAACTCTTTTCTCTCCCCTTCAGCAGATCTTCACAGGACCCTGCAGGTAGGTTGGCACTTTAGCACCCTGTCAATGCATTCAATGACAAAACCAACGGAAACAACAAAGCAAACCTGCTCTGCGTGGGCAGCACAGGGACCAGCACGGGACACAAGGAGCACCAGTAAGGAGCACCACTGGCAGCACAATGGAGAACTTGCAACAGCAGAGTCAGGGGAAGGGCCAGAGAAGCTCAGGCCAGAGAGGAACCACAGATCCAGTGACTCGTCCTGCTCCCCCAGCTTTTCACAAGATCATGTCTCAAGAAGCTTAGCCTGTACCCCAGACCACACACCACCCCAGAAAGCAGATAAGGGCAGCAATGTCTGGTTTCAGGGGAGGACACCAGATTATTCCCCACTCATAGCACTAAATTTGTGGTAAAAGTAACAGCTGGTACGTTCAAGAAAGATACCTCAGGCCTCCTCCAAGAGTGTTTGGCTTGGAAGAGGAAATTCACAAGCAGAAAGGTAATTTTCCAAGGTAACATCTCCAAGCCTCTGCTGAACAGCGTGGGAGGGAAGTGTCAGTCTCACCCTGAGCATCACCTGCATCTGAGCTGAAGCTGAAAGCAGCATGTGGAGCTAAGCCAACAAGGAGCAGCCAAGCAACAAACAGCAGCTCAAGAAGATGTGGCAAGATGTGTCTCCCCCTCAGCAAGAGGGCCAGAGACTTACAGTTCCTGAAGAGAGTGACAAGGTTTTAAATAAAACTGTAAACCATTGTTCAAGGACAGTTAGAGGGTGCATGCTTCTTACAGTACCCATACAAGAGACTTATCACCTGTGGAATGAAGGTGATGACCTGTGAACATTGGGAAAGGTTAGCCTTCACACTTGAGCTCTAAGTTTCTTTCTAGTTCAGTTGTTACACCTTCCACAACCTGCCCTTGCTGTTCAAGAAGCTCTGTCTGTGAGGCTCTGCAGCACAGCCACAAGCTTAAAGACCAGTGTTCCTAGGAATAAACATTTTTTCCCATTCTCAGCCCAATGCCTTGGTGTTTTCTGGCAAATGAGGAAGGACCTGATTTGCAGCCCTGCTCCTGCAGCCTTCAGTTGGGAATACTCTTCCTTTGCCCTCATTAGCACTGCAAGGAGCCCTGCTTTGATCTGATACTTAATGGCCTGAGGCCAAATGTCTACAAGCCTCAGAGAAGTGTCTTACAGGAGAGAGCATCTGCCTTGAGATGCAGTATCAGGATCTTCCCACTGGTACAGGCTTCCAGCACACCAGGGCGTGGGACACTCATGATCCCGTCTGGCAGACAGCTGAATGCTGCACATTTTAAACATCCAGACAGCATCATCTGGACAAAGAGGACAAAAAGGGCTGCAACCACTATTTAAAGTAACTCAATATTCTTGTGTGTCTGATGGTGGGAGGCAGAGACATATTCCATGATGGACAATGAGGACCCACAAGGGGATAGCCATGACAAGCAACTTTTCATGGGTTAAATCTCATAAAAGCTTTTAACAAACCAAGTGTAAAACATGGCAGGAAGCTTGAACAAGGATGGAATTCTGATGTTTTATCCTGGGCAATACACAGCATATGCCTATTTATGTTCAACTGTATAAAACCTCTGGGGTTGGTGCAGCAGGCAAGGAGACCCACTGCTGCCTTTGCTAAAAAAAAAAACCTCCTGCTGAGTTCCCTGCCCTCCCTGAAGCAGTCTGTCCCTCTTCCCAGGGCATTATTCCAGAGGACTTCATTTCTTCATTTCATAGTGTTCAGCAGGCCCTGGGATCAACCACCACCGTGGTTCAGATGCACCTCTAAGTTGGCTGCAGTCTGCATGACACTACGTGGCCTTTGGGAATGCAACAAGAGCACAGCCTGTTGCTTCTTGCCACCGGGCAGTAATTATTACAAAAACCTACTGCACTCTTACTTCCAAATGCTCAGAGACAACCTTTTGCTGAATAAATGCTCTTAAGCACTAAGACGTATCGAAGCAGGCTGCCTTTGGCAAGTGACCCTACCTTGTGCTGTACTGGAAGCTGGGTTGTCCCTGACTGTCCTCACCACTGGAACTGCACTCCTGACATACGACAACCCTTGGGGTTCATGGGCTCTTCAGCCCTGGCTTGCCTGGGAGGAGGCAGGAACATCCTGCTGCCTTTGAAGCAGATGGCTGAGAAGGGCCCCGTGGTTTCAGGCACTCAGCAAGGTGCCAACGCCAGCTCCCGGCACAAGGGCAGCTACACCAACACAAAGAGCCAAAGGACTTCTCGTGTCTCTCCCCTCCACCCTCGTCCACTTGAAGGTAAAGAAGCAGCTGCACTCGACTGGTAAAAAAGACAGCACCAAGGTAACAGGAGTGTCCGAATAAAAAAACCACCTTGTGTCCAACTTTGGGATACAAAGTGAGCAGGTTGGTACCGGTGCCTGTCAGACGGACATGAAATGCCACCAGCTGAGGCACGGGGACATTGCCAGGGCAAGGGGGAGAGGAACACTAAGGTTTGCTTTACATTAACAGACATACATACCTAGAACAGCTACTCCTTTACAGCCTCATAAATTAGGGATCCCATAGAAAAAGGAGCCTCAAGGACATGCCAAAACCCTGCCATGCAAACCATGTTAATTATGATAATAGGCAGATTTTAATAAGCCAGTTCCTGGCTCCCAGACTTTCACCTATAAAACGCATATTTCCAAGGCCAGAGGATCTCAGAAATACCTTCCAGCCATCCAATTGTCTAAACCCCAGTGGCACACAAACTATGTTAGAGGGTTCATCACACCCCATATCCCTTTGAATTTTTTTAGTAAAAAAAATAAAATAAATCAGATGAAAGAAAATTCCTCCTCTGTAAACCCCAGCTAGTCACAGCAATGAAACAAATGTGTCTGCACAGGCGGTGTAGTGGCAAAGGAGACAGGAGGGCAAGAGAAGGGAGATGAAGGAACGGTAAATCATCTCCTCTGGGGAGCTCCTGGATTCCTGGCTGTGCGGCTCTGGCAGCTGACGCTGCTCTCCCTCCGGTGCCCTGGCAGAGAGTCCGGTGGCAGCGCCGCCCGCTCCAAAGAGCCGCCAATGCAGCCTGTTGGAAGCGCGGCCGTGCCGAATGTGGAGTGTGGAAGGTGAGGAGGGGGAGCTGCCGAGCGCTACAACCTCAGCTCCCGGTCGGGTTTCATGGAGAAGGGCTCCAGCCGCTCCCCCTCTGGCAGGAGGCTGTTCAGCCGCTCCATCAGCGGCACCGTCTGGTCGATGCCCATCTGGATCCGGCGCAGGATGGCAGACATCTCGTTGACCTTCTGGATCTGCTCCGCGTACTTGGCGTACTTCTTCTGGCGCTCCTGCATGAGGCTGTAAAGAGTTTCCACAGAGAGGTCCATCTGTGTAAAAACAACAAGCACAGCAGGGCTCATTAGGACAACTGCTGCCGCAGACCTTTCAGCACACTGTCATTCCCAAAAACAACCACCTTAGATGCTCCACTAACCAGAGGTAACAGACAGGTACAGAGGAGCTCCTCTGTCATAACCAGTCTGTCATGGAATGGGATGATTTGTAGTTGTATACCAGGGAGGACATAAGATGACCTCAGTTCTCCACCCAAATACCTAAATATCTGATCAGAAAATTCTTCATTTGCAGGACTGAAAGCCAACAGGTGCTGCCAGGGATTTCCCAATAAACCAATACACACATCCTCCAAGTTATCCAAACCCAGGGAACCTGTGCCCTCTGCCTACACCTGAACTATATTTCCACTGGAGATCATTCATTTGCAAGTGTTAAGCTCTACCATAGTTGCCAGTGTTCAATTTTCCCTGTTTAGCCAGGTTACTCTGCAACTAAGCCACAGCTGTTATTACCATCGTCATCTGGAAAACTCCTGCCTTGAGAGAGCCACAGTGGATTGCTAGTGTCCCTAATTTCCCTGAAACCCAAAAATAAGAGTGTCATAAGTGACCCCAGGAGAGACATTAAGTAAATTAGCCATGCAATTAAACACAGTCAGTAGCCAAACATGGCTCGAGCATGATGACAATGACAGGAACTGCAGTGCTGTTCCTGCCATTGAGTGATGAAGGCAGCCTTTATAATTCACAGCCCATTTTTCTCTTCAGCCAGACCTGCAATCTCCAGGCAGGATTCAGCCAGTACCTTACACACCAGCCCAGTCAGATGGTTTAAGCAGTTTTACACATCCTAAGACATACCACGTGTTCGAGAGCTCGGTAACACGGCTGCTCCAAGCCCTCAAGTGCACACTTGAAGCTCGGTTGCTTTGGCTCACTGTATCTGTGCTCGACAACCCCAGTGACTCCAATGCACTGGCTCTTCCAACTGGGATGTCTCTGTGGAAAGCAGTCCCCTCTCTTGGGACTCAGCACAAGCCCACAGTGGCTGTGAGTGAAGGGCAGGAGAGGACGCACACTGAGCAGTTTTAGCCCACTGCCACCTCTTACCACTGTTTTCCCAAACCTTTCCCATCTAATTACTCCCAGAGGAAGGAGGTCACTGCTCACCATGAAACAGCCTCAGGGAATTGATGCTGAGAACTCCTGGTCTGCCAAGAAGCACAGGTTCAAATAACATCCCTCTCCTGAACTGTGTGACAGAGTCAACCCATCCGGTGGAGGACAGTGACCATACCTGTCATCAGGAACAATACATTTATCAGTGCAGTGCTAAGAAAACGCATGGTGCTGACCTGACCTGACTTACACAGCACTGAACAGGCAGGTGCAATCCTGACCCCGTGTCCAGTGCTGTGGGTCTGTAGGGGAGAGCCTGCAGCAAGGGAGGACTGGGTGGAAATGGTGCAACACTGGAAGGCCCCGCTGAGGAGGGAGGTCCCAGCAGAGGGAACTCTGCCATCCCACTGATGGCAGCAAGGTTTGACACTGGGGATAAACTGCTGCAGCTGTATGTGCTCACAAATGTCCCTTTCAAGCCCTAGTCAAAAGTAGTTGGGCAAGAAAATATTTTATTGAGAAACCTCAGTCACAAACAGCATTGAAAACAAACACACAAGTTTCTGCTGAACTGTCACCTCCGTCAGAGCTGGATACAGTACCAATTGACCTTTAATTTCGCCTGTACTTTCTACTGCTCTCAGGCTGAATTCTTCCTCTTTGCCTCTGTGCTTTCCTGTGAATTCCTTCCTCCATGCCTTCATGCACGGGACAAAATAAAAACCAGCAGAGCAGGAAACTCCAAATAGAGTGGAAACAATTTAAGCCTACACAGGGGTTTCTATTAAAACCCCAGCTGAATAATTTAGTAGCTTGGCGCTAGCTCTGTAAAGAGGAGTGTGTAAAAAGGAGACCACCACCAACCAGCAAGTTCAATCCAGTGCCTAAAAACATCCTACCTAATGAGAGACAGTGGCCTGGAGGGGCAGCCAGTGGGAAACCTTCCAAAAGCCAGCACGCCTCATTAAATGCAGCAGCACAGGGACCTGGGCAGAAACCTCCTCTGGTTTTGAAGTTCTCCTCCACTGGCAGGTTCTCCACATGGCCTCACAGCACTGTGCAAGAAGCAAAGCTCGCACCTAACCAAGCTTTCAAGCAAAAAACACCCAAGGCCCCCCACTTTCTCTCCATTCCAATAATTTCCATCTGCTGACTTTTCCATCTGCTGACCTTGTGTATGAGTAACATCCACTTACTGGCAGGGAACGAGGGGAGAAGCTGATGTTGACCTGCAATAGGAAGAAGAAATGCAGAGGGGCCTTCCAAGCTCTTTGCTACCTTTGGACACGTTCACAACGGCCATAAAAAAAACTGCCTCACAAGAAAGAGAAAGGGTGGAAGTGAGTGTTTCCTATGGTTTCCTTACACCTACCATCCAAGTTTGCCTGCTGAGGGAGGCCACAGCAGCTACACAGCCAGAGACACAACAGGGAGGACTGAAGTCGAGCAATTGTGAGGAAAGGTCAATTTTTACTCAGTCTGAACCTGGTCTTTTTAACTTTTAAAAAAAAGGCAACTAATTAATTCTTGTAGATAAATGCCAATGTCTCTCTGCTGCTTTCCTTGAAGCAGGCCTAAGTACACACTTACATCCTTCCTGCCTCCTCCCCCTCCAAGTGAGCTCCTCCAGAGCCAGACCTTGTGCTTTTACCTCTCCTGGCATGCAGTCCCATTCCTCTGGCACTCGGACGGGGCCTTCAGACTCTGAGAATCAGCCCCATTTACCCACCACAGAGACTAAAACTGGCCTGCAGGAATCCATAATGAGCAGGGAACACGCATAAGAATCCACTTCATTCCTATCTATTTAATTTCATACAGTAGCAATAAAAAGCATCTGGAGAAGGGGAGCTGAGGTAGAGTCTGCTCCCTTGCCTACAGCCAAGGCAGTCCAAGACACCCTCGAGGGTCAATGAGTGAACATGCCTTCTCTGAACAGCTTCCATCAACTCCCACGTCCCTGACACAAAGCCCTGCCACATTCTCATCTGGAAAACATTCAAGTCTCAGCCTTCTTGCCCATCCCAGTCTGTAAAGCTCTCTGGGAAGCCCAGCAAGACACCCCAGCGCCAGTAGTTCTTCACTGTCCTACAACCATCTGAGAGTGTTTATTTGAGCCATTGTTTCTGCTCTGGTTGTTTCAAGCTTCCTACAGCGCCAGGCCACCAGAGCTGCAGACAACTCCCCATCACCCTGAACCCATCAGATATGACAGATGTGAAGCAGCATTGTCACCAGCCCCCTGACAACCTCACCATCACCAATCTGTCCTTCAAACATCACCACTCAGGAAGCTATGACCATCCCCAGCTTAGTGGTACAGAAGAGTTTCTCGAGAGTTAAAAGACTGGACTTGAAGCCTGTTCAGAAGCAACAGAACAAAGCAGAGGGCAGAGCCCAGCATGTGAGGTCAGAGTCCTAATGATCATCAAAGCAAGTGTTTCTGTCCCATGTGGAGTTGAAAAAAAAAGATGTGTTCTCAATGAAGGAGTGAGAGCTCCTAATGCATATGTTATTTCTTTCCAAAAATCATTTCTCCTGTCAAAGCAGCAAACCTGAGGCTGGACATGCCCAGAGTAGAAGACAGGATCTTTCTCCCCTTCCTACATCAAAAAGGATGGAGGAGTTTCTTCAGTTTTTCTTTCAGAAGCACAGGATTATTGCTTCCTAGGAGGCCAGGGATGGTCAACCCAGAGTGCCACGACCTTCCTAGAGAGTGTCCTGCAAGGAACCGCTCTTCCAGGAGTGGTCTCTGGCTTCCCTGGGCAGCAAGTGATTTCACCAAGTGTAGTGATTTCTCAGCTACAAGTGATTTCAGCTCTTGTGATTCAGCTCGTTGTGAAATCACCCAAGGCGAACTTGGGAACAGAGAGACAGGAGCCTCGTATAGCGGTTCCACAGAGGTGGCTTTTATTGTCCAGCAGCCCCTGTGAAGGGGAGGCCAGGGACAAGAACTCCCTGTTGAGGGGCAGAAACGGGGGGCTTTTATGGGAAAGGCAGGGGTTGGGGTAGAAACCAGCTAGCCAACTGGGTACAGGCTATTACCATAGAGAAACAAGGCCTGCTGGGGGTGGTTCACTTTCTCACCATGACCCAGAGGAAGGTTGCCTATCTCTGGGGAAAGTCTTTTTGCCCTCAGGCCTCTCTGCTCCAAGGGAGTGCAGAGGGCTCTCATGCGAAGGGCTCACAGCCCTCCACACAGGACCATAAAAATGGACAAGCCTAACGCTCACCCTCCAGGCATGACACACTTTTTTGTACAGCCAGTGACATTCAGAATTTGTGTCTGTTTCTGTTTCAAAGCTCATGCCTCCTCTGTGGATTATCATCAGGCAGGACACTAATTTATGCCTCAGCTTCGCATTAAAACATGAAATGACATCTACTGGGCTTTTTTTTTGTCAAATGAAAACAGATTAATAATTACTTCTAACAACAGTGCAAGATGGATATTTCCTCACTTAAAAGGGCCCCAGCACAGCCCCTCCTACTACACCATTCACATTGTCAACCCTAAGAGTCTCCTCCGCATTACACAGGCCCATTTGTAACACCACACTGATAAAACACAAAAAAACCTGAGGATACTGTCAGACATCTTGCACACCATAAATTCTTGCATTCATTTAAAAATTCTTCTTGGCCCACACTGCCAAGCAGAATAAAGACATTAATTTAGCCCACAAAAAGACTGAGGTCAGCACTGGCCACTGCCCAACTCTTTTCAAGAGACCACACTGAAAACAAACCTGTGACTATATATACATATATATATATGCACACACACACACACATATATATACACTTCTTCCCTGGCATGGTTTTATAACACCCCTGTCATGGGCACGTGAGTGTCCTGAGCTCTTGGAAAGAGATGTCACATCTTGTCAGTTCAATGACTGAGAGACTGAAAACTGCAGCTAGACACATTTTCCCCAGTTGCAGAACATGCAAATGCAATCAGAAGTTCATTAAACTTGGAATCAAGTTTCTAGAGAGGCACTGCTGACATTCATAACAAAACAAATACATCTCATAAGCGGATGTTTGGACATTCCCAGCTTTTCCAGTCCCTCCTAAAATGCCAGTAAGGCAAGAAGATGTTTTTGCTTCCCCCCACATTTAGTAACAGTCTTCAAGAGCTCAGCCAGACATGCATTTGTCCTGTGTCCTTCTGTCCCAACAATTTCCTCACAGCGCCCATCCCCTATGGCTGCCCCTCCAAAATACAAAGCTATTAAGGTGCAATCTTTATTCCAGAAAGTTCTTTTGCTACAGCAGCATTCCGAGCACAAGCAGCCTTTCCTTCACATTGTCAGGTGCTTGACTGGGGTTAAATGAACATCTTCCTGCAGCTGCACACAAACCACATCAGAAAGTGGCAGGCAGGAACATGACTGCATGGAGTATTAGTCACGATGTGCTGGTGTGAAAATACTTCTCAATCAACACACTTAAAACTGAAGACAGCTCCTCTTTCTGTACTGCCTGAAAACAAATGTGCTCAATGAATGGCTTTTTTTCCTCTTCCCCTCTCTCTTTGATAATGTCACGCAAAGTCAGCACAATAGATCGTGATGACTTCCTGATGATAGGAACATCCTCTGTTCCTCCCACTCGGCACACACTGGTAAGTGATAAACTGAGCGGGCAGCTTCTGTGCCAGGGTACCAAACAGAGATGCCCAGCCAAGGATCCCACACCCTTCTCTTCAGCTTCAGCCATGAGTACAGCTCTCATGGAGCTGTATCCTTCCTCTGCCCCACTGCCAGGTAAACAACTATAGTTTGTGTTCAGGTTTTCCTTATCACATCTAAGACCAAATCCCATGACAAAATATTCCTTTTGTTCCCTCTGTGATCTGTTGTTGCTGTAAAAAATTGCTAAGGGTTATTCTGTCTAAGCATTGCACAGATCATAGTTGAGTTAGAGAATGAAGAGTAACCATTTTAACTGACTCTGGAACTGAGTTAGAGCAATATTAATAGGTACATCAAGGCCCTTACTCCTAAAGACCTAAATTCAACCCATGCTTAGTCCCTTAGTACTATAGTAGATACATTATAACAGCTATCAACATAAAATAAGCTGCTGCACCTGTAGGATCAAGATTTAATTATTTTGGGAGGCCTTGGGACACACAAAAGCATTCAGAATTCCAAAGAATAACAAGGTTTATTCTTGAAATAAGCTTTTCCACCTTTATGCCAGTGTTTCCCTGCCTATTGTGTTATTGAACAGGATGTGTTTGTCACTCCAAGAGCGTGGCCTCCTCAGCCCACACCTCCCTCCCAGCTCCAGCTGGAGCCCCAGAGCCACCAGCACCCCTCTGCCAGCTGGCAGGCCCCCAAGATTAAGTAATGGCTGCTATCACTGACTGGTGCTAAAAGAAGAGTCCCAAAGCTATGACTGAAACAATACCTACCTCTTGCCCAGACCTAATGAACCCACAGACTTCCAGGAGTTTAAAAAACCAGCAGGGCCCCACTTCAAAGAGGCAGGAGAAGATGGGCAGCAAAACCTGACAGCCAGGGGAATACCTGGTGCTGCAGGTGCTACAGCCAGCTCTCCAGTTTGGACACATCTCCTATCACAGTCTCATTCTACTGCTCTGTCTTTTCTTATATTTCCCTCAACACCACAGATATCCATCATCTTTGTCTTTCAAAACAGCTACACTATTCACAAAAGCAAGTGAAACTCAGGGCACTGCAAAGCAGCAGTCACAACCTCCTCCTTCAAATGAGCTGAATAATCACAAGCTTACTTCTGCACCTAAGTCCTCAAAACAGAGTCTTCCCAGCCTCTCTCTTTTTCAGTGGTTTGGTCTTCTGGCCCATGAGCTGGCCTGACCACCAGTCTGACAGTCACAAATCAGCAGGATCACACGATGAAAAGCACCATCTCTCCCCCTGCACGTGATCCTGAGTTCTAACTCAGTGTTTGCTGTGGCTGTACCAGACTTAAATGCCCAGGATTCTTGAAACAGCAGAAAGGAAAAAAAAAATCTGATTTTACCAGTAAGCTTTCTAAACTGTCACCAAGAAAAGATCATAGTAATTTCTAGCTCATTGTCTTTGATTAATAAGAACACTTTTTTAGAGTTTTCATTTGCTGTTTTTGTAGAACAATCTACATCCATCTAAGAAGTCACCCCTAAAATTTATCATGGTTAAAAATGTTAAGTTATATCCTGAGCATCAGAAATGCTTCCATACCTAATCTAAACAACCAAGTTTAAGAAAAATAAATACAAATACTCCACCCAAACAAGATTATTGCACCTGTGTGTGCAATGTTCTCAGAAAACCTCTCTTTTGTGGAATATAATTCCACAGGAATTAATAACACATTCCTGATCTGTCTTCAATTAGCTGTTCCTGGAAAAGAAAAAATATGTATCTGTTACAGATCTATTGCCTAAATGATAGCTTGCACAACTCTTATTTCAGGCTACCTAATAATTCTTCTAGAAAACACACCCTTCAATTTCCTCGTTTCTTGATTTTATACTGCTGACACACTGCTTGCCCACAACACTCCTATCTCCAGCCAGAGCTTGAATGTTACAGGACAACAGCACTTAAAAATGCTGTTTACCCCTAGGGGGTTATTTTATAATAAATTTCAGTTTTGTACTTGCAACATGTCAGAATGACTAGCTTTAAGCAAGTTGTTTTTCCCATCACAAATAAGCTTTGATTTGAAAAGAGATACACACTATCATTAATGAGATGTTTCTCAGAAAACATCACCATTCTCATTTCAGAGTGAAAATAGTCATCATCATTACATTTGCAAGCCATCTGCTATTTATTCTCAGCTTCACACATGGGAACTGATAGCTGCAGGTCTTCTTTTCCACATGTCCTACAGAAGTCTTTCAAAAGGGAATGGTATTGCTGTGTTTAGTCAGGGTTAGACACACTAGAAGAAAATTATATTTAAGTAGAAAATGCTCTTAAATCTGTTCTCACAGAATGCAAAGGAGCTGAGTTTTAACTATTGCTGACTGTGTGTGAAGTTCTAAAAGGATTATCTAAGACTCCCTCTTTTTCTCTGGGGAACTGCAGACAAAGCTGGGTTCACGCATCCTGACACACTCCCACTGCCTGTCCAACACATCTGGGTGCATCAGACCTCCTCCACGTGCTCTGCACATGCCTTGGACACATGCAAGCAGGCTGAAGTGTTAGATGTGCATGGACATGAGCCCAGCAGTCAGGAACTGGGGATTTCTGCACACCTGAGAGCCCTGATGAAGCTTGTGCTCTTTTCCTGCGAGCCACATTTCTCATATGAAAAATCAACTTCCCTTCACCAGGGAAACTCAAAGGCATGTCAGTTCTAACAAAGGCAGTCAGTGATAACCTGAAAAACTCCTGAAATATCTATTTGTAGCTTTACATCAGTGCTTCCATGTTTGATAAGCACATGAAATGAGCCAAGTACACTCCAGTGATGTTAAGGGGAGGATCTACTCCTTCATTCCCAGAAGAGAGACTTTCAAGGCTGACTCCACCATACGTCCACAGTGCTGAAGCTCAGATGTCCCAGCAATTTTCTGGAGGTCACAACATCTGGATAGTAAATCTCTGGCTTCAGGAAAGCCTCAAGGAAATCTTGAGCACTGTAGATTGTTTACAGACCAAGCTCTTTTGAGGCTATAGACCATTGTTGAAAAGACGGTAACAAGAGTACAAACCATCAGAGATCAATGACTCACACAAAAGTTCAGTGTGTCAGTAGTGCCACCTCTGATCCACTCTGAGCATTCATTTTTACTGTACTCAGCTGCAGTGGCCTCAAGATTCACAGAAAGCTGAGTATTTCTTTCTTCTTTTTTATGTCTACCAACGCATCTCTAGAATGAATTGATCAAATGCAAGAAGGCATTTGAAAATTTGTACTACCATCTAGCAGAACTTGTAATTGAAAATAAGTAGCTCATCTTCAGTTTCTGTGTAGCCTTAGGTCAGGTGTAAGGAAGAATTAAATTCTATGGACTGGAGTAAGCAAAAGAAAAAGAAAGCTATGACCCAAGAATCCTTTCTGACTTCAACAAATTCTTTACCATATACTGCTGTTATATTGATTTTTTTTACAACTACTACCTGAGCCTCTTTTTCAGCTGGAACTCATCTGATTTGGGATTTTGTCTTTTAGACAATTTGCAGCAGCAAGTTCCAGCAGCCACTCTTTCAAATGCATCACTTGCTGTTTCAGTAAGTTAAAAAGTCTTATTTTTTATCCAGTTCACTACAGTTTTGGCACAGTTTATACACGTGATTACAGGGAATTCTACTATACTACAATTCAGCATTTTATCCAGGCTTCTAGAGGCAGATGACGCATCCAGTCAGGAGCAATGCCCACATGAATGAATTAATTAATAGTAAATCATATGTTTCATACCTCCAGAGCAGCGCTGCAATAATGGCTAATAAATGTTCTCATGTAGAAGCATTCATGCCCCAATGGCACAGAAACATTTAGGAAACCCTACCCTTCATAAAAAGCAAGATGGGCAGATTACTGGCACTAAGGCTTCACAATGCTTTCAACATGAATTCATCTCTGCAGATCACATCTGATTGTTATCAAAGTGCTAATTATGGGGCTGCTAACACAAGGTCCACCCTGCTCCCTCAAGTCTACCAACTACCATCTTTAAGTCATCAGTGCAACTCCAAATATTTGCAAGTAAGGCTGGCTAACCTGTCTAAAACAAATATTGAACTGCTGAAAAGCTTCTAGCCAATATTCCTGGCACCTCCACACCCCACCCCAATTCTCACTTAAGGGCAGAGTTGACACCTTGAAAATTTCAATTCAACACTGGAACAGGAGGTAATAGTTAAGAATGAAAGCTTGTCAATTGACTTTTCCTATACCAACACAATCCTTCAGGGAGGGAGAAGACCATTTTTAATCTACATTAATGCCAAACTTATTTAGAAAGAGAAATCGTATCATTTTCTACCATCATTTGACTAAGCCAAACAAGTGAAGCTTTTCCAGTTTCCTCCCCAAGGTTCTCCACCCCCCACATATCCTTACAGCCCTTGTCTTGTGTTATGAACTCTCCTTCCTTGAGCATTATGAGAGCTGCACACAGTGTATCAGATGAGATCCCTCAGCTTTGTGCAAGACAATCAGCATACTCTCATTTCTCCTGGAAGTACAAGCTGTGATACACCCCAGACTGATAATTGCTTTCTTCCTATCTCAAATCCATTTCATGCCCAAATCCAACATTAATTCTGCTAACTCTGTAATGAAATCTAGCACTTCTTATTCCTGAAGTTCTTATCTGAAGTTCCACAATGTTGGGGCAGGGGGTTGTTGGAGGTTTTTTCCAATGGGAAAACAAGGCTAGAATAAGAAATCCAATTTCCTAGTCTAAGCAAGCTGTGAGAAGGAACTGAATTATATTCTTTCTGCTACCTGATGATCATAAGCTCTGTGCACTAACTCCAGTGAAAGTGTTACTAAAAGGCTTTGCATGCCAGACTTGGGATCTTCAGTGACAGTTTCTTAAGCACCTAAGTTCTCTAACAACACAAACCTTTCTGACTGCTAGATGCTTGTTTAAACCTAATTTTCTTCCTTGGAAATTCAGTTGTGGGAAGGATGCCAGTTTGGATCTTTCCTCAAAAGGCCATAAAGCAGAAGAGAAGGGAACATGCTAGAACTGATTGCACACATACATTCTAGGAGCAAGGGACTGGTTTTTTTATGACACCAGACGAAGCAGTGCATGTCAGCAAAACAGATTTCAGACTGTCACCAGTGCAAACAATCTTTCCTCTTCCTTCATAACTGCTAGATCCCTTCATAAAGTTCATGTACAACAGAGCACTGGCCATCTGCCTCAGGCATACAGTGCAAGACATTAATTCTCTATATTAAGGTAACAATTGTGAAGCCTTTTCAAGAGCATTTTCACATTTTGGTACTGGCTGGTTAAGACACCACCCCACCACTTAGGTATTCAAGCTACTTGCACATCAGAGTGGAGAAAAATGAGCAAGATCAACTAAAGGACGTGAAGCTTAATATGTTTCCAGCTTAATAATCCTGTGCATTTATTTCTGCATGATGGTGCCTGTTGAGATTCCAGTCTTTATAAACAACACTTCATTGCTGATGAGAGGAGAAATAAAGAGCTGGATAGATTGTCCTAGTCCCCATCCATCAACTTCCAAGATGCCAAGGACTAAATTTTAGGTATTGATTTCTTACAGAACACAACGCTCCCTAGTTTTTTTCTAAAAGGCAGTGTGGCATTACATCCCTTGAAAACACAAGTGGCATTTCAACCGAGGTTCTTTCCCTTTTCAGAAATATCACAAGGAATTCTCAGGCCACTTTCCCTGGATTTGGGGAATTGGTAATTTAAGTCTGTGAACCAAAAGACTCAATTTTGCTTGCAAGTTAACACAGCCTCATCTAGAAGATCTTTATATGTTGTGCCAAAACTAAATACATCTCCATTTTCACTTTTACCAGGCTTCTTTTAACAGGGTTACTTTTGACTCCCTAAGCGTTCCCCTTTAATGGGCTGAAAGGTAACTTCATGGGCTGATCCATATGGCCTTAAAGCAAAGGCCTGAAGCTGAAGATGCATTTTGGACTCAGTAAGGCCATTTATCTTTTTCTGGCCTAATTCAGTTTAGTCAGAAGATGCATCACTCAGAGCATGTCTGCTGAAAACAGATTTCACAAACAGTCTTGGAAACTCAGGTCTGAAACCACCTACAGGGAAACCATAACTAAGAGGAATGGCAATAAACACCTCACTCAGCAGAGTCCTGAAGCAAAAAAAACCAAAGACCAGGCAAAAAACACCTCCCCGAAACTTCCCCTTTATTTGAGTCCATTCCCTGAAGGGACACTACTCAGCTGTGACTGGAGCATGGGATGAATCCCAGGCACTTCAGATCTTTCTGCCCATGGAGGGGTGGAATTAGGAGAAGTGCCTGTAGTGCTTCACACAGTAGAAGCTCTGTGTGCTTACAGCAGAAGTGCACCTTGAGTCTCACCACAGCTTTGCCTGACATAGTCCCCAGCCAGGCAACATCCTTCCAAAGTTTCTGGCCCAGATCTCATTCATTCCTGCTCATGGAACAGCTTCCTGCACTTAGGACAGCTTTTCCCTTTATCACCACCTTAAGGGACCTTGCCCTTAAATTTCCAGCAGGGAACATCAGACTTCCACAAGCTCTCCCTACCACAGCCAGCCCTCCCACCCCTAAGGAGAGGGGTTTAAAGCCATGGGCCCTGCCCACAGCAAACCCATCATTCCCTTAGGGTGAACAAAACCATGTCCATGACTTCTGCACACCACATTTCCCAGCAGGTTTTGCCACAAATGATGGGGTGTCCCTGATAAAAAACCACTTTATGTCACAGAAACAATGTAATTGCAAATAAAGGTCAAAAGGCCACACAGCATTCACAAAAAGATAAACTGAAATCCCTAAATCCCCAAATTGTTGGGCACATGCAGTGACAAGAATAGCTGAATCACAATCTATGAGTATTAAATGCACGAGATAAGCTCCAACATGCTTGTATATAATGCTGGTGTATAAAAGTGGTTTTCTTGTCAAATGCATTAGATTTTCTGCTTATAGGAAATAATGATTGAACTTCAGCTCATACTTTTAAAAAGCTGAAATATATTGGGAGATGTGATACTGTGCTTGTGTGGCTGCAAAAGTTATTTATTTGCCAAATATTAAGGGATGTATTTCTGGATAATTTAACTTAATACTAGAGAAGCCTATCACATTTACTTTTTTGCAGCAAGCTGATGAAGAAAAAAAAAAAACCCAAAAAAAAGGAAACCAAAACAAGTCAAATGCATGTTCAGGCTGTTCTGGAGCATTTGTTCAAAATAATGAGCTATTTCCATAGAAGAATTCATAGGTATGAAACAACCCATACACTGCAATTTGCTGCATGGCAAACCAGTTACTGATATTAATGCCTGCCTGGACAAAATTTATTTAACTGTTGTGAATATAGAAGTAATATTTATTATATTTGAAAATGTGGGGGGTTTTCCCCAACTCCCCTGCATAGATGTGTGCCAGCTTGGACTGAGACATTTAAAATTTCATCTAGTATTGTAAAAACTGCTCTGTTTTCAAAATGATGGGCAGTCTGGGATTCCTATAGCAATAAAAGCTACAAATAACACTGCATTAACATTTGTTTTCAAGGCAAAGCACCAGAGCCCTCCCAGTAATCCATTTTCAAATACATTTTAAGCACAGTGTATCTAGGAACTGGTTTGCCTTTAAGGGTACATCGGATACTCAAAACCACAACCTCCATGACAATGCTGCAAGTCTAATAAGAAATGCTGAAGATCTTTTCACTCAAAGTGTCTTTGAAAGGAGCTTAGAGGGCTTTCAGTTTCCCTTTTGCTTTCACATAAAAAAGACAGGCCTCAATTTTCACGTGTGACTAGTAATTTTTGGATGCTTACCTTCAGATATTTTGTAAGATGTGATTTTTGAGAAGCTTCGCACCTTGTGCACAAATAATTGTTTTTTGAGGCGCTGAAACCAGACTGTTTTGAAGACACACCAAATCATGAGCCCTTTCTGAAAAAGTAGCACTGTTCCCCAGCTTTTACCTATTCTACTTGTTTCCCATTCCCTGGTATTCACCATCCCTTATCACATGACTCCTGAAATTCTCTCCCTGGCACCCAAAACAGATGACTTTCACTGGTAAGGACTTAATGTAAAGTAGTCCTCTCTCCACGTAATTTGCTGCTTTTCCTCCAGCCATACCTTTAGAGCTGGTCAACACTTGCCTTCAAGCTAATCTTGTCAGAAACCCTCTGTTCTGCAGATCACAAAACTGGGGCAGACACTCCTCGTGAAGAGAACACATGTGGCTCTATCAAACCCACAGCAGGTGGAGTTCCTCAAAACTTCAGAGTTACCATGCAAATCTATAATATTTTCCCTAAAAAGATGCAAGCACATCCTCCTTTTTTTTCTTGACAGTGAAAACAAAACCTCTTGTCATAAAAAAAATCACTCCCTTCCAAAACCAAAACTCATTCTGGTATGAAGAACTGCTGAAAAAAGGTACCTGAGTCAACCACCTTCATCCATATCTTCAATTCTTTCCCCTTCAAGGAATACATTGCATAAACGTATTTCTGCTTGAGAGAGAACAGTCACAGCCACCGGGAAGTTGCACAGGTTCTGCATTTAGGAGCACATATGGATCCAGCCAACACTGCAAAGCAATTCTGGCTAAACTGGGAAATGGGATGGAGAGCAAAGCAAGACTATACTGCTCCCTGAAGGTACGGAACGTCAGCTGGGTGTGCTCAGATCTGCAGTCACTACTGGCACGCAAGTAGGGCTTTTTCCCTTAGCTTATTCTCTCTCCTATGAAGAACCATTGTAATTCAATGTGTGCTGATTTACAAACCACCCCAGTCAATTCTGAGTTATTGAGGACCAATTAATTTACAGCAGTACTTCTGAGTTTTGACAGAATCCAAGAAACTTCTTTCCTGGCAACACAGACAATGGACAAAAGATATTTGCCCTGGGACATTTTGTCAAGGAAAGACTAAAAAAAAATCCTGGCTGCAGGCAGTGTGAGTATAGCATATTATACAGCAGGACTATTACTCGCTGAGTACAGTTAGTGAGAGTCTGAGAAGTGAACACACCTCAGACAAATGGTGGGAAATCAGACTGAAGCTCACTAACATTTTGTAGAAAGTTAAAAAACATTAGTCACTTGACAAGTCTGTTATCAGAAGAAAAACACTTCAGTATTTACAGTGTTAAAGAAAGGGAAAAGGAAAGGCTACCAAAATGAGGATAAAAGAATTTACTGTCTCAGCTCGTGCACACATTCTGCTTTTCACAATACACTTGATTTTCTCTTTCATTTTTATGCTTTACTAAGGGTCAAAGCTTTGTGTACATGGCAAAACTAAATCATTGCTGACAAATGGGTGAAGCCAAAGGCGATTTCCTTTGTCTACACTTGTAAGGAGAGACATCCCCTGCTCTGGTTCAGCTGCACCCTGTGTTGTCAACAACTGTCAGCAGTGGTTGGATTTAGTGCATCAAGGAAAGCCCAAACAATTTGGAAAGAATGATTCAAGCTGAGTGGGTCCCACCCAGCTCCTCCAGAACACACATGCAGAACAGCCAAAGAAAGAAAAACATTTCAAAATTATTAGGAAAATGAACAGTAAAAACCCACCAGATCTGGCAGAGGGACTGAAAGCATCTGAAGTTACTTAAAAGTTGTAACCAAAAAAAACCAAAAAAACCACCCCAAAACAAACAAAACAAACAAACCACAGCTGATTTGTCAGTTCCCTGACTTAGAGAATTCCCCATCTCTCCATCACTTTGTCAGTGGAGTCTTTTATAAAGAAGCTAGTGAGAATAACAGTATCATCATTTAATTTATTTAGATGAAAGATAATCACAAGCCTTACGAACTGGAAGAAGACCACCGTAACTAATTTGAAAGGGACTCTGCCACTTGCCGTGTAGAAGACAAACCCAATCAATTAAAACAAAACACCAATTAATGAAGATTGTACTGGTGGTGTCTACCATGACTTTAAATCATGTCACTCTTCTCTCTCACACTTTAACAGCCAAAAGAATTACAATCTGCTTGGATTAATGCAGTACACTGTCATTAGGCTGGCAATTAAATCCCTTTTCTGAGATTGTGTGATCTGAGTCACCAACATCTGCAAATATCTTTACATCTTGTGTAATAGCTGGCCTTAGATCTTGAGACACCAAAGTAAAAAGGCCTTTTTAATGCTTCCCACATTATTCTGGACTTACAACTCCACGATGACAGCAGCTTCTCAAAACAGCCCATGAATCAAATTTATTACCCAGTTTGTCATGTGGGATTTTCTTAACGCTAAACCAATAGAGCAACAACAAATCAAGGTCAGTGTTTATACTGCGTGCATAAAAATTAACCACATGCTCAAAAACATTTTTTTGACACTGAAAAGGTATTTGGTCTCAAGGATTTTTGACATATGCAGCATTCACCAGCTCTTCTGCACATCTGGCAGTATCTGAGAAAACACCTCAAGCAACATTTCCCCCTCATGCCAGTCTGTCTTGACTTAAAACAAAAAAATAAATCTGGCAGCCATTCTACTGCTTCCAACATCAGTAGTCACATGTGAGAAAGACAATCCCATTGCAGGATGCTCATCCCAGGAACTAATTCAATACCAAATAGTATAATTCAATATTTAAACAGATCAGTGGTTTCCAAATGATGGTTTAGTGGTAAAAGCAGCAGCACAGGAGACCTTTTTGCCATAGAGGTCAGAAATGAGATGGCATGTTACGGGCTTTGAAAATAAGTCTAGCTCTACAAATCCACTACCTTCTCCAGCCATAGAAGATGTTAAGATAACTGTTTCCTTCCTTAAATTAGAGCCTAACCATGGGGCATAATAAAATGTATGCTATACAGACGTAAACAAGGAATGCTACCTTAAAAGCTTCAGTAATCTTTTACTTCCCCAAGAGCTGCTTGCAGCACTTGCCATTCCAGAGCAGCAGCCGCTGCTTACAGCCAGGCCTCCTGAGGCACAGCCAGCAAACAAACACCGTGACAGTAGCCACACTGAGAACCCAGGGACACTTGCAGGGCACACCCACAGGGCTCCTCTGTCCTACAGAGGCTGCTCTGCAGGCGGCTGCAAGGGACCCAGGGCCACGCCGAGCCAGCCCCCACGTTCCCGGTACGCGGCCCCGGCCCTTCCCCGCCCCACACCTCCTTGATGCGCTTCACCAGCGCGTTCTGGTCGAAGGCCACGGCCTCTGCACACTGGTGGAGGTGGTCCTGGTAGCGCAGGCACAGCTGCAGCACCTGCTGCGGGTCCAGCTTCTCCAGCTTGGCATTGGTCGGAGACGTCTGCCCACTGAGGAGTCCTACAGAGCAAAGGAAGGCCCAGAGTGAGTCTGACTGTTCATACAACTAGTTTAGCTGCAATCCAAGAGACAGCAGAACAAACCCGGCAGACAAGATTTATGAGGGGTGATGAAAAGCTAATTCAGAATCATTCAAGGATGTTTCAAATTTATAGCAGTGCATAGAACAGTTTGCCATAAAGCTTGGCCCTCCCTGACAAAACCTAAACAGACTCTAAATGCAGGTCCATAAAGCACATCTCCCAGGTTTTCAGCCATATGCAAGTCCCGTTTTTTCTCCTCCACAAGCAATCCTAAACTGTGAAGAATGAGCCCTCTCCTCATCTATGTATGCCAAAGGGAGTTGAGATCTGCATTCCCAGAAGGGCACTGGACTCATACTATTTTCACCAGACTCACATTGCCAAGACCAGAGCTCTAAAAATTCATTGGTCCCCCAAAATAAACCTGAGTAAACAAATGGCCCACCTTAAGTTAAATTATTAGGGGTGACATGTCTGCATTTTGCCTACCTTGCCTTTTTTAAAGCTTCAGAACTCTTTTACCTTCTAAGGCTTTTCTTTACACTCTCAAAGACTAGCAATATACCTCTTTTTGTTTCTTTAATATGAAATTAAGATTCCTACCTACAAGCATGACCAGATTTCACAAAAAGCTCACAAAAAAAAGACATTGGACTTAAAAGTGGGACGCTGGTAATATTCAGAGGAGCAAAACTGCCCAGAGAAAATTTCTCCTGCCCATTGTTTGTTGCCTACATAGTGCAACTTGAGAATGTTTGCTGAGCTCAAGCATGTGTGTGCCACACTGACCGCCTTCCCCACAGCAGCTGGAAAAAATGACACTAAGCTCTCAGGCCACCCTTTTTTTGCCATTTCATTTGCTTACTTTAATTTGATTTTCCTTCAGCATTAGCACAACTTTTTTCTTGTTGGGACACCATCTGTGACAAACTGCACATACACACAGCATGCTTTTCCCAAAACATCCATCAAGCTATGTAAACTGAATTCAGTGACTGCATGCATGTGCCCTCTGGGACTCTCATTTTACAGACAGGAAAAGACATTAAAACAGCAAATGTAAGCAAGTATCACACTAAGCAATTAAAAAGTAATAAATGCCAGTTATTTGGATTGGAAAAGCTCTTCTAAGAATGTACCTCAGTGGGAAATGGAAAGTATTTTGAATGGCCCCCATGCCTATTGGAAGCTCCAACTGGTAACATCGAGTTCTTGCCAAAGCACAAGAACAAGATAGAAACCAAGATGCAAGTAAGAAGCAGCTTATGAATATGAGCAAGTTAAACCTTTCTGAAAACACTTCCAGACCAAAATGAAAATAAAACTAGGACAGTAACTTCATCAAATATGAAGAAGAAGCAGGTTTACATTTCATCAACACTCAGCATCTTACTCTCCTGGGATGCTCTCAATTGCTCTCCACACAAAATGTCATCATAAGAGATAAATAAAAAAGGTAATTTTGTTTTACTGATTTGTCCACTACAATTGTGTTGCCACAGTCAAGAGGTCAGGAGAGGAAACAAACATTCACCATTTAGTCTCAAAACCCTGTATTAGCAACAGTCAAATAATTTTTTAGGTTTTGGAGGGAATAATCTCAAACAAAATCTTTGATTCATCAATATCAGTTGCACATCTTTCAAATCTACTTTCAGGTAAAGTACTCCGACAGGAACAAACCCACTGAAGGAAATAAGACTTTTTAAAATAGTTTATATTTCATGTTCCAGTGCTTCCTCAGTTCATGAATTGTGATCTTTTACAATATTATCTTGTTAGTATGAATGTTCAAATAATACTGTCGACTTATAACATGCTGAATGCTCACATAGGAACGAAGAGCTCACCATACACCTGAGGCACTTATCCTGTCTCTGCACTGATCAAATACATGATACTATCAACGAACTAATTTTCTTTTACTACTAATCTCTCACCAACTTCAAGAGGAAGAAGAAAATTAGACACTGTTTAAGAGATTTAATTAACATGAAGTATGTACTTTGGCCAACTTATGCTGCTTATGAGAATTTTGAAGTGGAACAGGCCAAGGACTGTAAAATGAGCTAATAAAGAATATGCTACTTAACTCATGTACTTACAGCCTTGTACAGGTTACATGATGCTAAAAGAAAAATTAATAAACCTAAGCCTCTAATATCCTATCCAGAAAAACACAAGCTCGAGTGAAGGGAGACATTCCCTATTCAGCTGGAATTCCTTCGTAAGAAGGCAGAGGGGGAAGTACAATCCAGTACAAATGTTTGGACTAAGGATAAAAAACAAACATCATATGCTGCTTAAAGATAGACTATGATATTATTCTGGGTGATGCAGTAGGGAGAAACCAAAGGAATTAGCTTCTCCAAAGATCTCTGAGGTAATGCCAACAATGCCAGAGAACAATTTAGCTTATTTTCAACTTGCAAGAAAGGAAAAAGTACAGTAAACAACAGCCAAAAAAGGCCATGCAGCCTGGCAGAAACTCCCATTGTCAGAAAGACAATCCACCATTTTTGCTGCTCACTGTAACCACTTACTAACCATGCTATAAATATTAACATTTCTTACTAACATTCCCCTCTGCCCTGCTCAGGTGAGTCCCCACCTGGAGCACTGCATCCAGCTCTGGGTTCCCAGCACAAGATAGACATGGATCTGCTGGAGCAAGGCCACAGGAGGGACACAAAAATGGTCAGAAGGCTGGAACACCTCTACTGTGAGGAAAGACAGAGACCTGGGGTCGTTCAGCCTGAAAAACAGAAACCTCCAGAGAGCCTTATCATGGCCTTTCAATATTTAAAGGTGCTTGTGAAAAAGACAAAGAGAGACTTTTACAAGGGCCTTTAAGTGACAGGACAAGGGACAATAGTTTTAAACCAGAAGAAATTTAAACTGAACATAAAGAAGACATGTTTACAATGAGGGTGGTGGGAAGCTGGATGGCCTATCCCTGAAAGTGTTCAAGGTAAGGCTGGATGGGGCTTTGAGCAACCTCATCTAGTGAAAGGCAGTGAAAGATGTCTCTGCCCATGACAGGGTGGTTGGACTACATGATCTTCAGAAGTCCCTCCCGACCAAAAGCATTCTATGATTTAATTAATTCGCGCATTTTACTTTTTAGCAAGCCTTATTTATATTATAATAACATAACGTATTAGTAAAAATCTCTCCTCTTGAATATCATTGCTTCCTTTTTAAAGCCTTGTCCCACATTTTGACCTCTCCACTGAACAGGGCCATCCCTCAGTGACTGGTCTACATGTGGTTTGTAAGAGGATATGAGATCACATCTGTTGCAGTAACATATTTATTAGGTCACTCCTACAAGTGCCAAAAAGGGGAGAAACAGAGATCGCTGAGTGGTTCAGGCTCGCTCCTGAAACATCCATAACTTGAACCTGGCCACCAGCACATCTCAGAGCGAGCAACCAGCCACCGGGGTACTATCTCTTCTGCACTGAGGAAATGGTGTTCCTGTGACTTCTTCTGTGGGATTATTACTCCCCAGCCCCCCAAGAGCACAGTTCTGCTCTTAAATGAAAAGAAAACAGCATCAAGAGCTTTCATTTCTTGTTAAACTGAATACTCATTTTTCAAGCTGCTGGTTCTCTTTCAAAGAAGGAACCACACCAGGAATCCTCTGTGCACTGTCTGGAGCCTTGGGAAGAGGCTGCTTGGCACATGAGTGATACAACACACCCCAGCATCACAAGGGACGGCAGCACGGGGGGTGTCGTGGCTGGGGAAACAGGAACAGGAGAATGGGAGAAGGCCTCCTGCAGAGCTCCAGTGCATGGACCAGAAGGGTCTGGCAAGTGCCAAACATTACACAGTCCTGGCTATCCAATTTCACCATCAAACAAGGAAGACCACAGACCACCTTCGTGCCTGCCATGATGAAGAGAAGTAAAATCTCCTACCTACTCAGACACATCTGGTCAATGAAAAGCATGACCGGGAGGTGACAAACAGCAGCTGAGACAGAGTCACATTTCTAAAGCACAATGGTGCTTCAGAAAAAACCAGCTCAATACACCAAGTATGTCGTGCACAGAGAAATATCATATATCACTACAAGGCTAGCTGACCCACAGACTTGACAAATCTGTTATTGTTTCCATATTCCTTGGCAAAGCAGAGGCATGTTAAAACCATTTTCCTCCTACTTAGTCATCTCCTTGTTGGTTCCAGGTCAACATACACATCCAACAAATCACATCCTACTGAGCAGAAGAAAGCTGTTAGTTTAAAAAGCAGTTTTATGACTAGAAGTGAAGTTCTTGAAAGAAAGCTTTTCACACAATACTGATTCTACTCACATACAGAACATAGTACCCCACCATAGTTACATTCTGCTGCTTTAATGAGCAATCCCAACACCTTGAATGCTTTCCAACCTGAAAAGCATTAATATTTCTTTTTGATTTCTGTATTTCCACTTGTCAATCCCCTTTTCAACCAGTAACAGCAGGCATTACAAAAAGAAAACCAGTAGGTTGTTAACTTAATATTACAGACAGCAAAGCATATTATGCTGTGGGGTCTTGTTACTAATTTTAAGGCCAGAAAGAGTTGCTGTCATCAGCTAACCAATATTTCTGTGGAATCTAAGAGAGGACTTCAGAAGTTACACCTTCTTAAATCAGACCAGAAGTCTATCTTCCCCAGATACTACTTCCAACATCTGACAACAGTGGACATTTAAAAAAACCCCCATCTCTTATACGCCTCCCAAGTTACTAATAAAAATTTCAGGCAGAAAAGACTGAGCTCAACGAAGCCGTCGATACTTGAATTTCACTACTCCTTTTTGAAAGGTATACCTTCATCTCCACAATATCCTGTGACAATAAGTATGATGCCTATTTACACAGCATGAAAAAAACCCTTCTCATTTGCTTTACGCTCTGTTATTGTGCTGACACAACAGAAGTTTGAGCAGGTTGTACTTCATTCCAGCATCTCTCCAAGCTCAGAAACCGCACTAATCAGTTTCCTCTCCCAGAGATGACTTTATTTCTTTGATTACCTCTGTAATACCTTCAAATGCTTCTAACCTGAGGCCTTACTTCCCTCTAGAAGCCAAGTCAGTTCTTCTCCAGAGTGTATTGGTTACACCTCTAAAAATGCAGTTGCTTTTTTAATTGCTACCCCTTTGCAGGACCTGCTAATCACCAACACCCTTTTAAAGAGTGTGCATTACAGTGTATTGCACATGTCATCACCTCCTCCCCCAAGACCAAGGTTAAATAAAGCATCAGATTCCACACCACAGTCAGCAATGGCTTGTCAGCTTGACAGAGGCATTCCTGATGCTTGGTACCTGTTTCTGGAGGTTTATTACCATTTTTTCTAAAACCTCTTCTGTCAATACGTCTCCTTCATCCTTGTAAAGAATGATGCTTCTCTGAAAGTCTTCTCTGAAGACAATCCCACAGACTCTCCAGCAAGCTTCTAGAGAACTTAAAAAGCTTTTATTAAGTACATACAAGTAGAAAGCCATTTTGAAGGAAATTTCTGTTCTGGTTTTCTGGTGACTTCCTATGTAACCCACTAAAATTTGTAATCTTTTGTTCTCCTAACACAAGTTTCTTTTTGCCTGGGTTTGGGGATTTTTTTGTTTGTTTTTTGGAGTGTGGGTATCTTTTTGCCTACAGGTCCCTTCATACTGCTTTAACCACACTGTTTTTCCTTCTCCCATTCTTCAAACCCACCTGTACTGCCTGAAACTTATTTCAGCCATTCTCTACTTCTCTTGCTACCCTCATTTTTTTATGATATTCCTCTTCATAGAATTAATCCAAGACAGTAAAATTTTTCAGTTCTTCTATCCCTCATGAATTTGAGTTGACTACAGTTGCTATAGTATATAATAATAATGATAGAGATATAATGGAGTCATTTCATTTACTATCATTAAGGCAACATTAGTTTCAGCTCAAAAAGAACTAATGTTTTTCAAGTCTCCAGGAATTTTCCTGTGTTCCAAGGGTATTTAAAAACAATCACCCCCACAACTTGTCTCATATCAAGCATTTTTAAAGCTCTTAGGTAGAAGCTACCCAGTCTGGTCAGCTTCTTAAATACAGTCTGGCCTCAGTGGCCATGGATTAACTATTACAGTTGTCTTCCTTGTTGCTATTTGCACGGGAAGATTGTTTTGCCAGTACCTTCAAGATTCCTAAGTACCAAAAAAAGATCCCCACAAGAAACAGATGAAACTACAGCCCTAAAGACGGAACCTTGCTTCTTGACTGTTGCTGCTTCCACATGTTTGGAGGCAGCAGCTTGTTATTAGCTGAAATAGAGAGCTCATTTCCATACATTCTCCATGCAGGAGCACTTTAACATCACCTACTGAAAAGAAAGAATTGCACACCTATGTGCAGCAGAATAAAAGGTATTAAAATACTTGCACACAGATATGGTAATCAGATTGACAGGACTCTTACTGACTAAATGCTTTGAATTCTAATAATGTATTTCCTCTCTCATTCTTGAAAACTAAGAAAAGACTAAATTTTTCACCAAAGCCTGAACAGTTAAAAAAACTTTTCTGAAGGTTGTTTTGGTTTTATTGTGGGGTTTTTGGTGGTTTGTTTTTTGGTTGGTTGAGGAAGGTTTTGTTTGTTTGTGTGTTTTTAATAACACCTGAGTTAGGAAACATAAACATTTATACACTCAAATTTTTAAAACTCAGGCCACCCTTAAGAAAACAGCAATTAGTTGAAGTCAATTATAAAGAAACTGAAAAATAAAATAAAAATAAAATCACTACTATTCACCCAGAAATCTTTAAGCTGAAATGCAGATGACCACACGATCTTTTTCTCAGAGCAGTTAATTTTCTGAAAATCTCACTGAAAAAATACCTTGTACTAAAATACGTATTCACTCCAAAACAAAAGTTGGCTTTGTCGCTTGGGTATTTTCAATTCCTTTGAACTTTAGTGGGAGAGCACAATCACTGTAGGCAAACTGAATAGCTATTGTGTAAGCAAAGAACACATTGGTATTGTTGCGAGGAATGTTGGCTGCAGCAGCAGATTTTCCCTCTACTTTGGAGTCGGTACCATGTGACCCTTTACTTCTGCATGGGTGACAGACGGGCTGAGGACTCTCCTCCTGTCTATCCTTTAAGAGGCATCTTTTCTGACCACAGAGCTCAAACATGCTCTTTTTGTGAATTCTCCACCTGGGTCTCCTAACACTCTCTAAGTTATGGCCTGCAAGACATTAGTCACCGAGATACATGAATCACCTGCCCTCTTGTTCCTCCACCATGTGTCTTAAAAAACAAACATTAAGAAGATTCAGGGCATTTAGGCTTCTATAAAAGTGTAGATTGCTACAATTCTAAGACAAACCCCCACATTCTTACACATTTCCACCTATTGAGGTCACATAACTTACATTAGAGAAACTTGGATTCAGAGGGGATTTTGCTGTTGCTATCATTATTGTTAAATAAGTATTTGTTTGTGATACTTCTGCTTTCCTATGGAGGCTCATTTTGCTTAAGCCTTACATTCTGCAAAGATCTCTATATATCATTAGAGCTTTCTCTGTCACACAGGGATGGCCACACATAACCAATAACCTGGACAGAGTTTTTTTGCATCACTGAAGTTTGCAGCTTCTCTCACGTGATGACTTTTGCTCCATGCTTTGTATAAGTCACACAGCAGTTAGCACAATGGAGCCAGATCGTGACCAGGACTTTGAAGACTGCTGAAAAACACAAATGTCTCTCAGTGACACAAAAAATGCTTAAAGGAAAGCTTCCATTTTAAAAGAAGCAAAGCTGAAAGAAATCAGAAATGCTGTCTCATTTAGATTGTTAGGAACCTCAATGTCCAAAAGGAGAAAATAATGCACCATCTGCATGTGCATTCAGCCTGGAGTCACATAACATGTACCTCTCTGCAAGTACGAGATTGCCCAGGGGTTCCATCTTCAAAAAGTTGCTAGAGGTTGCCACAAAACTGGAAGCTTCTTTTGAAGCTTCAGTTAGGGAAAAAGGTACACAATATACTCTGAAGAAAGCACACAGCTGCACTTTGTCAACTAAAAGCAGCCAAGATCCTACTCAGTCCATCTCCCCACTAACTTTTCACTTCTAGAGCACAGAAGTAATATTGAAAAGAAGTGGTTTTGACTACACAGTTGCAGTATCATAGGGTCAACTTCCTGCAACAGACCTCGAAGTATAAAAATAGACGTAAGGGTGAAAAAAAGGACAGGATTATTCAGAGGGAAGTGAGAGACAATGCTCTTGTGCTATGCAATAAATTGTATCTGCTATGCAACAACTTTTTTTCCTTGAAAACACACCAAGAGAGACCCAAGAGCTACCATCATCTGATCATATATGCACGTCATACCCACGGGCTACAGCGGACCCTGTTATTCTAAGTACTCTGCAAACCCAAAAGCCTGAAGACTAACATCATCTTAAAAGATAAGGAATCGAGGCACCAAGGGATTAGAGGATTTACCTGAGACCACAGGGAAGCTGCTGTCCCTTGGCCTGATGACTTCAGTGCCAGAACACCCTTCCCGTTCTTCAGCCCTCAAATACCGAACGCCAGTGGGACAGGCAGCAGAGGAGCCTCATTTCCTACAGCACCACAAGAGCTGAGCACTGAGCACTGACACAGCCTCTCCCACACAGATTCTCAGACATCTAATAAAGGCTCATAAAAGCCAGAGCCAAATCAGAGGCTTCTTCCTTCTGACTCCCAAATTCGTGCTCCATGGAAGGGAAGATCCAGCTCCCACCTTCCTCATCATGTGCCTCACCACAGCTCCTGCACAGAAAATTACTCATTCCACTAAAACCATAGACAACTAATCCTGTGGTTTTCTCTTTCCTCTAGGGTAGCAAAAGGAATCAGGGCACCACGAGATCAAATACTAGAGCTAGTCCCAGGAGAAAGGGAAGGAAAGGACAGAGGGGGACTTCTCTGTTTTAGCAGCAACAAGATGTCACTTCAATTATTTTATGCGTGCAAAGCCTTGAGTGAGTCTCAACTTTACATCCACCATTCTTCCTTAAAAAAAATGGGACCTGAACTACCTTTTGTATCTCTCTCTCTCTGCAAAGTTTTCTAGGCTGTAGATGGAAGAGAAGTTGGACAACAGGATCAAATAAACTCAATTTCTTTTAAATAATTTTTTTTTAAATCTACAAGCTAAAAATCCATGCAACTGATTCTATAACTAGTACTAAAGATACACCTCACAGCAATCTTTATTTTATTTTATTTTATTTTAGGCAAAAGTGCATGGATATTCATCCACATGACACAGCCCATACCTGCAGGAAAAAAACCAAACAAACCAAACAAAAACCCAGTGTTTTGTGGTTTAGAGAAAAGGTGACATCTAAAATCACTTGTAAGCACAAGGGCACCCATGTGAAGCTGGGGTACATTTGCTACTCCACAATAACCAGCCTGTGTACACACACTAACCCCAGGTAAATTCAGTGGGGGCACACACACTGCGCTGCTTTCACCAAGAGCCCAGAAGTTTGGAGAAAATTATCAGGCAGCAATGTCAGTTTACTTTTGGGCATTTTCTTCAGATGTAAATCTGAGAGTCTTCTTTGCAATTTACTTTCACATTATGGCATGAAGCAAGACTGATCAACAGGCCATTTACTAACAGATTCAGCGAGACCACGATTTTGGTTCTTTTCCATGCATGGAGAAAACGGTTTTAAAAGTGGCAGAGAAAACCTTCACTAAAAGAATTCCTTTTAAATAAGTAATAGGATCTGTTGGTGAATGTTTTATCAATACTTTGCAATTGCAAACCAAGCCCAGTGCTGGTGCTGGTATAACCATCATTTTATATACATGAAACACACAGTTTCTCTTTGGTACCTATGAACACTTTTCACAGAATCACATAATATTCTGCGTTGGAAGGGACTCACAGCGATCATCAACTCCAACTCATTTACTTCCTATCAGTTTTGTACCAGCACACTGCCATAATAAAAAGAATTATGGCCATGTCATGGCCTTTGCCTGTTTTTCAAGAGCACTATTTAAAATTTACGTTAAAGAAGCATTGTCCAAAATATATTATTGGCATGTTCTGGCCACAGGTAGCAGGAACAGTGATTTATCTCTACCATGTGCGTTCAGGAAGATATAGCAAAGAACAAGAGTAAACTTGTAAATGCAACAGAGATGACATTTTCTACTTTGTCTTCTTTTCTCACACGCAACCCACTCATCACATTGCTAGCAATGTGGGCTGCCATTTCACATCCAGTTTTAATTTGGATGACACTTATTTCTCCTCTGAAGGCTTTACCAGCCTGACTTGAAATGGCTGCACTACTCAGGAGTAGCAAAGCCCAAGCGGGGCTGAGGAAACATTTGAAATTTTATAATCCATACATATATAGCTCATACAGCATATACTTTACAGAAGTTAAGAAACTGTTCCTTACTTTTTCTTATAACAAGTTTAACTGGATTCTCTTGGTTTTTAGAGTAAGTGGTTATCTACTAAGAAGTCCAGAGGGAAATATGGAGCTGGCACAAAATTGTAACAACTAAATTTAGGATACTGAAATGACCTAAAAGCTGAGTTGGGGAGGGAAGCAGGGTACAACACACACACTATTTACTTCCGACAGTATTTTTAAAAAACTAATAATTCAGCTTGGAGGGCCTTATTATGGCACCTGAAACATTCAGCAGTTACACAGAAGTAAGTGGCCCACTGTGCTCTGTACTACCTCTGTATTTATCATCTTCTGTCAAATACTGTCAAGTGGCAAAGTGCCTTAAAGAAAGACAAAGCACAATAAGGAATCCTTAGCAGGAAGTGTTTTAAAATTCCCAGAGGAGGGGGAAAAAAATAAAGCAAGCTGCACCTCCTCAGTTTACATTCCTTCTGCAATTCAGTAAATGAACTCATTAGTAAAAATATTATGAAAGAGCATCATCTCACTATTAAAATAAGTTGCTACTTAAGCAAGCTTTGAATACCTCATGACAACATTTGTGTGATCCTGTCCTTCTAGGTAACTGCAGTCTAGGAGTACTGCTTTTACCAGCTGGAAGTAACAGCCCAGGGTCAGGAAGCCTGGGAGCTTCTTGAGCCTGACTCAAGCATGTGTACCACTTCTCTACAGTTAGAAATAACCAGAATATAGCAATTCATTCATTCCTCCACTTAACCCCTCAAAACAGTGCAGCTGTAAAAACATCCCCCCTTATTTTTTATTTTTCTATATACAGCCTGCTGATGGTGTGCTCACACACAGCATGAACCTACTTCCTACGCCTGTCATGGAAAGTATCAGTCATTTTACAGCAAAACTTCACCATAAAGCTTTTAAATACGTGGCAGGTGGAGTTTTGCTCATCCTGAATCATATCTCCCTCAAGGTACTTATAAGGTCCATTACAAGACCTAAAAAGCCTTTCCAGCTGGAAAGCCTCCCAGCATTTGGAAAAGTCCCCTGTCCCTGTTAAAGACACACTCTCAGAACTACATCCTGAGTAGATCTTGGGGTGCTCTGCCACCAAAAATGAAATTCATCTTGTTGCTCTGCCACCCCTCCTTGCCATTCCTGTTCCAGTTCTGGTTCTCACTAAGCTCCTGCACAGATGGATTGAGCCCACCAACCTACCAGAAAACTACCTACTTGTCACCCCTGGAATCTCCTCATCCCACTGAGCTAAGCTGGCTCACAAGGGGGCCAACAAGAAGCAGCACAAAACAAAGCCATAGGTATGTCCTCCCTCCTCACAGCTGTTAGATCGACTCTCCTGCTCTGGGGATGATCTGGAGACAGACAGACAGACATTCTTCCACAGTCTGGGGCAGAGTCTGGCATGCAAACTTATAAAAGCACCTCCCCAAGCAGAGAATTCACTCTTGGCATCATCTTCCTGCACTGTGAGGGAAAGAAAAATACATCATGTTATGGATATGTACAGCATCAGAATACCACCAATAAGAGTAATTATGGTAGACAAGGACATATAATACCAGATGCTCCTCATACTAGAAAATAAGCACAACAGCCAAATAAAACTAAAAACACTGAATAGTTACTCAGCTGCTGAGTTTAATATTAATATATATACATGCCCATAAAGCTCACTTTCTCTTCATTGAAACAACAGTTTGGTTTGTGACAGTGACAGCAATTAATTCTCCAGCTATTAACAGAAAGTAGCTGCTCCAGATGCTGTTTTCGTATCGGGTCCTACACAAACATCTCCACTTCTGCAGTGATTTTAGCACTGCTTTTTCAAATGACACAAAAACAGACTGAGAGGTATATTTCAGTAAAGGCCACACTTTGTAGGGGAAGAATTTTGATCATCTGGGAACCTGTAACCTCAGGGATGATAACAGAAGAACCATTTTTTGTTCTGAAATTACGAAGCATTTCTTGTTCTTACTAATATAAATACCTATCAACATGTTGACTCCACATCTCCACTCTAGCAATAAAAGTCTAAAAGCAGTAAGAAAACAAACTGTGGAAATGCAGATACATACACATCTTTTCTTGGATTGCAAGAAAGAATAGGAAAACCAGCTCTACAGAAACACAAGCAATAGCAACATGTAACAGTATCTACCTCCTCAACTTCTTTAAAGTTAAGGTATAAAACAATTTAGAACATGTTAGAACTTGAAAGTCCAGAGCTTTTGACTTCTTAAGACTCTCTTAGACATTCAGTAGAACCTTAAATGTTTTCATCCAACTCTGTAGTTAACGAATGTGTCATCTTTTTCCCCTTCTTATGACCTAGTTTAGGAGAGGAGAACAGCACTTGCAGCAGCAGTTAAATGACTTGTTTGATTTTGATAGCATTCAGTAAAGGAGTGGAACATGCACCAAACCTGATTGTTCTCCTTCCCAAGTCAAACTGCCTGCCCTTATCAAAGGCTCCAGCCAACACAAACACAACACAACACAACCACAACTTTTCCTTGTCCAGTGTGCCTTGAAGGCTGGTGCACTGCTCTTTGCTCATGCCCAGAGCTGAGTCACTGCAAAGGTCTCAAGTGTGCACAAGTCCAGTGAGGTCATTCACCAGAGAACACTCCAATCTGCTCCATCAACACCATACTAGACACAGAGTATTCTGAATGAGACAGCGTGGTCTAGCAGGAAGTGATCAAACTGAAAAGCTTCCAGAGGGTCACACATACCTGAGGGAATCCCATACCAAGAGGGTCAAAGGTAAAGCTTTGCCTCCTTACTCTGCCACAGCAGCCCTACAAGCCTGGCGGTGAGAGCCAGCTGAACACAGTAAATTGTTAAACTGATTTACAAAGTTTGGGCTCCAAACAATGCAGTTCTTAAACCCTTTAATGTTCTGAAAAAGAATGGCCCAACTTCCCACAAGTGCTCAGTATCCTGAAGGGCTGTTTGATAGCCACACAAACACCTTAGAGGATGTTTGGATGGTTCAGGTTGCTGATAGCAACCTATGTACACGGTGAAGATGAGGAAAGGGAAAGGAAGGATACACAACATGACCTCATATCTGTACTCCTAGAAGGCTCAGTACTGGCACCGATTCCAGCCTAGGAGAACTCTTTTCTAGTTTAACTTGTGCCACTTTAGAAACAGTCTGCTCCGAACTAGAATGCATGAACACAGAGCAAACACCATACAACTCCTATTCTTGTTATACCTTTTAAATTTTTTTTTTTAAAAATCCCTGTCACTTCTATGCTCTACCAGGAGCGTTCATACAGGGGATGACCAGTAGATGTTTCAGTATAGACAACTCATAGATTAGATGCTGTTAAAGATTTCCCATGGTTTTTTAGGTTGTAGAAGATTGTTTTGTTTCTAGAAGCAGTTTTTTCTAGAACTGTTCTATCATTACATCCACTCATCATATCTACATCTTTTCTGGGGTGCTTTCCAAGACTGCTCACCTTCAAATTCACCACATACCTACCAGTTGTTACTTCATGGCTACAGAGTGGTCCCTGTTGAAAGGCAGCTTTCACTGTTCTGCTACCTATGTGACATAAGTCTCTTTTTCTACAGAGAAAACTCTGCATTACTTGAAGCATAAAATATGATGAAGCTTTAAAAGGACATACAGAGATTGAGGGTGAGGGGATATCCTCCTATTCATTGGCCAGGCACCGAAACTACCAGAGGTCACAAAAGCTGAACTTCTTTATTCAAGCAGAAATTCCCATTGAAGCCCAATGAGGTTTTGTTGAATGAGGACCACAGGAATAAGCCTGTAGTACTCTCTGGACTGGGAGCAAGTCAAAGCAAATTACGCAACAGCTGTCAGGAATCTGTGTACAGGTCTGCAGAGCCACAGTGTAGGAGGAGCCCTGGTGCATTCATAACCTTTGTCTATTTATGTCCCAGCACTGAGACCCCTTCCAACAAAACAAGCCATGCTTTAATATACTTTTATTAGAACAATTTATAGCAAACAGCTCTCTCCTCCTCTTCCTCTTTCCCCTCCCCTCCTTCCCACCCTTCCCTCTCCTTCCTCTTGCTGTGTTGTGCTGTTTGTGTGGAAAAAAACGAGCTCCTGCCCTTGCCAAGAGTGACATCAACTCATTCTTATCCAGTGATGTCCAGCAGAATCTTCCTCTGATAAACATTTGCTCAGTGTCAGAGCCCCAAGGTTACTGGCTGCATTTTGTTTTCATTGTCGTGTTTTCTGACACTTTGCTGCTCGTTATACATTAAAATCCTCCCCCTTGCATGTCTTCGACCTGGAGCAGAGTGAGGCCATGAACACGACATTCCTTGCTGCTTACCCGGGTCTCCCACCACCCCCTCCCCCTCAAACAAGAGTCTGTTTGTCTCCCTGTGAACAAGAAAAAGCTGATACTGCAGAGAAGAAAACAAAACAAAACAAAACATATGTGAACAAATTCAGGAGTGCAGACCCATATCTTTTTAACCTTAGGTTTCTTCTTTTTTTTTTTTTTTTTTTTACAGATTTTCTTATATCCTTTCCTAGCCTGCTCTAAAGTTGTGAACAGACACAGCTGATAAATGGGCTGGTGTACCTTCCTCCCACCTGATGAAGAACCTCAGATGTTTTCCTCTTCTCCCCTCCCTCCTTTATCCATCCTCTCCTCATGAGCCACCAGCTTTCTGGAGAGAAAGGATGCAAATGATCTTCTGCCTGGCATGTTCCCCATACCCCTTAACCAAGCTGACATTTATCTGAAGTACGCCAACCTGTGCCTTCAGACAACTAGTGCTGAATGAAAGGCATTGCTTTCTGTCCCAGCAACATGGAATCCATGGACAATCTATTAAAGCAAGAAGGAGAGAAAATTTTGACAAAACCTAAAGGGCTGAGTAAAGCTCAAGAGCCCTGAAATGTCTAGCAGTGAATAAAGACTGTAAAGAAAGTGAATAGACACCTTTTACCCTGAGTGGCTCTTACATACAACTCCATCAAAGAGAAAGCACTCTACAAAAACTTCAACTTACAGATAATGGATATGTTGCAACTACAACTGCATCCCTCCCTGGCGCATCGGGGAGCAAGAAAAATCCATTTGTCCTGTTACCCAGAAGGAAAGGTCTGCTGCAAATGGAAGATGTTCTGCTAGCACCAACCTACTGCCTCCCACTTTTCTAGCAAACCAGTCCTAAAAGCTGCTCCAGTGTTCAGGAAAAGGTGGCAGCTGTTCTTAAAAGCTTGCAAGAACAATGTTCTTTTAGCTTACACATGGCAGAATGAACAACAGTACCTTCAGAAAGAACGTGAAGAAAAAAATTCAGTTTTGAGTACTACCATGAACATATGCCAGCTGTACTAGAGCATGAGAAGCACCGAGAAAAAACAACACAGGAAATTACTCCCTGCCCTGCCACCATAACTTAGAGGCAGCTGCTAGAAGGAAGAAAGGCAAGATGACAACCTGGCTTCAAACACAGCACAGGAATCCAGTGATCAGACAGGCCAGTCAATCTGTCCTTGGGTTCTTCAACCTTTCCAGTTCTCAGTGGTGCCTCTAATATCACTTGGATCCAACTGCTCTTGCAAGTTCACAAATCCCAGTGATACCTGCTGCCACAGGGTTACCTGCAACATCCTCTTACGTAACAGCAAGTTCTGTTCTTCTGTCGTTCCCTCTATTATTTTTTCTAGTTCATACAGAAAATGTTAACAAAAAGACAGTTCCTCCTCATCACCTGATTTTCTAAAAGCCTTGGCTGCTTTCATGGAAGTAGGCAGAGTACAAGTAACAATCACAGTCAAGGTCAGGCAAGAAATATGTTCTCAAACCACGAGGAAGTAACATCCAGGCTCTCAAATTAACTTTAATCAACAAATGAGACATTTTTTATATCAATTTTCAGTGAGAAGGTTGCCATCTTTTAGAGAGATATTTTGGAAGATCAAGGTCTTATTTCCTCTTTTCATACCAGTTCTTTTGAAACTGTAAAATATTAGTAGCAGCTGAAAAATAAAGTAAACAAATACAAATTTTGCAAAATAGAGTGCTTAATCTTACTGGGATCCCCACTCTCTTTCCAAGAAGACAGCCGGCCTAAATAAATGGAAATTCTCCTCTTGCCTTGAAGGCCTGATAAGATGCTACACCACTACTGCAACAGATTGCCCTCAAGGTTATCCTGTCCCTTTCCATGACTAAACAGACAGGCAGATGCACCAACACCTCACACAGAAACACTGCAAACCTGTAACATGAACCAGCATGCCATAAAAACCCTACACAAACAGAAACAATACACACCAGTCTTAAAATACGATTTCAAAAAATTTCCAAAAAAGACTGATTTTCCAGAATACACAAAGAACATTTTTAGCCCGAAATTGCTTACAAGCATTTGCACTGAAACGTATCTTAACACAGCTTGGGTGGAAAAGGGGGGGAATGTATTTGGAGGGATAGAAGCACATCCATTTGATGGTACCTCATCAGCAGTTGTTTCTCTGTCCTAAAGGTGAAATGAGCCTTGGTTGACAAGCAGGGATGCAGCTCCATAGAAAACCTGGGTGCCAAGTCACACCTGCACTCATTTTAGGGGTATCCTTATTTATGGTATTTGAAGCATGCGAGTATTTCCAGTACCCAGAAATAGGATGTTTGGTCACGGAAATACTGACAGGAACACAAATTCCCAAACGACCTTGACTATAATTAACCATCTAATTTTAGTGGCGTTTGGCCGACTGACACCTCCCTGGCTGGTTTGTTTCAATGGACAGATTGACTGCAGAATTTCCCAGAGCTGTCCTCCAGTAGGATACACCCCATGCAATAAGGGAGATGAGAGTTGCAATACAGGAATTCATATGCCTGTGAAGAAAATAAACACTTCTTTTTCACAACAGGAATTAAAAAACATATAGCAGTGCTGTCTCAGGGGTCTAATTAGCTTCAAAGGAACCCTGGTAACAAGACATCAGAGGCTTTGCTTTCAACAAAACCAATTAGTATCAATTGAAACAGAACCAGCTGAGATAAACGTGTACATAACATGCATAACCTTGAGGTCCACAATGCCTAATAATTAAGTACTGGATCATTTCCCATACTCAAGAGAGAAAAGTTTGTATAAATCAGCAATAATCAAAGGAAAGTTGTTCTCCTATGGGGACAAGAAGGGTTTGAATCCAGTACATTTATTTCAGCCAGCTGTCCTTGTGAAACTGAGCCATGGCACGGCTCAAGTTTTCTGTGTAGCTTTTTGAGATCTCCAAACAAGATTGTGAACTTTTCCTTCCTAACATTTTTACTTGCTTTCCTCCAAAAATCAGTCCACATTTCCAAAGTCTCTTGCAGACAAAGGAAAAGCTAAGCCACAGCTCATTAGCAGAATTCCCACCCAAAGCTGTACTTATCCACCTCCTTTCCTCTCCGTGCTCTTCTGTAACCTTCTGTCTCTGCCTCTGCATTACTATTTCTTTTTAATCTCCTGTTTCCAGAAATATTTATCTGGACCTTTTAATTAAAAATGGTTTGATGGATCCTTACTTGCTGATACAGATTTTAACTTCATACAGCGTCTAAACGGGTTGGAGAAAAGTGAGGTGGATTGAAAACTGGCTGAGCTGCCAGGCTTAAAGGGTTGTGTTAAGTAGAACAAAGTCCAGCTGGAGGACAGTTACTGGTGGTGTGACTCCAGAGTATGATACTGGAGCCAATACTGTTTAACATGTTTATAAATGACCCAGATGAAGGGACAGAGCACCCTCAGCAAACTTTCAGATTATACAAAATAGCTGATAACACCTCTGCCATTCAGACGCACCTTGACAGGCTGGAGAAATGTGCTGATGGGAATCTCATGAAGTTTAGCAACGCAAAATGCAGAGCTCTGCACCAGGGGAGGAGTCACCCCCAGCACCAGCTCATGCTGGGGGAGAGAGCAGCCTTGCAGAGAAGGACTCACTGACTGACAGCAAGTTGAACATGAGCCAACAGCAAGCCTCTGCAGCAGAGGCAGCCAAGAGATCCCAGGCTGCACTGGGAAGAGCTGCCAGCAGATAGAGGGAGGTGGTCCATCCATTCTGCCCAGCGCAGCCCAGTGCTGTGTCCAGTGCTAAACTTCCCAGTACAAGGCAGACATGGACATGCTGGCAGTAAGTCCAGTGAAGGATCATGGAGGTCATTAAGGGGCTACAAATCTGTCCCACAAGGGAAGGCTGAGCGAGCTGGAACTGCTCATCCTCAAGAAAAAAGGCTTGGAGGAGAACCCCATCTATGATCAACATCTGATGGGAGGCAGAAAAGAAAGAGTCAGGTTCTTCTCAAGTACAGAGTGAAAGGGTAAGAGGTAGTGGACAAAAACTGAAACACATAAACATAAGCTTCTTTCAGTTTTGTTATGTTTTTGGGTTTTTTTACTATGAAGGTGATCTAACAGTGGAACAGGTACCCAAAGAAGAATCTCTGCTACTCTTAAAGAACATTATAAAACTTCTCAAAACATTACCCCTTTGCAGTAAAATCATATTGCATCCTTCCAACAAAGAGTACATGGAATTGCTACCAGAACAGGACTTTTAACTTACACCCAGCTCTAACTCAGTGTTTGCACTCTGCCTCTTTTCTCCCACTTGGTTAATGCAAACTGATCAAGTGCAGCCTGGGTTAGAGAAGCAGCAGCACAAGGAGCACACCATTTGCATTCTGGTATACGGCCATCACCGCCTGCGACTGCAGAATGCACATGGTTCTTATAACATGAAGGAATGCTTCTGAGAGCGTTTCAAATTCATTCATGGGGCCAAATTCCTTTCTTAGTTACTGAAAAATGGAGCAAGCTCACTGTGGTCAGCACACGAATTTCAGGCTATTGTAATTACTGTACATGTGATTGTGTGCATGCACCCATCCCACACATTGAGATTCAGTGTTACTTCCATAACTGCACTGCAAATTTCAGGACATGTAGTATTTTTTCTTTCAGTATTAGCAAAGTTAAAGGACTATCTCCTGTACTTCTAGACATGCTGGCTGCAGAGAGCTTGAAAACACATGTTCTTCCCATATTTCTCCACTTGCCTTCTGATTTTTGTCTACAAAGCAAAATGTCTGAGCGGGTTTTTTTGTGGTTAGCACGTGACTCTTCAGTGCTTGTGGCTGATAAAGACAACTGTCATTCAACCAGAACACTTCAACCCACATCAGGTCCTTCCTTAGGAGAGAACTAAGGTAAACACAGGCGTTTCAACTTACAATTTCTGTGATGCCCACGTAAGTTCTTCAAAATCATGCACGATCATCATCCAAACTTGTCGTACACAGGAACATTCCCCCGAGATCACACAAGAACAAGCTACAAATCCCCCTCCTGCCTGAGTCATGCACCTCCTGCCACCTGCACCCACTGGCTTCAACAATCATGCAGAGCTTGTCTTTTCAACAGGAGCGGCTTCACCCTCCTCTCCTCCAAGTGAAGGGCATGAAGCTCTCCCCTGGTCCTCTTTACCAAAAGCATTCCAAGCTCTACGACTGAAATCCACTCCTTTGCCTCATTTAACCCAACCTCTCCCCTCTCAGAGCACACCAAACTTCACAGCTATTTATCTCCAACCTACCTATGTTCAGTCTTTACGAATGCACTCTCCTCTCCACCAGACTGACACCACAAAACATGTTTGTCAGACTCCACTGGTTTTGAGACCAGAACATGGTCAGGTCTCAGTACAATTTAAAAAGGAGACACAGGGTCTTTACACATTTTGCAATAGCACCATCATCTCTGTGCATGCTTTAACCAGCCTGTCCTGGTTTAACCAGGTGGGGCAGGAGTTGAGGAGTTTTGTCTGCATCCTCCAGGTTTCACTGCAAGAGTTCCATTCGAGAGAGTGGTGACCTCAGCAGAGAACCTGGAATAGAGGAAGCAGTTTGCATCCCAGACGTTAACCCTCACCCAGCCACTGCCAGACACCGAGACAGGTTGGAAACACAGGAAACCACAGGGCAGAAAACCCTTACTCTGGAGAAAGTAATCACTTCCCAACTACGGCTGCAGCACAAAAATCACAATGTAAAGAAACTCCTTCTTTAATGATACTATATTGAAGGCATCTGTGCCTTTGACTCACATCACTGAAATTATTTAAAAAATGGTGACTTTCCCTACAGCCGAATGTCAATTTCTCCACAACCATCAGACCATATCCTGCAAGGCTTCATTCATTCATTCATTCATTCACCCATGGTGCTGTGCACACCCTGAAATCTTGGAAGTTTCTTTCCATCCTATCGTTATTTCCTAAGGAAAATTTTTAATACTGGTAGAAGCATGGTGTAAAATCCTACCATTTAACTATCAAGAAATTATATTGCTGCTATAGAGAAAACATTAATGAGTAGCCCTTGACAATATCACTGCTCTTGTTTGCAACAGATCTTTCCAACAAGTATAGGAAGAGGATGAAAATTCTGTCCTTTCCATTTTTATCCAAAAGCAGTGGAATTAACCCATAGGATTTTTTTTTTTACTTATTTTCCTTTCCCTTAAAACTGGCAGCAAAATAAATAAATCAATAACCTCTTGCAGATGAGGAAGTTCATGGAAGCCTAAGCTCAAACACTTCAAGTAAGGGTATAAACCCTCCAACTTGTTTCTGCTTTGAATTTGTTTCCAGGATTGCTGGAAGAAAGACTGTGTTTCAGCATACAAGGTAAGCCAATTTAAGCCAAAGCTGCTGTCTTACGTCCCCATACACAACCCAAATACGTTATATTGACCTCTCCTTTACATCACTGTTGCTTTACGGCTAGGTGGAAAGCTAGTTCAGAGAAATGAGATTAAGAGAAGCCAGCGTTATTTTAGAGAGGCTAGGGTTAAGTTTTCAGTTGGCTTAGCTCCCTGTCTGGCTGCATGAGAGGCACGGATAACATAAGGGAGTAGGGAAAATAAGACTGCCTTCAACCAGCTTTAAGTTCCAACTGAACTTGGCGAGCCAGCTGGAACATCAGGACATGAAACCTGCTGTGCTCATGCCACTCCCCAAAGACTACTGCAGTGCTTGAGGTGTGTACAATGTGCATGTTTAAAACTAAAAAGCTTTGTGAAGAGCTACAAGTCAATGTTGAAAAGCAGGCAAAGCTACAAAGCCCAGTAGAGTCTCTTGCAAAAGACACAAGCTGAGGTCTGGGGGAAGTGCACAGCCCGAGCTCAGGGACACACTTAACTTTATTAGCTGAGAATGATTCTGCCCCACTGCTCCAGTTTGAGACTCCCTGACACTGCCTTGCAGTGCCTAAAAGTTAGTCCCTAACACCCAAATCGACTCCTTCCAAGGCAGTTTGGGTATTCACAGCAATGGGATTACTGCTGAGGGTGTACATCTTCCCTTACCACAAGCAGCCCTCCCCTAAAATGTAAAAAACCAAGAGGTTGTAATTGCTTTGCAAGCCAAACCTGCAAATTGAATTTTCCCAGTTCCCCAAAAGCCTCAGGCATCATTTTCAAAAACAGAACTGCCAAAGTGGAACATAACTAGAGGACTAACTAGTGCTGCATTGCATCCTAAGAGGAATTAATAATATTAATCACATTAATACTCCTTAATAAGAATATTAGCAGCCCAGGAATCAGCACAGGACAGGTAACCTCGCTTGATACCTAGAAACCAGCACAGATCCAAAAACACAAGACTTGAGACTCCCTCCAAAACGTTTGGTAATCATTTATTCTGACAACTCCCTCTATTCCTAACCCCTAAGCAAACATCCAACTCTTTTTTGAACCTTGTTAAATTCTTGGCCCCAGCAGTATCCTGTGGTTGACTGTTCCAGCATCTAATTGCAATTCCTAACTTCTGGAGCCGCCTGCCGCGGTCTGTCTCACTTAAACACTGAGCCCACTCCACCCACGTGCAAGCAAAGAATGTTCCTGATAATCCTTTTGAATACATCTGCTTCAGAGCAGAGCACTGTCTCAATGCAGGTCTGCACCAGGCCTCTGAAACCCACATACTAAACTGCCAGGAACTGTGGGAAGGCCAGAAGGAAAAAGCCTATGGCAGACTAATCCCTGCAGCAATATTTGGAAGAAGCACTTAATCACTCTGCTAGGCAAAAATAAATAATGCAAAGGCAGGAAACAGGACAGCTGAACAGGAACAGCAAGATATTCGAGCAGTTAATAGCAAGGAGATGCTCTGGTTTCATCAGAGCGCACCTGAATTACAGGCTGTGCTCTTGTAACACATCAGTCCCTCGAAAACACAGACCCAATGTGTCAGGCACATTCACAGACTCATGTATCATCTCCTCTCTTGCATCCTGTACATCAGGGAGTCCAACTGTACTGGCCACTTTCCAGAGTGAAATCATATAGTCTGCTATCAGCACTATGAATTTATATTTCCAGAAAATCCTGATGTCATAGCCTGAGAGCAATTATCAATGAGGAATTATTGATTTTAATGTCAAGTTGTGCAATCATTTAACAGGGGGAGAAATAGAATAAAACAGCCAAGAATGAACAGGCTATCCAATTACTTTAAAAACAAAAAAGAATTAATAAGAGTCTTTGATATCCAGAACAGCTGCAGTCATGGCCAAAAAAAAAAAAATCTGATTTTATTCCACTACGGACTTATTGCTGGGTCCAAATTTCTTAGTTTGTTGATAAAAATCAAACAGTTCAGCTGAAATGGACAATATACATGTGGCTGACAATATAAATGGCAGAAGTATGATCTACTAGACCTATTTTACTCAGCAAATGCTGCAATCAGATGTGGGAGTCATGACTTCATCTAAAGGTATGGATGCACTCTGGAGTTCTGAGCAGGAACAGCACGACGCGCGTGCCACGGGATGCCTGTACACACCTGCCAGGCTAATGCCATCAGGGAGCTAAGTCCTCTGTGAAACCTGATTCCCAGCAAGAGAAAAACAAGGAAAGCTCTTTCATCACACCTGGAGACCATGGTTTCACGGCAGGTTAGGTGCCAGCATGTTTCAGCACATCCACCCAAACAAGCACTGGCACCAGCACAAAGTAAAGGGGAAGGGACTGGGTCATCAACCAGCAACACCCAGTACCAGCGAAGCAAAGCCTTGGCATGAAGCCCAATCAGCTCCCTCCTAATGGTTCATCACTGTCACAAAGGGGTGGTGGCCCTGCATCCACCTCCTCTCTTGTACCAACACTGGCACTTGTCTGATAGCGGAATAGACCAAAGCGGTTTATTAACGGTAGAAAATTAACCTGGCACAAAAAGAGCTCTCTCCTGTGTTAGCAACACAAATCAGCTTCACACAGAGTCTGATAAATGTCAGACTTGGTGAGGATGGAGGGACATGCCAAGGAGGAATGTGGGTGGATGTATTCTCCTCCTTGGACAGGAGGGAGCTATTACATCAGCTCAAGCTATACTGCATACCCTGAGGAACCAGACTGTCTCACTTTGCCTTGGAGGGGACATCAGCCTCTCTTCACCAGCCTCTCCATGCAGAGTGTTCCAGTTCTGTACAGCACCATTTCAATGTTCTCCCATCCAACAGCACAGGCAATGAACCTGCACAGAAGTAGTGAACAGCAGTCCCCATGGTACCCATCCTACAGGTGGAGCCCAAGCCAAGCACTTTCCTCACACAGGCCAGAGAAATTTTGCCTTCTGCAAGCTTTCAGAGCAAATACTCTTTAAACCTGCAGTTCTTCAGTGACTGCCTCACTTTAATACAGAACTATATGACTGCAAGGCAACAAATGTCATTTTGATAGGAATCAAATGTTCATTTAAGAAGGAAAACAAAGGAAAAAGAAAGCAGTGTGTTTCCTTATTTTACTTTTCCATATCCTCTGTGAGGGCTAGTTTACCAGATGTGGCCAAAACCCAAAACTAATGCATCAGTCTGATCCTTCTATTAAGAAATGATGAATCTAGAACATTTCTGGACTACATTCCAGGCATCCTCTCTGTGTCTCTGCAGGGATTGATTCAGCCATGCACTGGATAGCAGCTCACTCAGATAACAGAGAGATTGTATTCACTTTGCAGAAATAGCTTCCTTTCAAAGACATCAGAAGACAACTATGCAATGACTGTTTATTTGCATTTAAAGCAGGGGACGGTGAAAATTCAACTTTGTGACTGTGTTTTTAACATTCACTGAAAAGGGACAGATAGTCACTGAATAAAAGACTGCAGTGGTTTAAGATGTTCTTAAAACTTTTTTTTTTTTTTTCCTTTGCATTTAACTGTTCCCAGAAGCAGAGACAGCAAAGCACAGCACAGGAGTCACCTTTATGTGTTTCAGTGTACAGTCACTTGCCATGTGACCCATATGACAACCAGCAGCGTAAAGCACTGGAAGCTCCACATCTGCTGCAACCCAAGACACCAGAGATGCTTCCACTACTGGGATACCACAAAGGGATCTTTATTTTAGGACTGTTTAAAGACAATATTAAAACCAAGTATCCAAAAACCAAAGAATCCCAGTATCCCTAATTACTCTTGAAAATATTACCATTTACTTTTACAGTAAGCTTGTACACAGAAGTCTTTCGAAAATCTCTTTCTACAAGGAACATACATGTCTAGCTGGCAACAAGGCTTACTTCCACTAATACCCAAACAGCCAGAACTAGACAAGCCATGGAGTCTTGGCCCATCTGCTCTAGTGCTTGGAAGATGATCTGCTTCTCTGCATCCTGCAGTGTTTCATCCAACACGTGTGTGTGTATAAATATACATGGATATACACACATGTACACACACACCCCCCAACATGCCAACATACCAAAAAAAAAAAAAAAAAAATCAAACAGAGATATGTCAAAGGTTTATAAGTTATGCCACCTGAGGAACACGTTTCTCAATACCGAACAGCTTCCTAACACAAACCCATGCTTATTATCCCAAAGCAGGGGCACAGGAGTTAAGTACAACCCACTTCATAGAGTTTTTAAAAAATCCATTACCTACAGCATCACCTTTAGGCAGCATCATTAACTGTAGAACAAGAGCATGCCTGAGGGCAAGTGTATTTAGTATCATGCCAAACTCCTCGATGACACCTCAAAAGAGGTGTCTGGGGCTCTCTGGGGCTACAGCAATTAATTGCCTTCTACATTGTAAGAACAAAAAAAAACCAAACCCACAACCAACAACAATTTAAAAAAAAAATCAGTCTAACCATTTTTTTTCCCTTTTCAGGTTTGGGCAGTATGCCCTCCTGGACAGAAGAGATCCCCTCAGTATCTTTACAGTGTCACTTCACAAGAGAATGAGAATGTAAGGCAGTGAACCAATCTGTACATTTTACAACTGGTTAACCCCTACCTACATTCAGGCAACAAATGTCTTTAAAATCTTCCAGTCTGATAGAATCATCCTACTGTGAGGGCTTTTCAGTGAAGGTACAAGAGTGTCCTTCCAAGGACAAGAATACTGAGGCGACCTTCCTAGCTCAGCTCCAAGTCAAAAGCTGCCACAGTGAAACCCAAGGCCATTTAGAACATTAGGGCCCATTGTTAAGTGGCTCTGTCTTTTGCCTCATGGAGCATATAGTTAAAGAAGAGTAAGGCAAAAATAAAATGTTGTCACTGTCATTTGTCTCACTGCTTCCTAATGTACAGAAGTCTTGATGATCCATTTCTGCTTAATGGTAAATACATGAAAACCAAAACCAGCTACTTAACTTTTTTACTTTTCTACTCTAGTCAGAAATCCCAGGTCTCATTTCAAAGGCTCGCTGCTGAAACCAAAGCCAAAAAATAAACCTAACCCAACAAAACCCAACAAGGCACCTAATCTGGTATGAAATCATCTGTGTTGACCCAAAATATCAGCAAAACTAAGGTTTTTTAGGGCAGTGTAATGCAGCACATCTCCATTCCCTGACCTCTTCTACAAGAACAATACCTACACCATCACCTCAGCTGGAGCAGCTCAGATGAGGACCTCCTCCAGCTGCAGCAAGCCTGGCTCTCAGTGTTCCTGGAACTACAGGGAACTCCAAGGGGGGGCAGCTGCTCCTTCCCCAATACACATCCTAATGCAAAGTCTTACTTTAAGGATAAGGCTTTTCAGGTAGGCAAGACCTAAAACGTCACTGTGAAGAAAAAAATATGAAGGAAGAAGAACACACAAACACGGGAGTCTTTCAGCTCTCTGATCCTTAAGGATTGAAAGAATGTTCATTCGTTTCTTAAGAAAAAAACTGATAAACAAGAGTTGGAAGTTTAGTATAAACATGAGATAAGACACTATTTTAGGTCATTTATTACATTTCCTGTGGAAGAAATACAAAATTTTCTTTCAAGCTTAAAAGTTCTCATCACTGTTTCACGACCAACATTTCGGCTGGAACAAGTCTAGTGTGTTAAATGAATAAAATTAGTTACAAGGTACAGTAAACTCCAAACTTTGATAAGTGAGACTCAAGGGAAAAAAAGGCATTTGCACACAACTCCATGCAAGTGAGCACATCCTGGCTTAATTTCAAGAGAAAATATCCCACAGCTGAGAATCCAAAGTGGGATAGCAATGGCTCTGACCAATGTTTAATGAAACAGTACTTAAGATCTCACCAGCAGAACTCTAACTCCTCCCTGAAATTACAGACACAGTTCTAAATGAACAACAGAGTCAACGGTCAGCGAGTTTGTGATTGTGATTACCTTACTTTACCACTGCTCAGAGGCAGTAGAAATGTACTGACAGAACAGCCAATATCAGTGTGTTAAGGCATGCTACAACCTAGAACTTTGGCACAGATTCTTTCCTTAGTGCTCAAACAGGGGATCCAGCCCTTTTGCTCACTGCATCTCATCCCATGTTACTTCTGCTTTCTTGGCTGTGCTTGCTCCACCACAGCATGGCACAAGGCACACAGCTCTGCAGCTGAGGAGGGAGACAGCAACCCGTCTGCTCCTCAGCTGCACTGGGGGTGCACGGCCAGATGTCAGGAGTAGAGGAGGCTACAGGCATGGCTTCTCTGAGAATTGTGCAGGAAGCTTCCCCCCTGTCCAGCAAAGCCAATGCCACGGGCTCCAGCAGGCCGAGCCCATCAGGGATGGCTGGAAACACCTCTGGCATAACAGATTTACAGAGGAAAAAAGTTACTGGGCTGAAGCAACTGCAGCCAGAGAAGAGCAGGGTGAGAACATGTGAGAGGAACACTGCAGACACCAAGAGCAGTGAGGAAGGAGGAGCAGAAGAGTCCCCTGTGCCCCTGCAGCCCATGGAGGTCCATGGGGATGCAGAGATCCACTTGCAGCCCCTGGAGGAGCCCACACTGGAGCAGGGGGATGCCCAAAGGAGGCTGTGACCCCCTGGGAAACCTGTACTGGAGCAGGGTCCTGGCAGGGACCTGCGGACCCATGGAGAGAGGAGCCCACACTGGAGCAGGTTTGCTGGCAGGACTTGTGACCCTGTGGGGGACACAGGCTGGAGCAGCAGCTCCTGAGGGACTGCACCCCATGGGAAGGACCCACGCTGCAGCAGTCCTGAAGAAACGCAGCACACGGGAAGGACTCATGTTGGGGAAGCTTGTGGGGAACTGCACCCCACGGGAGAGACCCCATGGTGGAGCACGGAAAGGCCTCCAACCTCTCTCCCTGAGGAGTGGCAGACCAAGGTGTGATGAACTGACCATGATCCCCATTCCCATCTCCCTGTGACACTGGCTTGGAGGAGGTAGAGCCCAGGAAGGAGGGAGGGGTGAGGGGAAGGTGGTTTTAAGGTTTGTTTTACTTCTTGTTACCCTATTCTGATTTTGATTGGTATTAAATTGAATTCATTTCCCCAAGTCAAGTCTGTCTTGCCCATGAGTGATCTCTCCCTGCCCTCATCTCAACTCATGAGCCTTTTGTTGTATCTCCTCTACCCCCTGCAGTTGAGGAGGGGAGCGACAGGGTGGCTTCCTTGGGTGTCTGGCCTCCAGGCAGGGTCGAACCACCATATCAACCTATCTGCTCCTATTTTTCACAGGAAACAGTCCCTGCACATCTGAAGAGCTGCTCCCGTCACAGATGCTCTCCAGAAACTGCCCTATTAATGAGAAGAGTGACACAAGCTTGGAGAGAGCGCATTAAAAGTAAATATTATTGCTGAGTGTGAACAGGCAACAAATATACACCCTAGACTTGCTCATGGAAAATACCAATTTGTCAAATGCTTAGGAGAAACTTGCTCATCTCATTAAAATTTCAGGAAAAAAGTCATTTAAGCATTACATGTGCTCCTATAAAGACTATTACACTAAGGTTCAAAGACTTTTTGCCATATATTTGAAAGATATTTGAAATAATTCTCATTTTTGCTATAAGCCATCCACAAGTAACAAGGTTGTACCTGGTTTGTTGCCTGACATATTAAGCCGAATATGGAGACTGAACAACACCCTTTGGGCATTGGTAAACACTAGGCCAAATTCAGTTCCCCCTCCCTGCCTCCATCCTACTGAGGCATTGGCTCCATTTACACCTGCCATAGAATGAGCAATAGTAGTAAAATAGACAACTTGCCTTGAATTTCAAGAAACAATCCCATATCTAGTCTCACGCAACAAAAACATTAAGTGCACCCTGACATGTTTAAGTTAGCACATTATCCATTCATTAGTCCAGCCCCACTCAACCACCTCATGCCTGAGCAATGCCTCTGCCTGAAAATACACATACTAGAAAATCTCTTTTTATTTTTTTAGCCAAATGCCAGCAACTCAAATCCCTTCTATTTCACGCAGGGGTGCATTTGTGGCTTCATTTTGCAAAGGAAACATTTTGAAGGGGAAATAATCAGTGTGGTGGTCCACAGGAAGTGAAAAGCACTTGAAGTCACATAAATTTTGTTCTTACATGCACAAAGACTTCAAAGAGCCAAGAACCCACACACACTCCCAAGTTACATTTAAGGCATGGTAGTACAGACTAGAAGCTGAGGAAATGACAGAGGAGAGAGAGATTTCTGTGGTTTTCAACTGCATAGTATGATTTATTTCATTTTATTTTTTGATATTCAGGGCTTGAACAATACAGTAATACACTCTTATCTTGATTTCACTGTACTTTATTTTGATTAGCAAGAAAAATAAGCCTAGCAATCTGGATAATAAAGAGGCAGTTTAGCACAGTACAGAACTTGATCAGTCTCCTGAAAAACTTCAGTAGGGTCAAAAATTAGAAGTAATACAGATTTTGTTTTCTTGCTAAGCCCCTTCAGTTAAGAAGATAAGGGGGCGGGAAAATCAAAAGCATCAAAATAGTTGGCATCAAAACAGTTTCTAAACAACGGGTTTATGAGCAGTCTCAGCACTTTTTATCTTTTCAAACCTCAGTTCCTTCTAGATGGCTGCTTTTCAAAGTACGGCCCAATTCTGCTGGTTTTAGGGAAAAGAGCTCCAAGCCATTAGGTTTAGACTGTTCTGCTCACCCTTGCTCTTGAAAAAATCACCAAACCAAACAGGGAATTAAAGAGCAGAATACAAAATGTTAGTATAGAAGCTCCAGAGGTGCAAGTCCACAAGTCCAGCTGTCTGTACTCCTGCCACAGCATCACCTCCCAGTGCTTCATAACCATCCTGCCCCACTTTCCTGAGGGGTAAGTTGGTCAGCAAAGCATCGGTGAATCCAAATGGGGCACTCTGCGGGAAGCCAGAGTGCCTCAATAAATCCTGCACACGTTATCTTCTCCTGCACCACGTCCAGAAGCTAATTTTGGATATGTGCTCGCCTTAGTCCTAAAGTACCTAACCAGGACAGCTGGCAAAGCTGATCTCAGCTGGCCCCCACGTGACTTCAGTCCACAACCCCTGGGATTTCTCCCCACACCAGCCAAAGTGCCTGCCGGATCCCATGGTGAGCCAAATCAAGTTCCTTGCCTGCCAGAAGAGTTTTTCCTTTTTTATTTCCCAGATAATTCCTTGGTTACACTGATAACCCTATCTTTCTTCCATCTCAAAATTTCGTTTACAAGGAGTAGAGATGAGTCACCTAGGACAACTGGTTAAATATTAATTGATTGGAGGTCAGAAAACAAACATCCTCAGTTTCTCACCTTTTCCCAAAACTCTACCGAATCTGTTAATATTTAACAATTTCTACCTTTTCTTTTGTCCTGTATGCACTATCCTTATCTTTCCCTGTTGCACATTGACCATGATGGCACATCAGCACAGCCCATTTTTAGCCAACTCGCTCAACCATTTCACTGTATTTTTATGGATAGACCACCCCTTTCCACGTTAATCCCACTCCTGCAGTACAACACTTCAGCATCTAACCCACTCCTGTTGTTTCACAGCACAGAAAACTGCTTTATTTTTACTTACATTTTAAATAGTTGATGCAATCAAAACTTTAACCTTTTTAGATGCTTTCTTCTGCAAGCTGAGGTGGTACAAAGGTAGACACACCACCACAAATTTTCTTTGCACAGGTAAGAGCTATGGCATGAAAAATAATTCTGCTCCTACCACATCTGTCCCATGGCCTGGCATTAAAAGCTAGGCTGAGCCTTTACATTCCTCATCTAAATACATATGCAAACATTGACCACAAAAGTAATTGGATTCAGATAGTAATAAAAGGCATCTGGCATTTAAAGTAAAAAGAAGTGAAAGTCTAAAACACCACTGTAGCTTAATCATCAGTTGTCATACTAGCGATCATTAGACAAAAGAAATCATTTACATTCCCAAGTGATTAATCTACAAATTCTTACTGTCTTCTCTACCACAGAACATAATAAATCAGATGAATAACTAAGGAAATGTACAACAGTGGAGAATTTCAAATTATTGCAAAAAAAAGCAACTCAGCCACCACCCAAACTGACTCCAAATTTCAGTTCACACTAAAACTGGTGACAAGTTCCCTGAATGGGAGACAACAAAAACCAAGAATAAGTATTCTACCCTAATTCATCCTGTTTCTGCAAATGTATAAATGCAAACATGTACATCCATTTCAATCGCCTGCATCTTGCTACTTTTGCATCACAGAAAAAATAAGATTTGCTCTCACAGGAGGCAAAGCAGCATGCAGTACTTAAGTTTCATTTCTAGTATCTCTTCCACTTCCTATTCAAGATAAAAGTTTTGCTCAGTTAGATGAAGTCAAGACTCCAGGATTAAAAGGAAAATCAAGCTTCTCCTTTAGGTTCAGGCTTTGTTTAGCTGACAGAAATCTTCTAAGACTCCTATTACAAAGAATGAGAATGGATAAAATCCTGACCAACCTTTTTCCCATCCTCCTCCTGAGCCAGCTGAGGCCAACCCTGAGCCATTCCTTGCAGAGAGATCAGCCAGCACCAGGAGTGTCAGTAGTGCCTTCCCAGCAGTTTTATTTCTGTTTGACACAGTATTGAAAGGAACACTTTAAAACATAAGCGATTTTATCCAAAACTTGTGAAGCGTCACCAGGATATGTTCTTCCCGGAGCATGTCAACACCATCTTGGTTTGACTAAGAACTAAAAGCAAAGGGTTACTCACTGAAATACTACCAGATGAAAGTTATGATGTTTTTTGAAGTCACTTGATGACTATGACTTATAATTCCCTGGTCCATAAGATCACTTTCCAAGGAGCTCTTTGGAAACATCCCAATTACAGCATAACTGCAAGTGGTACCTGCAGTCCAGCAGATCCCAGGTCAGCTTCCAATTACACACAACACTCACAGAGAAGGTGCAGGATGCACAGCAGAAAATCCACCACAATAAGGACACAGCAGAGTGAAAACACAGTAGGAAGAGACAATCACTTTCCTGGCCAGCTAGTATATGAAAAAGAAAGGGATTCTTTAGCATAAGGGTTTTCCTTGGCACTATGCTTCCTGTTTTAACTTGAAACATGGCTTCCCATCCATTGCAGCTGACAAAAGAGTTTAGAAAATGTTTGCACAAACAGTAAATTTTAAATGAGGAAACTCAGACTCCCGTACTTTTACACCAAAGTCCGAGTGCTGATGAGGCATGCCTTGCCAGAGATTTCACTTTGGACAGTGAGATCAAGGGGAGGAGAATCTGCACAAGTAATTCTGTATGATGTCTCACTGAGAACAAATTTAGGCAAGCAGTAACGTTGCCTATATTGGCATTTTAATTTTTTAAAAATAGTTATATGCAAATAGGTTATAATCTTAAATTCCTGGCGTGCACCAGCACCTTCCCAAGCACCGAAAGGTTTGGGCAGCATTTAGCGAAGGGCAATACTCTCCAGCTGATGTCCAGATGGTGTGGTACAGACCTCCCATTAACGCATTGATGAGAAGAGAATCACATAAATCCCCTGCAAACTCAAAGAGCTTTTATTAGCATGACAGACTGGACACAAGATACCTTAATGACATTTCCAAGGCAAGAGAGATTAAGGATCAACACATTCCCCTTCCACACTCCCTCTCCTAAAAATAACTTAAGAATTAGCAAAGCACTGGATTTTAGCTGAACTGACATATGTGATCAATACAAAGATTCTCCCAAAACAAATGTCTTCATTTATGTGAGATTACCTGTACTCATACACGAGGAAGGTGGGGTAAAAGTCTGGAATTTTAGGCTATCACTGAACAGACACATTATTTCTTCCCCTTTCTCCTTCTCACTTCACGTCTCTCCCCTCACCCAGCTCATCCCATGTTCCACACTCTTGCAGCAACACCACTTTGTAGGGCTGGTGATGAACTGGAAAGAAGATCTGATTGAGCTGAACATTTTTGGGCTGGGGAGAAGGAAAGAGTGTTGCAATCGTTTTCTAGATGCATCAGTTCCCCAGTTTCAATCCCCTATGCTGAATAAACATTTTTCTCAGCATAATGGGCCATGAGGGAAGAACTTACTGTTCACCACTCTCTTGGCATGAGAACACCTCGATCTTCAACACACCTGTGACCAAAAGAGTGTTGTCAAGAAAATACTATTAAAATCCATGTTACAGATGGTGTACTGAGGTGAGGATCAAGAGCCACAGACAGCCTCTGAACCTCAAGTTCTTCCACCTGCGTTACTGCTGATCTATATCTGCATTTTCTTACCACGCACACTTGGAAACCCGCCAGTAACAACAACTGAAGATAAGTGGCACCCAATATTTCTATTTTGCAAGATCATAAAGCCTTCTGAAGGGCTTTTGGCTGAAGATCACTGCACCATCTCCTTCTCACAGACCCAGTACTGTTTCAGCCTGTAGCTGCCTCTCAGTAAAGCACTATGCGGCTCAGCTCACAGCTCCAATGGGTACCAAATCCAGCAAGGTCACCAAGACCTTGGTCACTTGGTACCAGTGCAAACAGAACACAAATGTTCATGGAAAGAGCTCGAAGAGAAAGCAGTTTCCAGCGTGCTGTTTCAGCAAGGTTTCCAGCCCTTTTAAATCAAGTCTGCTACTTCTTTTGTATTCCAGTGACACCCTGTGGCACTTACCTAGACTGCAGGCTTTCCAATCAGTATCCGTATTTTTAACTACGGGAGTAAAGAACAGCAAGTCAGAAAACAGAGAAAGGACATTGCAACCCTGAGCTGAAGGATTGCTGGTGCTCCTCATTATTCCCAGGGCATGAAATGCACCGATTTCTCCCGCACAGCAGCTACTCACTAGCAGCCTGTGCTGCTGTCCCAGTATCACACTTGCTGTTCCACCTTTCCCTCAGGTACAAATTTACCACTGCCACACTCATGTAACATGGTGAAAAGAATCTCATTTTAATGCCTGAACTTCTCAGGTCTTTTACTGCAACACTGAACTGCACTTCACAATGCAATATATCTGTCTAAGTTACACGAGTGACTTCCAGGGGATATCCTAACTAACAACAGCAGCAGGGGATCATAAAGTCTCAGTTTTCACTGCATTAGAACAGACTCACCTACCTTTTCAAGACTGTCATTTCTATATGCATCAGCATATAAAAAAACCCCAAACCCCCCACAAAGTGTATTCAAACAGCAGCCTAGTATTTTTACTGTTTGCCCTTAACTTCACAAAAAAACTTCTCATAAACAGCAAGTGCACCTAATTTTCGCCTTCAACTCTTTACCACATGAAGAAACATACTCATAGTGGATCTTTAACACAAGAAGCAGGCAGGAGATAATGTACATTTTGCATTTAATGAACACATCAAGGGGCAGCCTGGGCATATTGTGTCTTCTCCAAAATTATGTGCCACAATTACAGTTAATAAATATTTTGAAACATGAGAGAAGTAGACATGCAACACAGGTAAAAACACCCAGGTAAACAATCACACACATAACAGACAGGAAAACCTCAAAAAAAAACTCCACAAGCATCCAAGATACCAAGACACACAAAAGGTGCTCACATCACTGCAGTGCCATCTTCAGAACTTCTCAAGTGTCTTAAGATTGCTGAAAGATAAGAAAAAAAAAGAAAAGCATCTCCCACACTGCGTTACAGTATTCCAAGGATGACCACAGCCTGAGCAGTGTCTCAGCAGCTCCCACCAAAGGCTGCCAGGAGCCCCTTAGCTCAGTCTGCAAGGTCAAGGAATCGACAAGAGCAAGCTGTCTCAAAGAGAAGGGGGCGAGCTAGAGTGAAGGGAGGAGTGTGAATCCTGATCTTCAGTCCCTTCTCCTGAGCAACAAATGCTTTCTAGCCTGTAGTTATTTAATACACAGTGTAGAAAACAGACAGGTGAACACACAAAACTCCTAAGGAAGTTCCCATCTTTTGAACAACCAAGGCCCTTGTGGATCTAGTTTAACGGTGGGAGGGAGAACTAACTAACAATCCTACTGGGCAACTTTCCACACTGTCTCCAGAACCTGTTCCATACTGTTAAACTTCAAACATCAACCTTAGCACTCTGCCATACAAATTTAAACTATACAGAAATGCTCACTGGTTTGGGCCAGAAATCTTCGCTCCGTTGGAACTGACAGAGCATTGCCTTCCACGTCAGCAAAGTCATGATTTCACCCTGAACATCCATTATGGATACAAATTATTGCTTTAGAGCATGTACATCTCCTCCCGCCCATTGTCCTTGAGTAACTTATCCCTTCTTTGACCACTGCCTCAGGATGAGGGAGGCTCCCAGGCTGAGATGCACAGCACACTGCCAGAGTGGTGCTTATAACAGCTACAAGAGGCAGCAATTCCACGTCCTACTAACATTACTACTCATCATTTTGTTACTACTGCACCCTGAAAATCAGGATGTCCAGGAGATGATCTGCATCTCAGGGTTCAATATGCAATCTGCAATTGCACATCTTCTGGTTTATGCATGCAAGGGTGTCAACAAGCCAAGCATACCATGGCCAGCCCCACATGGAAAATAGAAGGAATATTCAGTCTGTCAGACCTCACTGTTTAAGCTAAATGAACCACAAAATTCCTGTTTTCCCTTTTGTTAAGATGCCCTAAGAAAGGAATAGAGGCAGATCAAATTTGATGTTAAACTTCAAGGTTTTGTAACAATGAGCTTGCTGACCTGTGCTTTACTGGTCAGCTGTTGATCTCATCTTACACAATTATCCAGAGAGAACATGGTTAAAGCTGAGCTCCCACCACACTGCTTTGATAACAAGGCTTAGGGCTGGAGCAGACCTGCTTTTTCACTTGTACCTTAATACCGTTCTTGTTTTCATATAATCTAAGTAAGTCAAACACTAATTAGGAAAGGGGGGAATTATTTACACATATGACTTTCTGGAATCTGCTCTTCATTCTGCTGATAGTGTTTGGGCAGGAAATAAAGACAAGAGTGGAGTTTTTGAATGATGTGATGTTATAGAAAGTGTAGTTAACTGCAGACAGGCAGTAGATGCAGAAGCATCCTCTCATCCTTTACCTCAACCACAGTCACTTGACTGAATCGGCACCCATAAGGGAAAAAAAAAATCAATAATTAGGGTGCAATAGTTTACACCCTGTTGGGCAAGCATAGTATTTCTCAATAAACCAACTGGCCTAAAACCAAATAACCTTCTGGACTTGGATAAACTTATTAATTCCTATAAAGCCTAAGATCAAACAGAAACATTCCATTTTCAAAAGTGATGCACTGCAACGCTGCTGCTGGGCCAGCGGTAAGACACAAGCATTCCAAAAGCAGCCACCAGTCAAGAGAAAGAATATTAACCGGGGATCACGCAGTATCCCATGAAACAAGCTACATATGTACAGCTGGTATATACAGAAAAGGCAGGTATGTACACTATGTATATACAGGGCACAAATGTAACCCCTAGACACATTTCTAACAGGAACATTTCTTCGCATGAAATTTGCATCGATAGAAAACATCACATTCAACAGATGGATGTCCATTGGAGAAAGATGCCAACAGTCACACTAAAAAGAAGTTAGAAGAGAAATTGCACTGGCCCTTCAGCCAAAGATTCAATCAAGTCTTAACTTATCAACAAGGCAGTAATGCTGAATAAAAGTACACAAATGTGAAGGAGAGAGAGAAAAGAGAAAAAAATCTATCCAGATTTTGATGCCTGAAGTCCTTGAGGACAAAAAAGAGTTCTCCATGTGCTTTCCCATTACATGCTTATCCTTGTCTGGAAAGATTCACCACCTACACTCCAGCAGAACACACTAGCTCCTCTGCCTTATCAATCAGATGCATCTGATTTCCAGTCTCCTACCAACATAAAGAGATTACACATTCTGTACACATTTATAATTACACTTGGATATTTTGGATGTTATAAGCAATTATTTGCCTTTCATTCTAGCCAGTTAATAATGATTTCAAGGTACACCGGCCAGCATGCAAATACTCCTCATTTAAGTGTGTGGCAAACTGATAAGCCTGGACACAGTTAACTCCTTCCCAAGTGGTATTTTTCCTCAGCACATCTTCTAATGTATCCCAAGGGTAGCTGCAGCCCAAGAGCTGCACTGCCAGCTGAAGAGCTCTGCCACAGAGGCTCTGTGAAGGTAAAAGGAGGAGGATCAGCAAGTGACTTGAGATGACCACCAAAGCTTATTCCCATGCAGCAAGATGGTGGGGAGGAGCAGTATGCGCTTGAGGAGATCAGACAAGAGTCACAGCTATTGGGTTCTGTAGAAATTGGGCCTCCAAGGTCCTCAGCCAGGGAAGAGGCCAGGCTAATCACCCAGGCAGACAGGCTTACACTCATTCTGTTCATCTGCCAACACACAAACCACACCAAGTGGTGTGGAACAGCTGGGAAAGGGAAAGGTGAAGAACTCAGTATCTGCAGTCCCCAATGCTCTCCCTATGGGTGTTGAGCATACTGTTTGGATAATGTCTAACCACAGACTCAAATCCCCTCACACACAAAACTGAGTTAGTTCAGGTCTCCAAACAACTAACAAACAACTGAAGAATACATGGAAATCAGACATCATCTTTATCCACTCTGACAGCTATCCTTTGAAGGGAAAGCTTCTTTCCTCAAAACGGAAGCATATTCTAGGTTCTGATTTCAGGAGCTACTTTCAAGTCATGAATTCAAAATGGAGAGACACATCTCTACAATACAGAATATTGGTCTACAAGGCAAAAACACCAACCAAGCAAGCACACAAAAAAACCAATCCCAATAACGAACAAAATAACAATAAAAAACCCCAAACCCACCAGGCAGATGTACTCACATTCTTGGTACTTCCTTCCACCCAACATGAACATTTTCAGAGCACATTTTGTTACAAGCACTAGGCATGGAGCCCATACAACAAACTCAGATGTTGCAAATTCCAGTAGAGGCCTGTACCCTCAGCAGCTGGAAGCAGCAGATCCTCCTTGTAAGGTGCAGGGACACAACTATGAAAGTATTCAAGTACCACGTGTAGAGAATTATAGGAATAAAGTTCACTGACGTGCTATTAGCTAAATTCTTTACACTATAAGTCGAAGTAGGAGCATACAATGAGGAAAGGGAAAGAAGCAAGGATGTAAGAAAACACTGAGGAGTGAGATGTGACAAAATTTTGCTTTAAATGCAATAAACTCTAAACATCCATCCTTCCTCTGTACACTATGCCAGAAAGAAAAATACACTGGCATTTTTTAGACAAGTAGCTTTCCTGCCTGAAAAATTACTTCAGAAAAGAAGTTATAAAAGTATAAACAATCATTTCAAGGTAACACAAGCTTCTGTTTCCTGTCCCTGGAGGACAAGAGAAGATCCACGGAGCATCAGGACAGCATCACAAGTTTCACCCCAGTTCTTGCTCACAGATTTCTCAGCATCTCCCATGCTTCTCTGCTGAAGACGTACACCGGGTATAATATATGACAAGTTTTCCATTTCAAAATACATTGAGAGCAAAGGACACTCCTTATGCTGGACCTACTCTTTCTACCATTAACCTGGGTTTCTTTGTTGCAGGTAAACTGTAGCCTTAACTTTTCAGAGTAGAAGTCTCACTTTGTGAAATGCCTTTCTAACAATAATAAATATGGGTAACAAGCAGTACAGTAAGTTCTCACTGTATACTCCTTAATGTATTCATTTGCTTCCAATTCATGACTGATAGATCTTTGTTTATTATGCCCTTAAAAACATTATGGGCAGAAATGCCACCACCTTACTGAGAAATCTCTTCCCATTATTTGCTATTCTTAGAAAAACAGCAGTATTATTGGTAGGAGAAGAATCCAGTTATTTTGGGCTAGAGGATGCTAATGAGCTGCACACAATACCCTTGACAAGGCTGTAAGATGAAGACCATCTATGTTTGACAAATGAATGGAGTGCACAAGTAACTTGCTGAATGTCTGCAGAGAAGACACCTCTCACCTATGTGATACGTCTGGGAATGCAGGTGAGCCTCAGCAGCCTCTGCTGACCTTTTTTCTCTCAGTGCTGGAGGGAGCAGGAGTTTCTACGACAGAAGACATGCTGCACATGATGACAAATGCAATTTGCATGTGACACAGCTGAACTGTTCCTAGGCCAGTCTCCAGCTGCACATCAGCACATTGCTTAATTCACAGAAACAATCCCTCCTCTCCTGGGAACTTGTACACAACCATCCAAACACCATCAGACAAAACAAAAGAGAAAGGCAAGTATCATCACATTCTTGAAGCAGGCCAAGCAGGGACCACCAACAGCTTCAACAGTTAAATATCTAGCATTAAAATTATTCTTTTAGTATTAAGATTTCCTCCAGAAATAAGTCAGGCTGCTGAATTATCTCTAAATAACAACAAGCCCATATCCAGTGAACTCAGAGTATGCTCAATACTCAGTACCATGCTTCCAAGGGACACTGCCATAATAGCTTCCTCCAAACAAGGAGGAAACGACAAGGGAAAGGGCAGCACAAAAACATAACCAGTATTTACAGGGGACCAGTTACCAAAAGTTTGTTTCAAGTCACTACAGGTGCTGTTTTAGTTACAGGTTAATTTTAATGTACAAGACCCACCCAGAGGGAGGTCAGAGTCCTCCCTGACCTGCCAGCAGCAGCAGACAGTCACTGCCTATCTGGCAGCTTTTGTCAACCAGGCAGGATTCTCAGATAGTCACAATAACACCACGCTGACCTGAAGAACCATGAAATGAGATTGGAGAGCAAACTAATCACAAAATCCTATGAGAACAGGAGGAGGCACAGCGATGTAAAGATATTTCTGCTGCTCACAGAGTGCCTTTGCAGTGAGACAGTAACCTCTGTTCCTTTTGCTTCTTCATGCTGAATACCTTTTACCAGTGCAGAATTCTAGCCATAGGCAGGAAAAAGTTTCTTTCCCCTGAAAGCCTCCAGAGACAAATAAAGCATGTAAGAAAGACAGGAGACTTTTTGCCTGAGCCTGTAATGAAGGAGCAGGGACAAAAGTTTTAAACCAAAGAGGGTAGGGTCAGACTGGACATAAGGAAAGAAATTTTTTTATGATGAAGGTGGCAAGACACTGGAACAGGCTATCCAGATCATGAAGAGTCTTCAAGGTCAAGTTGGACAGGGCTTTGAGAAACCTCATAGCAGCTTTCCAGTAACCTGAAGTGAGCCTACAAGAAAGATGGAGAGGGACTTTTTACAAGGGCTCATAGCCATAACTCTGAGGTGCAATTCTCCCTGCAGAAGTCAAGGGAAAGAATGAAAGATGTAATAGTCAGGACACTGGCATTTTCTTCCAAGTGAGAGCACACAATGGTAAAGATTTCCAGGTTCACTGATCCAGGTTCAACTCAATACGGCTAGAAGGAATAAGGGCATTTGCTTTTCAAGAATATACAGTGTTTACGTGACCATGTGCTTTGCCAGTCCATTTATTTAATGATTATTCCCCTTTCGAAACTTAAAAGCAAAATAAAACCCCTTGGCTTTGCTTAGGCAAGGAGAAATTGAATAGAACAATTAAGTCCACAGGGACTGTAAGTCCACCTCCAAGCTGGTAGATCAGAAGACACAAGTTTTTAGAATGAGCTCCTAAAAGATGTTGAAACTTCTTCAACCTTTCCAGAGACATAATCTTGCATGGGAAGAATAGAGGTAAGAGACCAGACCAGAACAGAACAGTTTCTCAAGTGGGCCTGTGGTAGATCTGCCATGTCTCAAGAGTCAACTCACTCAACAGGCCCACGCTGCTTTCTGTAGTGAACACAAGTATTACAGTCTAGTTGTTCAAGTAATAACAAGTACTTGAGGCTGAAAAAGCTGTTCACAAAAGTGATTCAGCATGCAAAACTCTTGAGCAGTCACCAGATGTCACCATGTCTCAGAAGACTGGCAGGGAAGCAGCAGGCCAAGTGACAAAAACAGAAGAGAAGGCTTCCATCACACATCCACAGCTTCAGGTTCAAAGTAAGGCCAGAAAGAGCAACTCAGTCACCAAGACAACTTAAAGTGTGCCCATTTAGTAGCTGAAGGACCTGGACTGGTCATCTCAGGCAGTGCCCTCCAACCTTTCCATCTCAGCCACATGGCTGCAGCTCTCTCTTCTTTCTCACTTCCCACCTCAAGCCCTGTACCCTTGTGACTCAAACACCCTCAAAGGAACACCATCTCTGGAAGTGATCACCAGTCTCACTTCCCAGGACTTCCTGCCACACGTCTTGTGCAACCCAGGTTTGCTCATGAGTTTGAGGCTGGGTGGAACTGAAACTCTTTGTCATCACACTCTTACAGATACACAACAACCTTGGTGCCAGATGTTGTAGCATCTTCTAAATTTTGTCTCTCATATTAAAAGTTCCTCATTTCTTTTAAGGATTTGGATTCCAGCATTTATATTTCAAGCTGTCACTAGCATGATCTGGGTTCTGCCTTACATACAAAGCAGGACAAAGCATTTGCTTCACAGGCAAAGCATGTTCTGCTTTTTTTCATGGCCTCCCTATCTTTCTGCCCCTTCTGCAGGAAACAGCAGACAGTGCCATGCACATCCAGAACTTACTTATAATATAAAATGCCCAATAAAATGCTAAATATTTGGCCCAATAGGCTATCATAATGTCCACAAGTTCTGGTCATGTTCCAGGACCCTCATGCAGTAGACATCCACAAACAAACAGAAAGTAAATACCTTCTGTCCAGAAGGTGGTGGTGTGATGCTGCCTCTAGTAGATGACCTTAGTGATGCCTTTAGAGCAAAGCAGCTCCCACAACTGCCTGGCAGCCATGCATGAATCAGTGACACTCTGACCAGTAGTGCCTAAACCCTCAGCTGTACAAGACCACATCATTCCTTCCAGTAGCAGCGAGGGATAAACATCCTGGCTCCGTCCTCTCTGTCACAGCAGACCTCCAAGGCAGGAGCAAGTGCTGCTGCCCATGCATGCATGAACAGCAGGCCTGGCATTTTCAAAAAACCATGGGCTCACTGAGTGCCCACTGCACAGCACAGTCACACAAGGTTGCTTACCCACGCTGTTCCAGGGACAGGAACTCAGGAGGAGGCTGCTTTTGCCAAATCAACTTGTTCAGGCTGCTCCAGACATCACACCTCCTAAGGGACTTTCAGATACTAAGGACACTCTGCATTCTCCTCAAAAAGAGATAGCTAGAAGCTAGGCCACAAAACACAGTTTTTTATAAACTGCAGGCTTGACGACTTTGATTGAAATCTTCACTTCCCTTTGAACAGAATGGAAGGAACAAAGAATGAGTGTAGGAGATGAAAGAAAAAAAAAAAAGAGTGGGAGAAAAAGAAACAAAGAAACATCTCAGCCCATCTACTCCACTACAAAAAACAAGAATAAAATCTGCTCTGTGCTGGAAACTCCCACAAGGTATCTTGATTTCAAGCAGCTGAACGCATACACAGGTAGCTGTGACTCTGAGAGAAACACACTGTTTTTAAGAGACTAAAGCAAAATAGGAGATTGTCATCCATTATATATTAGAATGTAACACAGCATCTCTCATCAACCAGTGGTACAGGGCAAGCTGGTATGCTTGGAACTGTTCTGCCTCCACAGTAGATGGTTCCATTGCAGAGAACATTACCAGCACACCCCTAAACCAGCTCACACACTGTTTAGAAGGCTGGGATTAATTATGACAGAACAAAAGAGAGTAAGGTTTAAAACGGGAGGGGTAGTGAAAAGTAGGGAGAGAAATACAAACTTCAGTAGAAACCTCAGGATACACAAACTCCATTAGGTACAGAAAAAGAAGGCATTTAAAAACAGAGGAAGAACAATCACTTACCTTTCAAAAGGGGCTGGAAAGTTGGAATTTCCTGCAGTTTTATGACATCTGGATCATTGCTGACATTCCGTGAGGATTGCGTTCCTGGGGCTACAACCACAATGTCGTCCATTTTTGCTCGTTGCTTGGCTGGCAACGGAGATGCTGGATATGGGAGGGAGAGGGAACAATCAAATCGATACGCAGATTCCATCAGAATCCAACCCTATGCGAATATTGCTCTATTTCACATTGCACAGGTGTGCTTTCTGTAGCACATTGGCGAGATCACTGAAGGGTTCTAAGCTCCTTTCTCTCTCCACACCGGGGAACAGCTGATTCCGGAACACCTGCACCACTGACGGCCCGCTCGCTCCTGCTACCCCAGCTCCGCACCCGCGCCCCGGGCGCTCCTCACCCCCGGCTCTGCTCCCCCGGCCCGGGCGATGCCCTCGCGCCGTCACAGGAAGGGCCGGGCCGCGCCGCCGCTGCCTCCCAGAGAAACAGCCCTTCCCTTCTCCACAGCCGCTGTTCCTCCCAAGGAAACAGCCGTGCCTTTCTCCACAGCCGCTGTGCCGGCACAGCCCCGCTCCCCGGGGGACAGCCGCGCGCCCTCGCTCCCTGCCGGGCACCGACCTGCGGCGCTGGGCTCGCCCGGGCGGCTCTCGGCCTCGGCGCTCTGCTCCGCGCCCATGGCGCTGCCTCCGTCCCCCGCCCGCCGCAGCGCGGGGCCGCCGCCGCCCACGGGGTTCCGGCTGCGCCGGGTCACGGCGGCTCCGCCCGGCGGGCGGGGCGGCGCAGGGGCTGCAGGGCCGGGGCTGCTCGGCTCTGCCTCCCCGGAGCCGGCCCGGGGCAGAGCAGCGTTGCTCTGTTTGGCCAGGGAAAGTGCTCCTCCTCCGCTGCTCCTCCCCAGTGCGGCCAATATCTGGAGTGCTGTGTCCGCTTCTGTGCTCCTCGGTGTTACCGGACAAGCTATATTTCTTTAAAAAGGAGCCTATCACAGAATATGCTGAGTTGGGAGGGACCTACAAGGATCATCGAGTCCAACTCCCGGCCCTGCACAGACACCCCAACAATCCCACCCTGTGCATCCCTGAGAGCGGTGTCCAAACACCCCTGGAGCTCTGGCAGCCTTGGGGCCGTGCCCATTCCCCAGGGAGCCTGTTCAGTGCCCCAGCACCCTCTGGGGGAAGAACCTTTCCCTGATACCCAGCCTCACCCTCCCTGACACAGCTCCAGCTGTTCCCTGGGTCCTGTCCCTGGTCCCAGAGAGCAGAGCTCAGAGCCTGCCCCTCCTCTTCCCCTCACAAGAAGCTGGAACTGCGCTGTCTCCCCTCAGTCTCCTCCAGCTGAACAGAGCAAGTGTCCTCAGCTGCTCCTCACGCGCTTCCCCTCAAGGCCCTTCACCATCCTGGTGCCCTCCTTTGCACACTCTCTAATGGCTTTATGTCTTTCCGATATGATGGCACCCAAAACTTCACACAATATTTGAGACGAGGCTGCCCCAAAGCAGAGCGGGACAATCCCCTCCCTGGCCCAGCCAGGGATGCTCAGTAATTGTGCTGAAATCAGCTCCAGGTGAGTAAAAGGCAATTGTGGTAGGGGGATCTGTAACCACTGATCCACAGGCCACCAACCCAAGAAACTCCTTGACCCCAAAGAAGAGAGAAACTGAGCATGTGGAGTAATGAGCATGAAAAGCAAGAGAATCATTAACCAATAGAAGATAGAATATTAATTAATAAGAGAGCTATGTAACTTGTAACCAATGAACACTAATTCCTTTACCAACACGTATAAATAGTCCAAAATTTTGATAACTGATTTACATGTTGGTGAGGCAATACCGACATACCTCTGTGCTGAATAAAGTAATGCCAGCTTTCTAACCTAACAAACTGGGCTTGAGAGCTCATTTCCCAGTTTTTGGTGAGGAGAGGGTCTAGTGGAGGCCACAAAGATGATGAGGGTCTGGAGCACCTTTCATATAAGAGGAGTGCCATGAGAGAAGTGGGAGCTTCAGACAAGCTCTGCCTTAGCCTCAGATTTTGGCAACAGTTTAAATGTAAGGACTCACTCTGGCCCACAAGTTCTAGTGATGGCAGATAGGGTCTATTTATAAAAATGAATTATTTATTAAACAGACAAGAGATAGACAAAAGATCTTAATCAGAATAACTTACTACACAGTATAAAACTGAAAACAACTAGCAGTAGATTACAGCATAACATAAAACAGTGCATGATATCAAGGTACCTCTATTAAAGGTGGCAAAAGAAATAGTATTAGGAGTCAAATGTAACTTCCCACTGAAGTGAGAGTAATATTCACAGATGCCTTCACTCAACCTCCAGGGGATTAACCACAAAGCAGTGTCCCTGCTCAGGGCAGAAACTCCACACATTTCCTGGGAAATGTGTAGAAGATGTCTGCTTTGTGGAAGTTTGGTGTGGCTTTTATAGCTGGAAAGTGAGTCTGTCAGAAATCCAGCTTACCTTTCCAGATCTCACTTGGACAGTTTATTGGCAGTTGGGAGATGCCAGACCAGTGTTAACCCCATGGCCCCAAAATGACTCACTACAAGACAGCTTGTCCTGTTTGAGTTGTCTGATCAGTTAACAAATAACAAACTCTTGTGAGGGGTGAGGTGCTCTGCTACAAAGAGACTGCGGGAGCTGGGCCTGCTTATTCTGGAGAAGACAGGCCTGAGAGAGGATCTCTTTAATGCAGATAAAGATCTTAAAGGGGGTGCCAAGAGGAGGGACCAGACTCTTTCCAGTGGTGCCCAGTGACAGGACGAGGAGCAATGGCCATAAACTAAAACACGAGAAGTTTCATTTCAACATGAAGAAGAACAACTTCCCATTGAGGATGGTAAAACACTGGACCACCCGCCCAGGAAGATTGTGGAGTCTTCCCCTCTGGAGACATTCCAAACCCACCTGGAATGTGGGTTGCTGTGTCACCTGCTCAGGGTGACCCTGCCTTGGCAGAGGGGCAGGACTAGATGATCTCCAGAGGTCCTTTCCAACCCTAACAATTCTGTGATTCTGTGATTTTTTTAGTTAAGGGTAAGAATTCTTCTGTGCCAAGGCAAACCTGCCAAACCCCAGAGTGCTGGGCACAGAGCAGAGCAGTGTGGGCAACACCCATCACCAGCAGCCCTTATATACATGTGTGTCAGGAGTGAGGGAAAAGCCAAGATCAAAAGTCCACAGGCAGCTCAGGCTTAGGAAAAAAACAAGATTAAAAAAACCTCAAAAAACCGCAAGCATAAATGAGAAGGAAACATACTTTAAGATTTGGGACTTACTGTTTTCATATTTGACAGTCAAATCAGCAAAGACATCACGCAGTTGTCTATGACAGAAGAATTGTCTATAAATAAGAACAGCACTGGTCTGTGCTGGTTTCTGAACAAGCCTGTTCTGTGCTCACGCACAAAGCCCAACGTCATCCAAAGCTCTGCACCGAACTCGGCATCGTTTCTCTTGGCTGCCTTTGCTAATTGCCACCAAGATTTAATCTAACACAAGAATGAGGCTCCTATCTTGTGAGAACTGCACCTCAGCACTGTTTCTAAGATCCAGGCTATGGGAAAACAATCCCAATCCAACAGCACCTGCTGCTAGCTGTAGGCTGTATGCTGCACTGTGTGCTTTTGTAACCTAATAGCATTGGTTACAATAGAAGTTCATCTTGTCTGTGCCTGAGCATTTCACCATGTAGGGCACTGGCTGCAAAGCACACAGATGCTCTACAGAAAACACCTTTAGTGACCTAGCACCATGTCTAAGGGCTGATGGTGTCCCACCATTCTCCCTCCCTCAGCTTCCCTTTCTTCCCATTGCAGTGGTGAGGGAACACAGCAGCTGCTGGGCAAGGCTGGCTCTCTCCTAGCCCAGTGGATGTGTCTGCATAGCTTTTGAGGGACCTTGGCTTCCCTGCACCTCAGCAGCCTCACCAATTTGCTTCTGGTCTCGCCAGGGAGACTGAGTGCTTGTCCCACCAGGAAGAGGAAGGAAGAGCAGAAATTTGCCATGGTGGCTGGAGTGGGGCAGTCGTGTTATCCCCAGGATCTCTTCTGCCCTTCTTATATTACAGATCACATCAGCCCTTCTCACTTTCCCATGGTCATCTATGCCTGTCTGACCACAGCAGTGTCTGTGCATATTCTCACATTCACCATCACTACAGTACACCATCCCAGCTTTTCAGGTGAAGAACCAGTTTCCTCACCCTCCAGTTCTGACCACCCCAGCCAGATTTTTAGCATTATTGTTCAGCTTCTTTCTGCTCAGCTTCTTCTACCACCTCTATGTAAGCAAAGGCAGGTGGCAGCTGCAACTTTATCTAATACATAGCAGGGGTAATATCTGTGCTTGCTTTTAGTATTCATTCCCCCTGTTCATTCACCGTGTGATGCAGTTAGTAGGTGACACCTTAATGTTCACATTCTCTTAGGACTTTGTCCTCTAACAGTGAAAATAATGTCACCAGTTTACCAAAAGAAAGAAGCTGGGCTAGAAAGGAATATTTTCTTAAACAAGTGCAGCTGAAAATTTTTGAAGAAACCATCCCACCAAGACTGCGAAATCACAACCGAACATTATGAATTGCCCCAAGATGGCCATGTGATGCAAAATCAGATGGGTGGCTCAGTCTCTTACAACATTCATGTCCAAATAAAAGCCAACACCCAGCAGTATTGACAAAGGGGACTAACTGGGCATGAAGAACAAGACAGCCGCCCATGCCTTGGCATCTAACCATTACAATATATAACCTAACCTGCCCATTGGGATCTCGTGAGGTAATGTACATCTCTAAAAAGAAAATGGATTTTACTTACAGGGAATTAAATAAAAGGTCTCTTTCCTGAAAATAAGGAATATATATAAATAAGGAATATAATCCTTTTATTCTTTAATTCCTTTGGTCTACTTTTATTCCTAAACACTACCCCAAAAATAGTAAGAAAAAAACATAATTAAAAAGAGGAAATGAAAAATTTCCAAGCAAAAACATTACTTAAGCAAGCAATTGCACTGAGACAGCTGAGGGAAGAATGGCCAAGACACCAGACGGGGTCCCAGTAGTAGTACAGGCTTTTCTGTACAACTCCCATTCCACAAACATTGTGTGCTTGGCTGTGATTTGAACAGGATTATTCAGGTAGCAAGGAGTCTTTTACAAACATGGAAATATGTCCATGTCCGTTTAGTCCAGGATATGCATATTAATCGCTTTCATTACAGCTTCCAAAAGCAGATCTCAGAAGGAGGACAAGTCTGACTGTGGGTAAAACCCTATCAGCTTGACCACCAAGAGCTTCACTAGGTGGTTTTCCCTTTGTGTCTGATGCTCAGGAAGAGCCCTTGGGGCCGGCGAGTGGCTGGAGGAGCGGGAATATCCTCTCAGCCCCGCTGGGCAGGCAGAAGGAGGAGGGCGAGAGGAAGGCAGGAGAAGGGCAGGCAGGAGGAAGCAAGGGAAGGCAGGCAGGAGAAAAGGCAGGAAGGGGACAGGAGAATGGCAGGCAGTGAGAAGGAAGGAAGAGAAGAGAAGGGCAGGCAGGAGGAGGGGAGGCTGGAAGGCAGGAGGAGGGCGCGTAAGTAGGTAAGCACGAAGGCAGGAGGACGGCAGGTAGGTAGGTAAGCAGGAAGCCCAGGAGGAGGAGGAGGGCAAGCAGGCAGGCAAGCAGGCAGGCAAGCAGGCAGGCAGGCAGGCAGGAGAAGGAGGAGGAGGGCAAGCAGGCAGGCAAGCAGGCAGGAGAAGGAGGAGGAGGGCAAGCAGGCAGGCAGGCAGGCAGGAGAAGGAGGAGGAGGGCAAGCAGGCATGCAGGCAGGCATGCAGGCAGGCAGGCAGGAGAAGGAGGAGGAGGGCAGCAGGCGGCCCGGGCCCGCCTCCCAGGGCCCCTCCTCCCGGACGTGCCGGGCCACCCGCGGTTCCCCGAGCGGCCGTCCCGAGCCTGGCCACGCTCCGCCGCTGCCTTCCCGACCCCGCGCTGCGGGCGGGGGCAGCCCGAAGGTGTCCCAGGAATGCGTGCCCGTCCCGGGAGCAGCGGAGACTCCTCGACGGGGGTCCCCCGGCTGCCGCTGGCCGCGAACCCCGGCCGTGCCGGAGGAGCCCCGCGGGGACCGGCCCGGGTCACCATGGCCCGCGGGGGCAGCCGCTGGCCGGTTCGCCTGCTGGTGATCACCTGCGTGATGGCCGGGCCGGCCCTGAGCCAGGAGTGTTCCGCGGAGAAGATGGAGAATTCCATCATCGATATAGACTTGTCCCTGCCCCGCGGCGTCCGGGGCGCGGAGCCGCTGCGCGTCCCCAGCGCGGGTGCGTGTGCCCGCGCCTGCTGCTCGGGGCACCGGCTCGCAGGTAACCTCGGCCTCCTTCTCCGCCACTGCCTGGGAGATTAATTCTGGAGTTTGGGCTCGCGGGGTGTTCAGCTGCTGGTGTTCTCCGTGTTCAGCACAGAATTTACCCTCTCATTCAGGCTGCGCTTAGTTCCAGCTTGCGGCTGCTACCTTCTTTTGCCAGTAGATGTTAGATCTTAACGCAAGACCCCGTAGTGTTCAGGAAAATAGTTGCATCACAGAAACGTTAGTTTTAAGCGTTAGTTTTACGTGTTAAAACCTCACAAATCCCGAACCCCGAAGGTGAATAAGCTGTATTTAGTAGACGCACTAAAAGTAGCTGGCATTTTGCACTGTATTTAATTTTAGCCAAGAATGAGAATGCTCACCCTTCTCTGAGACAGCTGGTTTGAGCCAAGCTCTTGGAGCAGTAGGAGGTAGAGCAGGAAGTAGAAATGACAGTGGTGAAGGTGACCCCCCGAAGCAGCAACTAGCCAAGTGATTCCTGGGATGTAATAAGGAAAAATGTCTAAATAATTTTCTTCCTTATAAGTGTATCAAGGAGGTTTTCAGATTTATCAGGATTTGTAAGCAAGAAGTCATTGTATAAAGTGGCGCCAGTGTGGTATGGGTGAGGGGAGGATAGGAGATTAGACTCATAATTTCCCCAACTTTATTTGTACAGGAAAAGGAAGGTGTGACCTTTCATATTTTGGCCCTGGGCCATTCTTCTGCAGTCTTTGGCTGTTTTTCCTGTAGGAATGTTATGTGTTAGTAGTTTTCCTCTTACTCACATGAGGAAAAGTTAACGAACTAGATCTCATTACCATACTGGTATAAAAGTTCTTATTGCTGAAACAGGCATTTATTTTGTTTTGCAGGAGACAAGAAGTGCAATTTGATTATTTTTTATGCTGCAAGAACAAGTACACATCCCAACTGCTACTTGTTTTACTGTCCTAGCACTGAGGCTTGTCCAATGAAACCTGCAACAGGACTTGTGAGCTACAAGATAACTAGAGGTAAATAATAGTGAGAGCCACCAGCTCCCACACCAGATTACTTTTGCACCTATGAACTTTCAGTAGTGACCAGGAACTGCTTGGGGTCGTATTTTTAGTAAAGTATTCTAAGGCAAGCATTATAATTTGAAAATACTGCTCTTTTTCTTTGTGGAAGATGGATGGGCAGGTGTGTGGTGAGCTCCTTTGTGGGCCCAGCTTCCTGCTTGGAATAATGTCCCAACCCTTATAAAATACCTTCACATTAGATTCAGAACTCCTTGTAATTTGTCCTTGCTTAAAACAAAAAGAAGCTCCTTCCATCTAGAGATATTCAAGAAGGAAAATTTCCTGTACATAATGCTGAAAAGTATCACCAAAACCAAGGGAAATACCATGCCCTTGTAGCCAGCTGTGTATTGAAAGGACCTGAGCTACACTGATGAATAACTGGCAGTGGTAATCATTATTTTCTGCTTTCAGTTAGGGAACCTGAAGTACAGAAGCAAACTTTCTAAACTCAGAGCTTTATGGCATGTGGGGTGCACACTCGGGAACTTCTTGCTCTCTGGCCTACGCTGTGGGATTTTTAACAGCAAGGCCTACTTGTTGATTGACATTGACTTGCACCAGACCTATTTGAACAGCTCAGATAAGAAACTGATAATTAGACTGTCCTGCCAAGAGTTTACAAGGCAGTTTCTGTGTGGCTGCTTGAGAGACGGAACTTTTGCTGAAAAAGAGAACTTTTCCGAGAAGAACTATGCAAGGAGCAACAGTGTGATATATAGAAAGATTACTCATATAAAGTTACCAAGTATTTTTGTGCAAGCACAATCACACAGGAATTGTGCAAAAGCAATGTGCAACAAATGAACTGCACTTCTGTAAAATTATGACTATAATTACACTTTCCTCCAGCTCCTTCTCCCCTAGAAGAACATTGGGGTTTCAAACAAAGAAACAAATGCAGTCATGCTTGTGCTTTTGTTGGGCATGTAGTGCAGTGCTGAGTGAACAATTTGATTGCATATAGCACCTCTTTTTCATTTTGCACATTTTAGCTTCTGTGAACATTTAATTGTGGAAAGATTATGCTAGCTTGTTTAATGTTCCTAATAAGTTTCCAAAGGTAGCACCGGAGCGGTGTCAGTACCAACAAATGTTTCAAACTTTGTTCTTTCATATGAGAATCTGTATGTGGTTACACTGAAAACCAAGCTAAAAGGGGGAAAGATACTTTAAAAATTATTTATTTCAATTCCAGTGCAGTTAACAAACCTTTTTGTTTCAATAATAAAAAGAGATGAGTAAGAGTCAGAACTGCTTGAGAGCTTTCCCTTTTAAATGTTCTGTACAGCAGCTGAATAGTTATTATGTATATATTATATATTTTTTCTGTATTTTTATAAATATAATTATAAAATTATATATATATAATATGAATTAACAATTAGCCAGTCTTTCCAAGAGCTCATGCTCAGCCAAATACTTTCTATAATACCTGTAAATCAGGTAAATACTGTAGAAGAAATACTGTAAAATCAGGTAGCTTTTAAGATTATCATTTGTATGGTATTTCTGCCACAGGACACTGTTATGTGACTAGGCTTGAGGCCGACAGCTTTTATGACGTAGAATATAAATGTCACTGTGCATATTTTAAAGAAAGCAAATTTCATTAGTCAGTATCTCTTAGAGCCCCCTTATATAAATGTTTCTAAGGAATACAAATAGAGTATGCCTACAGTAGTCAAAAATAGATTTAATAATTAAATACCCGTATTTCTGTTTCCAGACATCCATGCCCCAGAGGATAAATCCATCAAAACTGAGAACTTTTCTTCAAATGATTATTCTTTGCCTTTGGATGCTGGCACCATTATTTCTCACAGTCAGAATATCCACCAGAATCACACTGCCAGTTCACAACAATCTGTCTTTCATCAGGCTTCTGAACTCCTGAACCACATAGGCAAGCATTTAGACAACATGGAATTTCATACAGTTTTTCCTGAATCTCCGAGAGCAAAAGAGTCTGAGAGCTTAGACCTCATCTCAAGGAAGAAGGGAGTTAATCTGCCACCAAACACGCCTTCTGCTGTTCCAGTTGGAAACCCCACTGCTTCATTCCCCACCACTACTCAGGCAGGCGCTCCCGAAACCAGCAGTGCTTCTCTTCCTCCTCTGCCTACAAGTGCTGCCCAGCTGGAGTCTCGTACAACCTCTCTGCATCCTGGTGCTGCTCAACCAGCTACAACCCCCCCCACCACAGCTGCCTCTCCACCTGCTGCAGCCACTGGAGCTAAACGTGGTGTCCCTGTCACCAGCGTCGCTGTCACTCATGTTCCTCTTTCCAAGCCCACAAATTCTGCTTCTACTTCTACAACCAAGCAAGTGACCACAAATTCTGGATCTGCTACCACCCCATCAAGGCTAAGGACTCCAGCCATGGCTCCTGAGCCAACAGTTGTCTCTTCCAGTCATACCAGCCATGTGACCCTCCTCTCTTTTCCAGGTTTCACTCTGTCCAGTGATTCCCCTGCATCTTCCCAAAATGACCTTTGGGGTTCTGACCCATCTGACTCAGAACGCTCCCTGTCAGAAGGTGTTCTGAGAGGGAAAGGTGTTTTTCAGCTGGGGGAGAAAAGCAGCCTTGTAGCAGCTTTGCTTTTTGGGGTGATATTCTTGTTGCTAGTTATTGTGCTGACCGGGAAGAAAATACATGAATCTCTTCAGAAGAGGCATTACACCAGGTTGGATTACTTGATCAATGGAATGTATGCTGATGTCTGATTGGGAGAGGGAATAAAATTTTGAGGAGCATCTCTCACTTTTGAGAGGAGAACTCTGAAATGGAACAGTAGATACTGAAATCTCAGAAGAGGATGGATTCCATTTTTTCCCGCTAATGGGAATGCAGGAGACAGGAGATGGGTTTGGTGGGGAGAAGAAACGCTCTGTCTATGCTGAAATATAACGTCTGTCATGTTTGATTTATTACTAAATCCTGAGAGTAAACACTTAAATCCAAGCTAAGCTAAGAAGGTCTTATATTTAAGGAGAAAAAGCATTTCATGAGCTTAATCTGTACTGTGATAAGCTTAGTGAAATAGAAGTACACCTAATAAATTGAGTACCTGTGCAGCACGTGGGCGTTTTCAGTGCTATTTGCACCAAATGCCAGAGTGTTACATGATTGCCTGGCAATCCTATTTACCCTATTTGTAGCGTTAAAGGAATACTTAGTAATAGAGCTTTGCATCTAAATGGTTTTAGGTAAAAAATATGACATATGGCATAATTTAATTTTCCTTATCTAAATATAGTTTATGGTTATATACATATCTTTAAAGTTCTTTTTCTGCATACATCACAGGTCTCCTTAAAACCACATACTGCAAATGTGAGTGCTCTCAAAGCACACTCTCTTCAGTTCTAGTGTCCCCTTCATGTGACTGGTAATAAGCATAGCTGCTAATTAACAGTTGGTCTTGATGATATTCGAGGTTTTTTCCAGCCTAAACAACTCTATGATTTTAAGTTTCCCTGACTCTTCAACAGGGAGAGTCAATGGGAGCACCTACTGTGACACAACTTCCAGTTCATGTTATTTAAATTTCACTTTGCATACACTCAGTCTAAACCTGGTTTTAGAATGAAAGACAAGATATCAAAGTATTCATGTCAGGTGGCATAATCAACAACAAACGTCATGGCAGAGAAGGAAGGGTGCCTCATGAATGCAAGGAAACAATTCTATTACAAAATAAGAAATAATAAAAAATAAGAGATTCTTAGATCTGTCAAACTTAGTGTGGTGGGAAGCAAGCGTGATCCAAAAAATGGCCTCAAGGCAAGTTTTCTGAAAGCTCTAAATAACTAAACGCAGAAAATTCTCTGAAAATTTCATTATTCAGAGATCAAAGAAAAGTCAGTGTTTCTTGTGTCAAGAACTTGAATTCTTACTATATGGAGGCTGCAAATTGCTTTATATACACAAAACCAGCTGGTCTGCTACATTGTTTAAGTCTGACAATGGTTAAAAGCAAAGCATTCTGGATAACCTCTTAAAAGTGAGCAAAATTACAGAAGAAAAGTACCTCAAATTTATCAGCTTATTTGTTGACTGCGCTTTGTTTAACCTCATTTTCTTTTATTTTCTTTTTTTTTAATAGCTATTTTCAGAGGTTTCTGGTCAAGGAACATGACAAGGAGGAACATTTCTGGACAATGAGTTCACAGAATGATAAGTACTAGGCCTAGCTGTAAAAATGCAGATGCAGATCTAAGGTTGACCATAATTTTCTCTCGTAAGAACTGCAACCTTCATGAGAAGCTTTCTATGTTGCTGGTGCCATCACAGCAGCTTAATGCAGGAGAGGTGCTGAGAACAAGCCCTGAATCCTCACTGTGCATTTCTGCTGCAATAAATAATTTGTTGGAGGGAAAGGTGGTTGGTATTAATTGGTATGGTTACAGTACAGTAGCAAAACACTCAAGAGAAACCAGCAGATGTATCTCAGGGTTGTTCAGAGCACAGGCTCATTCAGCTGGAGGAGGGGCATTTTACAGGGGCGTGTAGTGATAGGACAAGGAGGAATAGCTTTAAACTAAAAGAGAGAAGGTTGAGGTTAGATATTGAGAAGATATTCTTCCCTGTGAGGGTGCTGAGGCTGTGGCACAGGTTGCCCAGAGAAGCTGTGGCTGCCCCATCCCTGGAAGTGTTCAAGGCCAGGTTGGATGGGGCTCTGAGCTACCTGGGATAGTGGAAGGTGTCCCTGCCCAGGGCAGGGGGTTGGAATGAGATGAGCTTTGAGATCCCTTCCAACCCAAAGCACTCTCTGATTCTACAGTGTGGCCCATGTGATCAGGAACTGCCCTCCAGCCCATGCCCAGCACGGTGAGTGGCAGAGGTAAAGCTGAGAGGTGCACAAGCACCATCACTCATTTGGTGAGGATGCTGACCTCTGTGGCCTTTCACAACATTTAAGTAAAACAAACAACTTTAAATGTTGTTACATGAGAAATCATTTTTTGTGCTTGAGCAAAGAGAGTAAGGTACTAGGCAGGTGTACTGAAACACTTTTGTAAAATTATTTTTCCCACCCATTTGTCATGTTGGATTAAGAACTAATGGGGAATTAATTGATAGCTGACCAGTTTGGATCTTTCTGGCGGGGCCTTTACAAGCTGTGTTTGAACACTAGAGGGCAACAACAGTTTATTAAATAAAATTGACAAGTTTTGAGGATTTTTGGTGATTTTAAAAAATTTAAATTAGTTTGGGTTTTTTTAACTTTCCAAACTATGGCTATTTCATTGCCAGAAGGTTTTATAGGAAAGCTTTTTGTTTATTGAAAGGTTCTGGGTGGAGGATTATATACACATATTTTTAAAACTTCTTACTATATCATATAATGTAGAAGACAACAAAACTAAGCATAGTCTCTAATGACATTGAATTGGGTTGCATTATTAGTCATGTATTGGCATTTCCAGTAAACAGAGAAGGAGAGAGATTTCCCATCAGCATTCTTTTGACTATGATGCTTTATTATATGCATTTTTGGAGCTTACTTGTTTGCCTGGATAATGCTCTTGTATTATGAATCAAAAAGCAGCGAGACAAAGTAACGAAAAAATCCATCCAGTTTGTTACGCTTTCCACCATTAAAACTTCAGTGCACTTTTCTGTTTTTCCATTGACATCTCCTGTGGTCTTCACTGTGCACCACACATGGAATTGGATCATCAATCAGCATGCTGTGATGACAACCCACACACTTGGAGTGGCTCTTTCTGAAGGTAACCAGTTATGTTATGGCAAGAGGCCAAAAGCTGATTGCCTTTTGTCACCCGGAGAGCATAACAAATTCTGTAGCTGCTTGTGTTCATGTTGGTGCTTTATAGTGCTAAGAAAACATAAGGTGTGTAAATAGAGACTGTCATGAACAAAACTGTTTTGTGGTATTGTACAGTAAGACAAATAGCCTAAATTTTATAACCAGTGCAAACAATCATAAAGAAAGACACTGTCAATCTATTTGAGATGGATGAGAAGGGTGCAAAGTCCCTACCTCAAAGGGCTGCAAACTCAGCACAGTGTGTTCTCTGCAAATAGTGCTTCAGTTCATTTTAACTCCTGTAGGAGTAGGAAACACTTATACTCAGGATTATTTCAAGTAAATTCCTAACCAACTAACAAAATCTAACAAACAAGGAAATTAAACCACCAAAAAAAAGAATTACATGAGAAGGCAGTTTCAAAACTGGATCTTGTTTTCCCTCCTCCTGCAAAACCATCTTAGTGGATTTGAATCTGATGACATGCTTTGATCCTACCATCCCACACTCCATGCCAATAAAAACGTGGAGTTTAAAGTGCCCGTACTGCAGTCAGCAATTCCCATGCAGCATCCCATCATACAGAGAGCTATACTTCTGTAGACTTTTTTCTGTCACCCTCCTGAAATGGGCCTAGACAGCTGTGCTCTCCCTGTGCATTACTCATCTTCTCATACAGGTAATGTGCTTCTCTACATTCCTGTTCATTGATAGTTGTGGGATAGCTGCATCCCCTCATCCTTAAAAAGTCTTGCACATCCCTTCAGGAGTGTACATGCTGTTCCCAGATGCTTTCCCAGCATCTTGATGGGTAGGTCCCCTGAAGGGCTAGGATATATTGAACATTTTTCTTCCATCTTCAGAAAGTCTACACTCACTCTTAATCTCACAGTCTAAATTTGGTTTTTTTCCTTTAGGTCTCTACACTTCTTGAGGGTGTCAAAGTGCAAAAGCATAAAACTGCTGCTCTTTGTCTCCTTTGTGTTTGGTATTATAAACAATGTATAAAAGTATTTTTAAGTTCCAGTACAACTATGCTGGATCACTGTTTCCTGTATACTGTCTCACTTAATGAAAAAAAAAAAAAAAGGCCTGAGGGCTATGCATTAATTTCTCTTCTGTTTTTCTCTTACTCCTCTCCTTCCATCCTATAAAATGTCATTTTCTTAAGTGGCAAGAGTTTAGATAATCCATGTTCAAGCTGTTGCGATCCCTTTTCTTTTTGGTTCACTTTATTTTAATAGAAAATTGACCAAGAAAATTTAAAATTCTGGTATACCAATGACACGCAGGAGTAGTAACCAGATAATTTGTGCACTCTGTATTTTTTCAAAGAAATTTTGGAAGCAGTTAACATCTAGAACAGCTGGCTAAACCATAAGGAATGTTTTGAAACATTTGCTGATTTGAACAGTCACTCTGAAGACCACAAAGGTGTTTCATCGTAATGCTACGATGGTAAGTGTCGTGGTTAGACGCTGGCTAAGCACCAGGCACCCACGAAAAGAAACACCTACGTATTTTCCTCTGCTATGGCTGAGCAGAGGAAGGGGAATTGAAAACCTCATTTTCATGAGTTAAGGATTATTGAAAAAAAAGAACCACTTTAAGGCAAAACAGGTTCAAAACTGAACAGTATAAAGATTTATTATTAACAGAATTGAAAGTAAAAAGGGTAATGAGAACCAAAGCAAATCTTCAGAACACCTTTCTTTCCCAGTCCCTCCCTCTTTCCACCGACTGCGCAAGAAAAAAAAATGGGATTTTGGTCAATATTTCACTTCTTAAAAATCTTTCTTCAGTATCGTCGAGGAAAAGAGTTTCTTCTGCTGTGCCATGGGATCCTTCCCACGGGAAATAGCTCTCTGCGAACTTTTCTAGCGTGCTTTTAACTTCCACAAGCAGCCGTTCCACCTGAACCTGCTGCAATGTGAATCCCTCCCACAGGCCAAGCAGTCTTCCCACAACTGCCTAGTGTGGGTCATTGAAGTTGATGGGGTTTAGTCTTTTAAGGATGAGCTGTTCTAGTTTGGAAGGGAAGGCTCTCTTCCTCTGTCTCTAAAAGTAAGGGTAATCTCTCTCTGAGTTCCTTGCTAGATTACAGCTTTTCAGCATCCACACACTCCAGCATGAGTACTGCTCTTCACGGGCTGCGCGTGGATCTGTGCACCCCTCCATGCACCTCACAAATTCAAGGGAAACAGTTTGTTATATTATAGTCCTCACCACGGCTTGCAGGAGAATCTCAGCTCTGGTGCTTGGAGCACCTTCTCCCTCTCCTTCTTCTTCACTGACCTCGGTGCTGCCATGTTGGTTCTCCTCATGTGTCCTCACTTTTCCTCTGACTTGGAAGAAAGTTGGTGTTTGTAAGTTGCAGTTGAGAGGTTGATCTCATCTGGGCTCCGCACTGGGGAATTGCTTGCCATGTCTCTTGCTGCTGGCCACGTGGTCCCTGCTGGCACCGCACAGCCAGCCCTGGCCTCGTGGTTCTCACCGGTGCCGCACGGGTGGCTCCAGCCTCAGAAGGGCCCTGGCCACACAGTCCTGGCCTTGGGAGGGCCCCAGCTGTGAGGACCCGGCCTCGGGAGGGCCCTGGCCACGCGGTCCTAGCCTTGGGAGGGCCCCAGCTATGGGGTCCTGGCCCCCGGTGGCCCCCGCCGGCATGGGCCCCAGTGGCAGCCCCATCACCCCTCAGGAGAAGAAAAAAGAGAGCTTCCTGCGGTTTTTCCTTTCTTAAACATGCCCTCACAGAGGTGTTACCAACTTGTTTAATTGGGCTAGTGACCTGCCCATCCGTCAGAGCCTTCAGCGATTGGCTCTGTGCTGGACATAGAAGTTTCGAGCAGCTTTTTTCCCGCCCCCACCAAAAACCAGGCTGTGTTAAACCAACCCAGTAAGGATGGTTATGTGAGGTAAAATAACTCCTTGTAAGATGCTTTGGTACCAGCTACCTCAGAGTAGCAGCTGAATTCTGGCTGAAAGTTACCAGGAACATCACCAGGGTTTCTCTGTGCTTTACCCTGAAGAAAGGATGTGATCAGTGGAGCTTAGACTTTGACACTGTGACTTTTGCAACAATTCTCAACAACACCTAGATGGAAAATTTGCACAAAGTTTAAACATACATTCTTGTGCTGCGAAGAGGGTGGAAACCCCCTCACTATGAGACAGACTTCCTATAGGCTTGCCTGCTGTTTAATTAGTTTCTGGGTAAATTTTTCTGTTTGCTTTTATGAAAGAACCTTTTTTCCCTACCCCAAAACCCAAGTTCCACTGACACTACTGAAATCCTTGTGTGTAAGGATTTGGATCCTACAAGCAAGGTTTTTTTGATCCTCCAAGTAAGGATCCAGATTAGTTTGGGTCCTCTGAGTAAGCTGTGAATGAGATGATCCCTTTATTTCAGTGGTCATGTGTCTTTGTCAGTGCAGCTCCCATTGGTGTCAGTGGGAGGTCCTCCAGCACATATTTATGGCTATAAGTCAAGTCCTCCCACTTAGAGGCTCATTAACTGTTCAAAACAATTGCCTTACAGGATGACAGAACTTCTCAGCCCAGAGTACTGAAAGAATCTGTAGAACATTTTTCCAGCTGCCTCTGATTATTTAACTATGACAGTGTTGTCCTTCTTTTGTTCCAGGGCACAAAATAAGGAGTTCAAATGTTTTTCCACCATGTGATAACTCAGGCAGTACTCCTGGAAAGACTTCAGATTTGGCACATGCTGTATGTAGCCTTTACAGAGTGCTCTGGTTTAGAAAGGGCAAAAAATAATTTGCTTGTGAGATGCAGTCTTAAACCCATGAGAACAGCTCACTCTATGCTTCTCACTGCTAAACAAGATACAGATGTGGCTTTCCTACACTGACAAAGCATAAAGCAAGGGTACACCCCATTCAAGTGAACATTATAAAGGATGGTAGAGTTTGAAAAGTGAAAGCCTGAATGCTGAAGTCTATCCACATGCTACATCTAGCAGAGTTGCTACATCTGGCCACTTTTCCAGAAATATGCCGGACACTCCATCTCAAGGGTGAGTTTAAGCGTAGTTAAGTGCTGGGATGTTTTTGCAGCTGCCAAAAATGAGTATCCTTGGTGATGGTAATGAAAGTTATTTCAGGAGCATTGACAATAGCAAAAACAGCAAGCAAAGAAGTGTCTGTGTGCTGCAAGCAGGTACAGTACAGCTCACTTCCTCATGCCTGGAGCATCTTCTGACTCTCTAAACCATCAGGCATTTGGAACAGAGAAGAAGGTTATCGTGGGCAGAAAACAGAGTAAAAGTGGGAAGATACAGCAAGTGACTGTACAAAAGAGATGCATGGAATTTGTGGGAGACTAGCTTTCCAATATAATGTAAATTAATTTATTTTTGCTTCTGTTCATGTGATAATGAGACATTAATCAGAGTTTATCAATGCATGGTAAATGTCAGTTTCAGAAAAAACATAATAATAAAAAATTTATATGTTTAACACTTCCAAATCTAGCTTTTCAATGCCGCAAGTGCCTACTCTTAGGGCAGTGGGGGCTGTGAGGCCTGTGGGGTCAGTGAGGGCTATGGTGGCTGTGAAGGGTGTCAATTCTGTTAGGGCTATAGGTGCAGGGGGTTTGGGCTAGATGACCTTTAAAGGTCCCTTCTAACCCAAATCATTCTGTTGTTCTATAGTTCTATACTCCAGCTGAGGGGTAGTATACAAAGGGGGAGCAACAGCTGAACAACTGCTATGCACAATGCCCTGCAAACATTTTTGTCTCCTATCTTTAAGTGGTTTGGGTTGGTGGTTCCCATTGTTTTGGGTTTTTTAATATGGTGACTGGAACACCTTTTCCTGTACTGAATGGTTTACTGCCACAGTGTACCTTAGGCCACGCATATCCTAATTGTTTCCTCCTGTTAAAGTGCCAGGATTCTTAAACCACAAATGAAGATAGGACTCTAAATCATAGTTCCTTTCAACAATTAGAGCTTTGGTTATCGTAAAAGAAAAAAATGTTTTGGGAAAATAGCACTTTAAATGTATTGTTCAAAGAAAAGATTTCTTAATATGCCAAGATTAAATGGGGATTTTGCTCTGTGTAAGCCCTTTTCAAATTGTTGTAAAAGTATTAGATTTTCCACAATTGCAATAAGGAAAAAAAATTAGAAGTTGCATTAACTTCTTTAACTTTATGAGTCAGGGCTATTCAGACAACATTCCCTGTCTTTTATGCAAAGATCCATGTGACCAAATACTGTCTTTGTGGGTTTGACTGGGGAAAGGGTAGAAAAAGGAAGGATGAGGAATGGATTGGGTAGCCTCACTCTAACCACTGTTTCTTCTTGAGAGGAGAAAATATAATCTGATTATTCTGAAATAGAATATTATCATCTTTCAAGAATACCTTTATAGCAGCCACTACTTTTAAAATAAATATATTCGAGGGCTGGGTCTGACTTTCTCTGAGTTCTCCTTTGTCACTTATCTACATTTAGTTGCCAGCTGTATTGGAAGAGTCTTTATTGAAATCTACACTGTAAGGAAATTATTCAAAGAATTAATGAAAATGGAAAGGCAGTGAATGACACTTCAGCCCTATATAATTGCCTCTTCCATCCCCTCACCACATGAAGAATGAGTTACAGGCCATAAGCCACAGAAACCTTTATACATGGAGTCAGTGCAAGCTAAAGGACCCACATGCATCTGTGCCTTAACAGGCAATGCCTTTTGATTAGTTGATTTAAAGTTGGTTTGATTTTTTTTTAAGATAAGAATTTTGTTCGTTGAAGTTTACTCATGCAAGAGTGACATCGTGCTCTAGGGTATTCACAATAACTTTTATGATACTGAAATAAACTGGATATGTTTCATGCTATTTTTTCAGACCTTGAAACATTCCCCTCAGTGAAACATAAAATTTATCAAATCCAGTATGAGTAATAGTTCTGAATTGTCAGAGGCATCCCTCTTTCTCTGAGAAACCCTGGCTAATGGTAGTTTAATTAAAATGTTACCAAGGATATGCCTTCATCTTTGTTTTTAATAATTAATTTATTCATCAGTTAAGAGGATAACAAAGATTTGGGTTTTCCTTTAAATAATAAATTGTTCCAACATCTTGCATTTGTGCGTCCTTACCTTACAAATCACTTAGAAGAGGAGCACTTCATTAAACATCACAGACGTTAAACCTGAAGATTAACCATTAGAGGGCAACCTTTCCTGCTCTGAGGAACTCGGTGTGCTTTTCTAGCCTATTTTGAGAACTTGACTAACAGCTCATAAAAACAACAGCCCTGAAGAGATATCATGGTTGATGCTCCACATCCATATTCTTGAGGTGTTTAGTGTCTTTGCTGAACCGCAGACTAATCTGTATATGAAGATAAAAATAAAGATAAAAATATCGACATAAATATAACATGAACATGGCTATAAATATGAAATGCAAATAGGAAATATAAATATGACTCTTCCTCATGAAGTCTGAATGAAGAGGGATGAGTCTCTTTGCTTGCCATAAACCGCACTCTGTGGTACAGTACTTTAGCCCAGAAGTGGCTACTGCAGGTGGCAAATGAGCTCTTCTCTACACACACAGTGTGTCACACCTTGCACATCACATACAGACTGAAAACTGTTGTAGGAAAGATTGCTAATTATTGTGACACAGTGACTTACCTTTCTTGACCATAGGCATAAGTTCTAGTCACTAGGCCCTGTGACTAAAACAGTGCAAGAAAATGTACAAGGCTTTACCAGTAACTAATTTTTAAACTTCAAAGGCTGCAGTGCAAAGCAGAATTGTTAAATATTGTGCATATTGCAAAACGCTGAAGGGGTTTGAAAGGCGGTTAAAAAAGAAATATTCTTAAATTGTTGTTGCTTAAAAGGCACGCACGTTATGGTTAATAGAGCCCAGATGCTGACTGGTTTTGAAAAGCTGAGCAAGCTAAAACAAAATAGTGTTTTGGTGTCTGTCAGCCTGAAATGTGAGCTCTTTTAAAAGGATGTTTTTGCTGTATCAACATAGCATTAAAGCACTTTACAAATTTTAGAACAGTAACTTTCTCAAATGACATTTTTATAATACGGCTTTGAAATGTAGCCATGGCTAGATATTCATAAGGAAAGTCCTGGACTTGCCCTGTGGTCTGGTGGGCAGTGCCAAATTAAAATCAGAGGCCTGCATGGTTCACACTGAAAAATATGACCACTGAAGAAGCGTATCCTCAGGCAGTGCTGTTTTCAACTCCCTGGGAGACGGGAGAGGAGAAAAGAGGTAGTAGGTAGACAGCCTGACCTTGAATGCACCATCAGCGGGAGTCCAAATGCTCCTCCAAAGGCATAAAGAAAATGCCCAAGCCTTCCAGGTCATCTTATTCCATATTTCCCTGTGGGGATATTGCTGGATTTCTGTTAGACTAGCTTGCCTGTATGGGCTGCTGAACTCAAGCACCTTCTCCTCTGTGAAGTTTTTGTTGTAAGGATTTTTTTTAGCCACAAAGAAATGCAGTTCTCATCCTGGGCTCCAGGCAGCTTCTTCTGGTAGAGAAGATGGGAAAGAAAGAATGGGTATTAAGCGGGGGGAGGGGAGAGTGGGGGGTAACAATAAAATAGTACTGAAATGCAAGGAGAAAAGGCAACTCTGTATGTGATAAAAAAGGGGATTTGATGGGCTATCTGATGGGAAATTACCCCAGAATTAGTGGAAGTGGTAATTTTTGCTGTGGTTTGACTGTGGTGATAGTAATGGCAAAAACAAGTCAGGTTTTATGCCTGGAGAAAATTTGCTGGACTAGAGACATGAGTGACTGTTCAAGGAAATCTGCTTGTAAGGCACCTGTATCCTGGGAAAAAGGTGCAGTTCATATGGTATGAGAGGAAAAAGTGAGAAGGAAAACATGATCACTGAGGGAGGTGATTCTGTTCCCATGAGACCCCACCTGGAGTCCTGCATCCTGCTCTGGGGCCCCCACATGGGAAGGATGTGGACTGGCTGGATCCAGAGGTGAGGCACAAAGATGAGCACAGGGCTGGAGCACGTCTGCCATGAAGACAGGCTGAGGGAGTTGGGGTCGTTCAGCCTGGAGAAGAAGAGGCTTTCAAGCCTTCTAGTGCCTGAAGGGGGCTTACAGATGGAGAGGGGCTTTTCACAATGGCATTAGTGATAGGACAAGGGAGAGCAGCTTCCAGCTGAAAGAGGGCAAATACTAGGAAGAAATTCTTTATTATGATCTGGTCCTCTATTCATTGAAGAAGGAATGCCATGGTTAATCCATTGCACTCTTGGAATAGGATAAACTGTGTCAGGCATTTCTATCACATCTATTAGAACTGACCTTGTTTTGAGGAAGAGTTGGATGAAACGTTTTTCTTTATAAACTGTATGACCTGGGCAATGTGGCAAGATGATGATGATGTCACAAGTTAGGGTGTCCTGTTTTATTCTGTGAAATGGTTGTAACAGGCATCATTGGATGGCAACATTCCATTCCATTTCCCAAGCTCCTTTGCTGCAGACTTTCCTGCTGGGGGCATGAGGACTTGAGCTTGAGTTTCAGTATGAAACCCTGGCCCTTTTGAAATCAGTGAGAACTTTACTATTGCCTTAAGAGGGACCAGCATTTCAGCACGCTATGCCCATTAATTCTTGTTGAAACATTCAGTGAGAAAGCTAGTTATGATAGTGGCTTCTGTGATGTGGGCAGCCACAAATTCGTTTGCTGAGCATCCATCTTCTTCTAACAGCTTTCACTCATTAGGGACTTTGGTTCTGGTTCTACAGAAGATCCCATTGACTCCACTCGAACTAGGGGCACAGTTCAAAAGCAGAGTGACTTTGGCAGCCACTGCTGGTTTCATGAGCACCAGCTGCTGTCCTTTGCTGTCCTGGGGCTGACACAACTGCTTGTGAAGCCGGGCCACCGACTAAACCAGGGAATTTAACCAAGTATAAAAACAATCCTGTGAAAGCTCTTGTGTCATTGAGCCATCATCCAAGTTCAGAGGTAAGGGTAAAGCTGTCCAAGTTTCTCAGCCTCAGCTGGATTTGAGCCAGCAAACCAGCGTTTCTAAGGTGAATGAAAATAACTGCAACCAACAAGGGGAGCTTCTTACTAAAATAAAAGAGACATTCCCTCTCCACTTACTTTGACTTTAGGCTCAAATAAGGGAACATAATCATCTTAGAGAAATCATGCCTGTTGGAGGCTTTTTTGTGTGTGGTAATCTTCCCTCCTGTTTTACTTTGTAAAAGCCTCTGCTATGGAGTTAATTCTACATGTATGAACTAGAAGTAAAGCTTACAAACTTTTAGGAGATAGACTTGGTCTTGAATCCTAAGCAATGATGGGGAAAAGGGTTCAAAAAAGACCATTTTTGCAGGGGGTAGTGATCAATGGCTTAGAGTCCTGATGTACCTCAGTGACAAGTGGTGTCCCTCAGAAGTCCATATTGGACCAGCGTTCTTTAAATATCTTCATTAATAACACAGAGGAAGGGATCGAGTGCAGCCTCAACAGCTTTGCAGATGACACCAAGCTGAGGGTGCAGTGACACACCTGAAGGACAGGCCAATCCAGAGGGACCTGGACAAGCCCCAGAAGTGGCCCATGAGGTTCAACAAGACCAGGTGCTGGTGCTGCACCTGGGTTGGGACAGCCCCTGGTATCAATCCAGGCTGGGGGTGAGCAGATGGAGCAGCCCTGGGAGAAGGACTTGGGGGTGCTGGTGGTGAGAGCTGGACATGCCCTGGCTGTGTGTGCTGGGACCCAGAACCCCCCCGTGCTGGGCTGAGCCCCCAGCGTGGGCAGCAGGGGAGGGGGGTTCTGCCCCTCTGCCCTGCTCTGCTGAGAGCCCACCTGCAGAGCTGCCTCCAGCCCGGGGAGCCCAGCACAGGAAGGACATCAGCCTGTTGGAATGAGGAGAGGAGGGGAGAGGAGAGGAGAGAGGAGAGAGAGGAGAGAGAAGAGAGAGGAGAGAGGAGAGAGAAAAGGCTAACAAGATGATTAAAGGGATGGAGCACCTCTGCTGTGAGGAAAGGCTAGGAGAATTGGGATTGTTCAGCCTGGAAAAGAGAAGGCTTCAGGGTGACTGTCCTGCTTCCACCCAGGAGGGTTAATTTTTGTAGTAGCCAGGAGAGGTCATGGCAAGGACATGGCGGTTATTCTATACACCTTCTGTCAGTGCTAGGGGTGAGGGGAAGGGAATCTCTTCTGAGGAGAAGGGGTTCCTTCCAGCTGAGTAACCGAGTTGAATAGAGAAGTGGGGAGGCACGGGTTCTGAACCAGAGGGAACAATTTATTGTCTGTTGTCGGGGTTCCCACAGTGAGCAATAATGTTTCATTTTTGTACTCTCTGTCATTACTATTGTGCTCTTACTATTTGTTTTCTTATCTCATCGCTATTTCCAGTGAATTGTTCTTATCCCAGCCCATGATCTTTGCCTTTTGTGCCTCCAATTCTCCTCTCCATCCTGCTGCAGAGGGGAGAGGGAGGATGGGGGAGTGAGTGATAGTGCATGGTTTGGAGAGTCTCAGTGGGAGCACTAAATTGGAGAGCACCATTCCTAAACCATGACAGTGACAGGGAGACTTCCAGTACATGCAGGGAGCCTACAAGAAAGATGGCAAGGGACTATTTACAAGAACATGTAGTGATAGGACAAGGGGGAATGGCTTCAAACTGAAACAGGGCAGATCTAGACCAAATATCAGGAAAAAACTTCTCTGTGAGAGTGGTAAGGCCCTGGCACAGGCTGCCCAGAGCTGTGGCTGCCCCATCCCTGGAAGTGTTCTAAGGCCAGGTTGGACTTGGACTTGGGAGCAATCTGGTCTAGTGAAAGGTATTCCTACCCATGCCAGAGGGTTGGAAATAGATGTTCTTTAAGGCCCCTTCCAATCCAAACCATTCTGAGATTCTAGGATTTTATGATACTTGGGCTGGAATAAACAGAGGAGGATTCTAGGCAGGCTGTGGGGAAAAGAGCTAGGCTGAGGAGGGTGAAGCCAATTATCATTAACTAACTCAGAGGAAACCCAAGGAGGAAAGGGTTTGAATTACAGAAAAAGAGCAAAATGCACCAGTGTGAGGGATGACAGTATATAAGTGCTCAAAAGCTAAAAATAAAACCAGTCACCTTGGGCAGCAGGGAAGACATCTTTAAGAGTCAGAACAACCAGGCAGGGGATCAGGCTCCCAAGGGAGACAGTCAAGACACCAGAGTGTTTCCAGCAGAAACAGAAAAGATGTGAGAGGGAATAGCATGTGGAGAAATAGGTTTTTGTGATGCAGGGGTGCAGGCTTGAGGTTTTCCTTAGTTGTGCACTGTATGATTAAGATACAAAGAATTCATTACGGATCTGCCATACTTCTCAACAGGTTAATGACAGATCATGCAACACTACAAGTATGGAAAAAGTATAAGGAAACACTATGAGGGGAAAAAAAACCCCAAACCCCAAATCAACCACAACCTCATTTTCCTTTTTGATTCCAATTAAACAGTGAAAATGAATATAAAAGTGTGCTCCTTTTGCCTGCTGCTGCAAAATCTATTGGTGACAAACAAGGGTTGGATGCAGGTTCTCTCTTCTCCAGGGTACCGTTTTGTATGGCAAGTCCTCCCATCCATTATCCATGTGGATCTTGCTCAAGTTTGCCGATCCTCCCAACTTGACAGCACAGTAACAGAGGAAGTTACTTCACCCAGCAGACAGTCAAGGACAAAATTTTGTAGTGTAGACCTGGCCTTAGGCAGATATTGCTGTTGAGCTGAATTGTTTACACTTTCAAAATCTTTTTTTGCAACCTTGAAGGTTGGAAACATACTTCATTTAAAAAAACCCCTCTATTTTCTTCTATTTTTTAATTTTTTCTGCAGTAAAAGCTGAGTCTGATAATATCACATGACACCAGGAGCCCTTTAGAATCAGCCTACAATACCCAGGCCTTTAATCTGGCCCAGATGTTATCTCCTACTGTAATAACAAGAAAAGCTATGAAAATATATGTTGAACAGCTACGAAGGTAAAAGCTAAATGTTTCTCTGAGTTTCTAATAATCCTGAAAATAATACCGATTTTGGAATGTAAGTACCTCAAATGTTGCTCTAAACTGTTCTGCTTCATATCATTATTCTACTCACCAGCTGTCACATTCTGTGAGGGAGGGAGAACGTGCTGTAGACGTTTAGACTTAATGAAAACGTTTAGACGTGTTGAAATCATGAAGTAGATTTTCTAATCTAGAGGAAATGCGAGAAAGCTGCATTTTATATTGTTTATTAGGAACGAACAAAGAGAGTAAGGAGGGAAGTTTTTTTTCAATTGAGGGTGTATTACAAAATCTTAACTTTTTTAGCCTTTTCAGAAAGAAAAGGGTATGTTTACTTGAATGCAAGAGGGGGAAAAGACTAAGTTATGTTTAAACACAGCACACTACCCACTCATATCATTGATAACACTGCTCTAAGCAGCACAAACCCAGCCCACCACATTTAGTTTAGCAAGGGGGACAATAACGCACAGCACCCCCAAAAGCGCTGGGAAATAAATCACGCATCATTACATCAGCCGGGCAGCAATTCCTGCTGATAAGGGACGCCTGCTCCCTCTGCTCTGGGGAAGACCGGGATTTATGGCGCTTCAGTCTGCACTCTGGAGGGACGGACCGTAACTTCATTTTGCCACACGGCCTGCCTGCCGCCCGGGCGATGCTCTGGCTTTACAGCCCGTTCCAGGAGCGGGAGCGGGATCGGGATCGGAGCCTTTGTGCTGCCGCTCGGACGCCGCCGCAGCTCTGTGGCAGAAAGTAGTCCCGTCCTCACGGGCCAGGGCCGAACCGCATCGCAGGCGGCGGAGGGGGCGAGGGGAGACAAAGTAGTCCCGCTGGAATGCGGCCGCCCCCCACCTCGCCCCGTCCCTGTGCTCCGGGGGTGCCGTAGGCCCGCTCTCCCTCCCTCCCTCGGGGAGCACCGCCGGGCCGCGGTCCCCGCGGGGTTCTGCCCGGCTGCAAGGCTGCCGAGGGTGTGCGCGATCCCGCCCGGGAGAGGGGAGCTGCGCGCCCCCGCCCCTCCACTCCGGCCCTCCCCGACGGGAGCGGTGCCGGGGGCGGGCGCTGCGCCGGGAGCCGGCCGGGCACGGCGCGGGAGGAGGAGGAGAAGGAAGAGGAGGAGAAGGAGGAGGAGGAGGACGAGGACTGTATCCCTGCGCCTGTACGCGCCCGGCGGAGGCGGAGGGGTGGATGGGGGAAGGACCGCGGCGGTCGCGGTGAGGCGGCGGCAGCAGCAGCAGCCGGCATGGAGGGCAGCGCCCGCTCCCGCGGCGGCACGCCGGGGCCGGTGGCCTGCTAGGGACCGGCGAGAGGGGATCTCCGCGGCCTCCCTTCCCCGCCTCCCGTCCCCCGCTTCCCCGCCGCCTCCCCCGCCCGCCTGGAAGCATGAACTGGCAGCGGAGGTGCTGCTCCCCGCCGCCGCCTCCCCGCCGGTGAGAGCGAGGAGGGAGGGAAGATGGGGGCCGTCCTGCGCAGCCTACTCGCCTGCAGTTTTTGTTCCCTGATGCGAGGTGAGCGGGGCGGACGGCGGCGGGAGGGGCAGGGGGAAAGTTGCCGGGTTGGTGGCGAGGGGCCATGTTTGGGCGTGCGGGAGGGGAGCGGCGAGGCCTGGCTGCCGGCGGGGCGCGGGGCCCGGCGCGGGGGCAGCGCTCCCTCCTTCGCTCCCGGTCGCTGCCGCCCCCCGGCTCCTGAGCAACTTCCCGAACCGCTCCGGGAGCAGCCCGCCCTGCCAGCGGCCACCGGCCGCGTCCCGAGCCGCCCCATTGTTGTTTTCAAGTTTCTTTCTTTCTTTTTCTTTTTTTTTTAAAGGATCCCCCTAAACCATCGCACGCTCCCCCCATGTCTCTCTGCACCCCCAGCAGTCCGTGGGCGCCGGCGGCTGCGGGGCAGAGCTCGGCCCCGCCGATGTCAGGCTGGTACCGCTGTGCCCATCGCCGGGCTGGTCGCGTTCTCCCCCGAGGTTCCATCCTGCGGGGTGCGGGGGGAGCGCGGAGCCCCGCGTGCTCGGCGTCTGGGAGCGGGGAGTGCCCGGGAACCGGGGCTGCACCGACCCTCTCCTCGCAGCGAATGCTCAGCTCTCAGCTGGGCTGGTGCTGCGCGGGGACTTGAGAGAAGTTTGTGTTTCTCTGGTGAACCATCACGGATGTTCATACAGCTTTAAATGAGCAGTCGAGTGCTTTACGAGGGGATGTCACTTAAAGTAGCTGAGAATTTTGATTCTGTTTCCCGGCTCCAACAAAATTTCTTGTCTTGCAGGGCACAATCTGAAAGAAAACAGCTTTTTTTTTTTTTTTTTTTTATATGCTGTAAACCTAACTACAGTAACTGTTTCTTGGTGTTTAGTCTTTCTGGGAAGAAATCGCCTGTTTGCATACATAATCTCGCTGTTTACTTGATTTTGACTTTTTTCCTACTAGATGGGCAAGAGATTAAATGCTAGCAATTAATCAACCACTTTTTTATTTAGAGGATTCATCCCCACTAGAGTGTTCGATGAAAGTTAGACTAAAGGTGGTGTAGGTTGAAGTAACTGCTCAGTCTCCAGTTGCTCAGTAATCTGGAAAACAAAGATTTTCATCTCATCCATAGCCTTTTTTTTTTTTACCCTGTGCATCTGTTTGCCATATTGTATCCTGTTTGCAGAGATACAAATATACTTATTTAAATGGCATGCGTAACTTTTCATACTTAGGTTGTGGCAGTTAAACCCCAATTTTCAAAAGTTAAATAGGCTCTGGAGTACAGGGAGAAACTATTTCCTGATTAGTTTATTTTAATAAGTAACAATCATACCCATTCTTAATATACCATGTGTTTGGCTTTAATTTGATGTTCAGTCTAGTTCAAATGACAGCAACAGAAATAGCTGTTGTATGTGATGTCACATAATATTGTTACAGTAATTTCTTCAAATTAATCTCAAAATAGTGGCATGTGCTTTTGCAAATTTTTGTATACTTCGTGCTTAATGGGACACTTTGAAGAAGCATTCAGTTTATAAATCATATTACTGTCATTTCTTTTCTGATCTCTCACCTCTGCCTATTGCCAAGGACATTTATATCCGAACAGCGTTTCTGTTTCTTCTGTGTTCATGGTGCCCTGCTGTTTGATTGCCTAGCTGAAGTTGTAATCCTGTGTTTGTGACACGATAGTAATTTTCCTACTGGCTAATTGTTACTTTAGATAGAGATAAACAGCAGGAACAGCTGAACCGTGAAGAAACAAAAATAGAGTTTAATCCATACATTTTAGGGATACATTAGGGATAATAAACAGCATCTATGCAAGTAGAGTAGGTTCGAGTAAAATGGGTTGAGTTCAGAAGAGGTGTCAGCAGTTCCTTAATGAAGCAGAGGCAGTGCCAGCATGAGTATGAATAAGCTTATACATGAAGGTGGAGTTGAAGTTAGGAAGTTCACTATTTGGTTTGTGAATTTGGTGCTGTAGAGGATGCCAAGCCGACAGTGCTGGAGACAGAAACTCAGCAAATGTAATAGTGTGTGTTTGTGGATTGCAGCATCCTCTCTGCTTCCTGAATCAGCCTCCCTGTTCTCGTAGAAGAGGCAAATGGACAAAGGTTTTCGACAACTGAACTATTAGTCTGAAGAAACTGTGGTAGACTTGCTTGCCAATCTGTAAAGGAATAAAATCGATACCCTGGAAATGCATAAGGACTTGAAGAAGTATGAGGCTGTTACTGGCTAGAAATGGATACTCAGGGCAAGGCACCTGTCTCAAAAATCATCCCAGGACTACGATAAACCAGATCCTACTGATGTTTCCAGGGCAAGTGTTTGAATTTCTAAGAGACAGGAGGTTCCCATCATGACAGCTTGCTGTGGAGGTTCTGTGATTTGGGCTTGGGGTTTTTTTTAATGTTATGACTGCTGGAAGAAAGATGTCACTGGTCTCTGTTCTCTCCTCTTGGCCCATGGTTTGATTTGGGGGATCGGACTTTCCCCTCTCTGACCAACAGTGCTTCTTGAAGCTGCTCCCTGAGGGTACTTCCAGAGGAGTGGAGTTAGAGCTGCTCCATGGCAGCTTTGAGGTGTTTTTCAGGACAGCTGTGAAACCAATCAGAAAGATAATTGTTAGGTAACTGACAGCTGCAAAGAGGCAAAAGCAGTGTCATCACATCTGTCAGGGTGCTGCAGATAACTGTGAGACTGAGGTTTCAACTTTTTAAAAAGTGATAAGAGTTCTTCCACCAGTGTTCATGGCTTGCTTTCTTCCTGAAATAGCTCTCCAGTCAGCATGCAATTGCTGTTTTGTTTTGGCTTTAAATCCTGATCATGCAGACAATGCATAAAACTCTTGCTTGAATAGGAATCTTATAAAGGGTGTTTGTGCAAACTTACTGAATGTTGCAGACCTCTGTGTTTAGGGTCAGATAGTAAAGAAGTGAAAATGCCTTTTTGGTAAGGGATATTTTAAAACTATGCTTCTCTAGAGTTCAGAAGAGAGTTCGTTTTAATCCATTATTATTGTTTTAATACTGTTACTGTTTTAATTGGTTTTAATCCATTGTTTCTGTTTTCATAAACAGATCCTTGCTTTTTTGTGTTTTTTTTTAGATAGATCCATTTGCATGTTTTTTAGAAGAGTTTAATGTTTGAAACTTTGCTCAGCTGTGATGTGTTTGAAACTTTGCTGAACTTTACTGACTGGTGGTGCGTGCACATATTTTTCTACTAGAAGTCAGAGAAGGGGGTAGGGAATAGGTTTTCACTCCTGAAGCACTCAGGTTGGAGATGAAGTGTGGCATTTCCAGCTAGAGCTATGTTTTTGCAATCAGTTGAAGGATCTCTTCACCTAGAGTCTGTACAATGCTATGACAATAAGACTTGGAAGTACTTTTTTTTTTTTTTTAAATAATCATGGTCTATTTCTTCACTCAAACTTGAATCAACCATTTTCTAGTCATGTGTCTTCATTGTATGATTCCTCAGAAATCAGTGTGCCCTTGTCTGCCATGATTTCCAATGCATTTTCCTCTTTCATCTTTTCATAGATTAGTCTAAAATTAGTGCGATCTAAGGTGTTCCAAATTCCACTGTTAATTTAATAATTCTTTCAATTGCATCTCTGTGATATCGTTTATTTGTTATCAGATTGCTTTAGCTTTTATTTAAAACTGAAAAATTAGGACTTAAAAAGATTGATGGCAATTTTTGCTATGTCTTGGAGGTAAGGTAAAGTAGCATTTTTGACAAGAAGATATAGGGAAGTTCTGGTCAGAGGTATAGGCAGGTAAAGGACTTCCTGTATCCTTCAGCGTGAGTTGTATGAAGATACTCAGGTGGAAAGCTTTGTACTTGTTTCACAGCAGTACTGGTTAGAGGGGCATGAACTGTATTCATGTTTCCTTTTTCCCTAGTGAATTGCTTCAATCTGCAATCCAGGAGTTCTAGGTAAGGAATTTGGCTACAAGCTGT